>NC_141876.1:226150580-226462767 GCF_056163025.1 Triticum urartu | reverse complement strand
CCCCACACCAGCCTCCTCCGTCTACCACCCCATCCATCGCCGCCGTCCTCCACCCAATCCATCACCATCGTCCTCCACCATGCCAGAGCACCTACCAAGACTGCGTTGTTCACTGCTAGAGATGGACATTTCTCATCGACGGTGACGGACCAAGTGCCTTGCACCACGTCCTCTCGCTTCATCGGCGTCGTCGTCCTCTTTGCCGGGGCCGCTCACACGACCTTCTCTTAATCCTCAACGGGACTTATCCCCCGATGCACTCATGTACCGTCGCAGATCTGCTTCAATGCCACCGATAGCACTCAACGGTACTTCATATCTCCTCAACTTTTTGATCTCAACCAAAAAATAGGTCGTAACTTGGTTACTGTACTTTCTTTTCAGCTCTTAGAATTTAGTTCTTAGTTGGAAGCAAACAATGGATGCTAAATAGCATTTCTCCAGTTTGTAGCTTTGAATCTGCCATGGCACAGTCATAATAGGCTTTAATTGATCATGATTAGGGTTTAATTGATCATGTTGGTTCCATGGTGGTTTCTTTCATAGAAATCGGATGGGAAGCCCTCTTTTGCTCAAAAAAATGCTTAGGGTTTCCCCCTTTTATGATCACTATACAATCAACATACGTGCTTCGTGTCATAATAGCACTGCTCCACCCATGAAGCTAGACAAGCTTAGTTGTTCAAATACGAATGTGATATTATTAAAATAGAGTCATTTAATTGGTCAGCTAAATGTTCCTAATTTAGTTTCTAAAATGCAAGTTCGCCGCTCGTGTGTGTATCTCTACAGGATGCCCACGGTGGGCCGTGGCCCACCCTGGGATTTTGGGTCGTCCCAGGCCTCGATTCCCCTCTGTTCTACTGCGTGCTTCCGATCTCTACTCGCCTCCAGCCGCCTGCCTCGTCGCCGTCTTGCCGTCCCCGGACGGCATGACTCTAGGAGGAGACGCCGGGCTAACAGGAGGTCAGGAGCCGCTCGCCCAAAAGTGTCACCGTTACCCAGGTGTGCCGCCGTGCCTACCTTCCCAGTCCGTTCAGGGCTCAGGTGTAAAGCACCCACTAAGCGAACCCGATTTATCCTGAGATACGTCCTCAACACTCAACAACCACTCCTCATCACCCATTTTATAATTAATTCATTACTCATTAGGCAGGACTGTAATTAAGGTTTGTTGTGTGCTGAGTGCTACCTACACTTCATGGTTCAGATGTATTTCAGTAATCTTTAGTACCTGTAAAGTACACAGGGTTTCAAAATTCCGGCCCTAGGAACAGACACTAGTCATTTTGGATTGTTGGTCGTAGTGACATTGACCCAAATTACTACTGCAGGCCAGGTTTGTTGACAATTTTACTTGTCTTTCTTACTCATTCGATATGATATCCAATTATTCATGTCGATTAGTTGCAAACAATAAGTGCTAGACAAACTTCTTGATTCATATTTTGGACAGTCTCTTACTGTAGTTACAATTCTGCATACTTGTCCTTGTAAGCTCACAAGTAAATGATTGATTCACTACATCTATGCTTCCCTTGTCATATTTGTTGTAAATATTCCTTTAGGTTGGACCACCCTGTTTCAAAATACTGGAACCATAGACATGAGTGAATAGTATTTCTCTGTGTGATCTCTTCCATCATGTGTGGGCAACGAACACTGCATTGTATAGAAAGAAAGTGTCATTTCCAGCTTTTACATAGGCTACGATTTTTTACATGGAATATAATCTGCCTACTTGCTTTGTGTCACACTAGCAGCACTCCACCCTTGAAGCTAAACATTATGCCACTCATAATTCCTTAGTTTATTTGTTCAAATACGAATTTGATATGATTCTAATGTTCCTACTTCAGTTTTGAAATGTGTGTCTGCCTGTTATAGAGACATAAGAGGTTTGTATTTCTATGTGTGGTCTGGTCAGCACGGTTGGGGGGGTGAACTTTGCATATGCAGGGGTTTATAGGGAGACACTCTTTGAGTTGAATCTGCAATTTATTCCATAGATAATCTGACTACTTTTTATGTTTTCATGAATCTCAAATTCTGAACAGCATCATAATGATTATGAGCATGCGCGCATGAAAAGAATAAAGCAGAACAATGCCATGGCTATCAAACTTGGCATTAAGGGACTGAAATCAAGTCTGGATGCAATGCAATGCAAACGCTCTCCACCTACAGATTCATGCTCAGAATATGATCCTAAGAGTGATTCTGAGCTAGAGGGAGACCTAAGTCAATGTAGCTCCCTAGTGGAGTAGTCAAAGGCAGATGCCCTATCTTATTAACCCATCAAGGTGCTTGCTCTAACTTTCCAAGGTTATATTGGTCGCACATATCTTGCAACTGATGCTTTGTATTGCTTCTACTTTGTTGGACTACCATTAGCTTAGTCTACACATCGTGTATGTGAATACGCCCTGCCTATCCATTTTTAGTACACATTCCATCTGTCGTCATGCCATATTTATACATTCAAATGATGTTCTTGTGTATCAGACGTTCGAAAGGAAGAGGGCAATTGCTGATCTTGGAGGAGCATGAGCAAAGTATTTGGAGAAGGTAGTGACACCTGATAAAATCAAATAGCCCATTAGGTGTAGTTGCAATATCACCTGACCCACAAAACACCCCAACTCTAGTAGACTCTAGTCCTACTACACTTGTCATTTCTGATGCCCCAACTCAGCAGACCCCAACTGCAGCAAACAGTATGATGATGCCAGTTGACATAGCACTAGCTCTACAACGCAAAAACCCCATTCCAGCAAAGAGTACACCAAATCCAGTTGCCAAATCCCTTTTCGAACCAAGGAGAGCCCCAATTGCAGCAAATAGGACCCCTGTTCCATTTCTTCCCAGTTTAGAAGAAGAAGCTTATATTGTTGTCAGGAAATTTGTGCGCATCTTTCCTTCATGGAAAGATTATACCGCAGACATAGGACAATTTCCAGTCTTCCTCCGCAACTTACGCGTAAGTAATGTACTAATGTTATTCATGGTAATTACTGCATATGTTTCTGATGACAGAAGACACAAGATTTCATTCTTTTAAATAGGCGAGGACCAAACTAGATTTTCAAGGCGAGCAAGGGTTGGTTGCGCTTTTCAAGCACTCGTTGATGAAGTATCGTTCGTAACTGAGGCAAGCGCACTTCGATGGCAGGCCTCTAAACGAAATTTCTGTAAAGTCTTTGGTGCTACATTTATCTGCAGTGACTGGATAATGTTGTTACACATTGGTCTCGACTACAGCATAAGGTACTGTCTATGGTATCACATCACAATTTGAACAACATTTCTACATTTGCCTTAACATCTCACATGTACGAAAACTGTTAGCAGAAGAACATTCATTCTCAAGGGACAACAGAATCTCGCAACTATACTGCACACTAAATTTAGAATCAACCCAATGCTTTTGAAGAGGTTTAGCTCTGCAGTCCTTTTGTAAGGACTGAATGTCGTCTATCACTGTACTTACATTAACAACTATTCCCTTCGTCCCATAATATAAGCACGTTTTGTACAGTACACTAGTGTTCAAAACACTCTTGTATTATGGGAAGAGGGATTGGTTCATTGTGTAGCATTACGCAACTTATCTCCCTCGCCCAACATTTACTAAAAAATATCAGATTTATATTTAATATTACCAAAAAGTTGAATACACAGACAATGCCAGTGCAGAAGTGTAGCTCATTGCTCTTCTCAGTACATTTTGTCCTATAACGCTTGTACTTCCAGGGATTGGTAGTTGATTATGTAGCATCAATCTGCATCTTATCTTCATTATCATCTATCCCTTCCAGTATTATCATATCTATAATTACTCTCTACATAATGTGGAGTACAGGCAATGCTTGTGAAGAAGATTTTGTGCTGAAACTCTTAAGTTATCCTTCCCTTGACATGGAGAAGGGCATTATAAAGCCGGTGTTAACAGTTAATGTAAGTCAGTCCTTCTAAAGCCTTTATCCTCAATTGCTATTTAATTTTCTCATACTCCCTATACTTTACTGCTGTTTAGTTTGCTGTTTCTATCAAAATGCATGTTCGCAAGAACCGTAAGTTCCAAGTTTTACTTGTGAAACCAAATTCCTTATTCATACCAGCACATTACTCAATACTCCCTATATGTATGCTTGCTTTTGTGGATCTATAATCCAGTGTGTAGTGAAGCAGCCCACGTTTGCACCTTGTCATCTCCTTTTTTATATGTTTTATCTTACTGATGTGGCTGATGATATGAACAACATGTCATGCACATTAAACAAAATAGATACAATGATTGTCCTTGCCCTTCATCTATGCTTGTTATGTTGACATGTTAATCCAGTAGTGTGGTGAAGCTCCCCGCATTATGAACAATGCCAAATTATGCTAATGATATTTTAAACTTACTCTTTATTTTATAATTTGAAATTGGATGGAATTGACAGCAAAATTATCTTCTTTGTTTATACACATGCAAAACATGTCATCTCTCTACTTGTTTCAGGGTAATATGCCTGCTGGCATGCACAAGTCTGCTGAAGGATGTGAGACAAACCCAACATATATTGCAGTAAAGAAGGAAAAACATCTTTAAGATAGCGAGACAACCCCAAAGTCTTGTCTTGATGCAGTGTTCAAGTTACTTGAGACTAGCAGTCAGACAAGCTCACAGAATTCGCTGTCTGAATCAGTTCAACTTCTTCAGTCCCAAGTTCTAGCAGAAAGGCATTCTGTAACTCAACTTTGACCTGAAGTCCTATCTCTAAGAAAGATTGCAGAGAACACCAATGAGAACCTCATTGCTAAACAACCACACCTAGAAGCTATGACCGACATGCTAGGTCGGTCTCACAGCCTTGCTCAGCAGCTAGCACTGCAGTTCACACGCAAGGCCAACCCTTCTTGAACTGTCTTGGAAGTGGTCTCGGTTCAGTATTATTTTGTTATGTTGCAATGGTGCCCAATTTCTGTAATCTGCTTCTTCGTTGCGCTTTATGATCACTGGTGGCGAACTTCATGCCAAGTGGATGTAATATACCATAAATCCTTTATTGTATAGTGTAGGTTTATTCTAAGTTACTATGCCATAATTTCTTTATTCTATAGAGTAGGTTTGTTCTTAATTCCTACTAGTTTCTACCATCATTCGCTATCTGAAAAAAATCTGATGTAGTCTACCGGGCTGAAACATTTGCCTCTAATGGGCCTAGTTTTTAGCGGGCCACAATTGGGCTAGCCTGCATCTTTCTTGGGCCCGAATGGCCATTCGGGCCTTCACACTTTGTGCCAGGCCCACAGCTTACTCTGGCCTATATTCGGCCCAAATTTTAGTTGGGCCTTTTGTGGACCAAGCGCTTAGTTTGGCCCATGTAGCATTGGGCCATTAACAGGCTGAATATTCTGCTGGCTTATTACGGATCAGAAGAAACCATGGGCCTTTAGCAGGCCGAAATGCATGTTGGGCCTTAATTTTCACTAGTCGTCGACGGGCCTTCATACTACAAAAAAATACACTTCCGTGATGATACATGTTTGTCACAGTAGGTCATGTTTTCTATCATGCATGTACATCCATGTCAAATTTATGAAAGAATCAAGATAGTCATACCTGTGCTATCGTAGAAGTGTTCCATGACATTAACAAAATTATCATCACAGAAGTGTTCACTTCCATGACAATAAATGTCGCGTCATGGAAGTGCTTTCATCAAGGGTGACCGACACGTGGCATCCATCATAACTGGTCGTCGTTAAGCTATCGGGTCCGGTTTTGGATCCGATAACCCGCTAACAGCCACGACCAATGCCGATTTTCCATGTCTAAAATTCTCATTGGCCGACGGAACCACGTGTCAGCTCCGCATTGGCACATGTGTCACTCATCCAGTGGGCGAGATGCGCCTATGATATGTTGACACGTGGACTGGCCCAAAAGTGGCCCATATAGATTAAATGGGCTAGCCCAACTGAAGGCCCACAAGATTTTGCGGACCATAATGGGCCAGCCCAGCTAAAGGCCCATGAGATTTCGCCGACCATAATGGGCCGGCCCAGCTAAAGGCCCACAAGATTATGAGGACACTAGTGGGCCGGCCCGTTAACAGGCTGCCATGTTTTGGGCCAAATGTTGGCCCATATTTGATCCGGTCCATTAACAGCCTGCCATGTTCCGAGCCTAATAAAGGCCCATATGAGATCCGGCCCATTAAACGCCTACCACGTTTTGGGCCAAATTACGGCCCAGATCGGATTCGGCCCTTTAAGAGGCTTTGGGCTAAATTATGGCCCATATCAGATTCGGCCCGTCAACTTGCTAAAGGCCCATTTAGTAATTCGGCCTGATATTATTTTCCGCCTGTTAAAGGCCTGTTTAACATTTAGGCCCTATATTTATTTCAGCCTGTTAAAAGCCTCTCATATAGTTGGGCCAAACTACAAGGATCGAGACAATTTTGGCCTATTAACGGCTCGTGATGTGATTGGCACAATGATGCGCCGGGGTCTATTTCGGCCTGCTGCCGGCCCGTGAGCTGTTCGACACATTTCATGCCTAACCTACTTTTCAGCCTCCTAAAAGCCCATTGAGTTTTCTTGCGAAAATAGGGTCGGCGATTTACTCGGCCTATTAAAGGCCCGAATCTACTAGTGGGCCATTTTACATTTTGTCCTGTTAGCGGACCAATTATGTAGTCATTTGCACGATGGCCCGATTATGTACTGTAATATTATGGTTTGGCCGGTTTACTGCGAAGACAGGATATATATATATATATACAGTAAAATAACTGTAGCATCGTGAATAAGAAAAAACCTAGAGTATACAATAAGAAATTACGACATATTACATCCACTGGTCATCAAAGTTCGCCGCTATGATAATAAAGCACAAGTAGACAGCAGATTACATATACTAGGCATCAAAGATTGCCACCAGTGCAAATAAACACGCCGATAAAATAATATACAAAACCGACAGCACTTCAATAGAGTTCAAGAAAGGTTAGCCCTGCTCGGGAGCTGCAGCGCAAGGAGCTGAGCAAGCTGATGAGACTGTGCTTGTTTGCTAGTTATATCCTCCTCACTCTGAAAGATAAACAAGCTGACAGATGATAGGTTTTGCACATATAAGTATCAGTGCTGACAATTCATCACATTTATTACTGACGAATAAAGTGACACAATTTAAATTAGCATTAACACAATATGGAATTGTTCAGGTTAAGGCATGGCAAGAAATGACTTTGTGAAGGAGTTGGCAGCTTCACGACACCATTGGATTACAGATCAAGAACTCATAAGTATCAATGGTTAGTGTGTTGTCAATTTACCCCGTTTCAGATTGGCAAATAAAGATATGGTTTAAATAATAGTAGAATGATATGACATTTTTCATAGTTAAGACATTGCAGAATATGGCAAAAGAAGATCAAGAACAGAAGCATACATGTTTCACCACACCACTGGATTACGGATCAAGAACAGAAGCATACATGTTGTGCAAAAGAAGATCACTTGCTCTGTATAGTTTAATTTACATGGTATGAAGAAGGAACTTGGTTGTACAACTGAAAACTTAAATTGATAAGGACAAACATTTGTTTATGAACTACATAATAAACTTTAAACATGCAATTTGATGCAAACACCAAAAATAAACAGCTGTTGTAGTCATGCCTAACAAAATATACACAACAAAGTTTGAAGGCTTGAGAAGGACAAACTTACATTATTGGTGAAGACAGGCTCTATAAAGCCCTTGTCCATGCTGATGGGGCGGGCAATTCAACAAGTTTACCACAGAATCTTCTTCATAAGCATTGCCTTTATTCTACATTTTGTTAAGAGTAAATATAGTTGTCATAATATAAGAAAAAATGGAGAATATAAGAGAAGATGAAGAGTGATGCTACATAACCAAGTAGCTATAAATGTAAGTACAGTGATACATGCAAAAGGTATAGCCAAGACCAATGCAGAGCTAAACTTCTTTAGTACCATCGGTGTTATCCATGCTTATGGTAAGTGTAAATATAGATCTTATGTGTAGAAAATGGAGAGCAAAGGAAAATAAGCTGCAGAGTGATGGTACATGAACAACTACCTGTCAATATAAGTACACTGATAAAGGACAGCAGGTACTTACAAGAACAATGCAGAGCTAAAAAATTTCATTGGCATTGGATATCTTCTACACTAATGTAACCATTCACATAGATTAGATAATTTGGAGTGAACAATTGATAAGAAAGCTATCATGCATACTGCTATCACATATTTAACCATGTACGAATGCAAGTACAATGATATAGGACAACAGGTACTAACAAGAGCAAAGCAGCGGGCAGCATATTTGCGATATCCTGTCGTTTTTTTAACCGGATTTCTTCTTCGAGCTGATTTCCTGCAAAAAAGATCCGTAAGGCACATGCGGAAAAGAAGAAGTTCAAATTGTCATGTGATATCATAGATAGTACCTCATCCTGGGAACGAGACCAGTGCATAACAAGGTTTTTCCATTCAATGTCTTCTAAATTTAGCATAGGAGACTTCACCAGAAATTCGTTTATAGACTTGCCATCCAAGTGTGATTTCCTTAGGTAACACCGATACTACTGCAATGATTCCTTGAAGAGCGCAAGCAAGCTTTGCTCGTCATGACTATCCAGATTGACCCTCGCCTACTTACAACAATGTAGTGTAAATCATTGATGTGTTCAATCAACAGAAAACAAGAAAATAATCACCATGAATAATAGCACTTACATGTAAGTGGGACAGGAAGATGTGAAAATGGTGTTTGTCTTCACTATAATCTTCCCATGATGGGTATATATGCACGTAGTCCCTTACAACATTGAAAGCATTGTATTTTAAACTGGGAATAACTGGAATGGAGTTCCAATCTGCAGGAATTGGCCATCTCTGTAGTTGGGATAGGTCTTCGGCTGGTGGACTTGCTGTACCTTTTGTTGAAGTGATATTTTTCTATGGTACGGCTGGTGCTATGGCAACTGAAATCGGCATACCTTTTGCTGGAGTGCAGGTCCTGTGTTGTGGGGCTAGTGGTGTGGCCAATGAAGTATGGGTAGAGTCTGCTGGAGTCGGTCCTACATTTTGTGTCATTGGTTGTATAGCCAATATAAGTGGGGTGTTGTCCGATTTCTCTGGCACCACCACATTTTTCAAGGACTTTGCTGGTGCTCCTTCAGGTTCGGCAATCACCCTCTTTCTTTTTGATGTCTGATGGACAAGAACAACATTTGAGTGGAAACATATGGTATGATGACAGATGGAATATGCATTGATAATGGATGGGCATGGCATCTTGACATATATGATGAGTAAACTAAGCGGATGGCGGTACAACAAAGTAGAAGAAATGCAATAAAACGTATGCAAGATACGTGCAATCAATAGAACCTTGCCAAATTAGAACAGGCACCTTGATGGGTGAACAGGACAGGCCATCTACCTTTGACTCCTCGAGGTTAGAATAGTCATTAGGATCATATTCAGAACAAGAATCTACATGTGGGGAGCGTATGAGTTTCATTGCATCCAGAATGGCACTCAATGCCTTGGTGCCAATTTTGTAAGTGGTTGCAGTGTTCCACAATATTCTTCTGATGCGCGGATTCTGATATTCATTGTAATTACGTATAATATCTGAGAACCATGAAAACATAAATAGTAGTGAGATTATATTTGTAATGCGGAGGATATTCTAATATAGGGGCGCCCCTGTAAACCCTTGTGTGCTATCACTGGATTCTGATGAGAGAGCTCATGTGTGCTGTAATATGGTGCGTGCATTAATATAATCTGGCACAAGTACAGAAAAAAATAGGCTCGAGAAGTAAGGATAGTTGGCAGATGATAGGTTCATAATATAGTGTATAGAGAGTTTATTGCCAAACCATGATAACAAGAGCACACAGCAACTAGGCAAATCGTAGTGTACATAAAAGGGGTACACCATAACCATGATATATAAATCGGGAAAGTGGAACTGGCTAGAAAATACAGTGTTGTATTGCCGCTACTAATTGAAACCTATCGATCACGTATAGGCCAACTCTATCAGCTATTGACTGTAGATGTCCCTGCTCCCCTTCCTGACAAGGAACATACTGTACGTACTAAATACAGAATAACAAAAGAGGAACATGTTAAAGAACAGAAGAGGAAGCATATTCTTGAGGTTTCACTTTGTTGCATACGATGTTGGTTGCCCACTCATGATGAATCACAACGCCCAAAGAAATGCAATTCCATGCTGTCTCTCTATATGTGGCCACATGCATTTGGAAATTCAAGTGGGAGCATTACCTGACCAATTAAATGTGTGTTTGTTAACTAATATCAGTTTCATATCACAATTCCTATATGAAGAAGTAAGCTTTGGACATATGATTGGTGTGTTGTTTAGCTTCAAGAGTGGACTGCTGCTAGTGCCACACAAAGCAGCTACACAGATCATAGTGTAGATATAACGGGAAAACCCTAAGCATCAGGAGTAAAATCAGCAAAGTGGAACTTGCTGGAATATATGTGCTAGTATTGCCGGTACGGCTAGAAAGGCTTCGAATACCAGCTCTCTTCAACTGAAGGTGTGGTACTGTTAATATCAGTGTAACTCTCAAAGGCGACACAGCTCCCCGCATTTCCCTGCTAATCTTATAGGATTCAAGTGGGCAGGCCACTACAATTCCTATTCCTATGTTTACAAAATGCTACGAATCAAAGAGGCCCGAAGAGTTCAAACTGCCGATCACAACTGACCGTATAGACCTCCACACTACAATGTCCCTACTCATCTTCACTACAAGGAACATACTGCACTACTATCATACTCCCTCCATTCCAAAATATAAGTCCTTGTAGAGGTTTCCACTATGTATCACATATAGATGTATAGTGCTACATTTTAGATTCTAGATCCACTCATTTTGCTCCATATGTAGTCCATGGTGGAATCTATACAAAGACTTGTATTTAGGAATGGAGAGAGTACTTATTAAAGAAGAATGAAAGAGGAACATGCTAAAGAAGAGCAAGCAGATTTTGGATAATAAAATGTTCGTTGCGCAGTGCCCACACATGATGAACCAGAGTGCATTAAGAATGCAACTCCTTGTTGTCTCTCTATATGTGGTGCACGTGCTTTTCGAATGTAAAGTTGGAACATTAGCTGACCAATTGAACGTTACCTGTTTTAGTAATATCAGCATCATATTAGATTCGTATTTGAGCAACAAGTTTGGAATTATGAGTGGCACATTGTTTAGCTTGATGGATTCAGGAGCAGTGCTAAGCAGCTAAGATGATGGTAATGAATATAAAGGCATGTCTGCATGCAAGTCGCGTGACTTTTATCATTTGGGTCAGCCGACCATTTCAGGTGGTTGGATGAAGATCCTACGTCTCCTAACCCTTGTTCTTCCTAGTCTCTTATTCTTCCCATATAGAACACTGCACAGGCCGTCGGCCGATCTACCGGTCCCGACCCCACCCCCCGCCCTCCCCTGAACCGCCCCATCCCTTGTGTTCCTCTACCACCCCACCCCCACCCTCGCCCCCGCCCGCATCGAGTTTTCTTCGTTCGGCGAGGCCCCACCACTGCCTCCCACAACCACAATCCCCACCTGAGCCCCTTCCTTAGCACTCGCGAAGTCCGGCGAGCTCTCAAAAATCAACTGACCCAATTTTGAAATTTAGTCTAAATCTTTTAACTAGTGTGGAATATAAAAGGGGAAAACCATAAGCATTGCGAGTATAGTGTTGAGCATGCCATGGGGGGTCTGAAGGTGCAAACCGGACAAAGGCAACTTCGCAACCAAAGTTTGCTTTCAACTAACAAGTAAGTGATGGACAAGAAATCAGAGTAAAGCAGTGGCGATCTATTTTCTTGTTGCGATAAATAAGTTGAGCAGATACGAAAGAGTACCGCCTCTGATGTGGCGCCATGTATGCATCTGCTGGGAATTTGACGGTGCTACGGTAGCGATGGCTGTCGGCGTCGTGGAAGCATATCTAGGAGGGTAGACGGTGGCGGCGGGGCATAGTGGACGACAGCGGGAATGAAGCGAGAGGACGGGATGGAATGATCCCGGTACAAAGCCGTGGATGAGAGAGGTCGATCTCTTGTAATGGACGACGTCGTCAAGGTATCAGCTCCGGGATGGTGGAGGAGGACGGGGGAGGCTGGTGTGGAGAGGGTGTTTTGGTGCCCACAGAGTATGAATGGGGAAGTGGAGGGAGAGAGGAAGGGGGAACCATGTCTTCACGGCGCGCTTGTCTCAAATGCGGGGAAATTCACAAACTTAGCCCCCGTTTAAAATTTCCTACATCACAACAATATTATTCGGTTGGGGATAGGATGGTAATCTCGCATACACCGAATATTTGCCGACAAGAGATTGTTTTTGGCGCCCACCGTGTATGAATCGGGGAGGGAGTCGATTTCGTCCGAGGAGACACTGTGTTTTGGTGCCCACCGTGTATGAATCCGGGTGAGAGGCGGTTATGTCACGTCTGAGTGAAATTACAAACCTACCCAAATTGAAATATATAGAAATCGAGCCGATAGGCTTTGCATGTCAGGGATAGGTAGTTATTTCCATCTCGCAGATTTTGGTTTTGGGCGGTTACTGCGACTTTCCCAGCTTCGTTCAAATTTTTGCAAATCAAGGGTGCACGTTTACCGTGCCAACCCAATTTGAATCCAGTTTGTATTCTATTTTTGTTCGGGCAGGATCCGTTTTTGATTGGAATAAAATTATATATACATCATTTTTATATATACTTTCAAAAGCACAACAAGGAATTCTGCTCCTTTATATGTATAATATGATTTACAAATACGATGATCTCAAAATCAAAATGTTGAATCCAAAAAATTTAAACCAAATTATGTTCTCTACCAAAATGTATGGATCAATAATATCTACATATTAAATAACATAGATGCGCGTGAATTCATATAAGTATGCATTTTTGATAGATCAATTTTGGTTCGAGTATGAATTACATGTATCATCATCTCGAATTCAAATATTTGAATCCCTTTTATGTCGACTCCTTTCACGCCCATCTCTCTCACATGCTCCTTCATGTAGCTATCATTCTCTTTTCTCCAGCTCACCCGCACGCTCACTTCATATTTCTCCTATCTTCGCAAACATGGTGTCTCGACGTGTGGCACCCCGGCTCAGAGAAACCGGAACGCCCTGTATTCCATCATAGAGATCGAGGAGAAGTCTTCTGGAATACGGCCCTGCTTAGCATAGAACAAACCAGCTCTTTATTGCAAGCTATATTGGGTACAAGGGGATTACATTGGCACGGTGACACTACGCCTGCCACGGTTGCTCTATGTAAACAGCAGAACAATTTGACACAGCGCAATGACTACTGGCAGCGGAACAACGACGGTGGTGGTGAACTCCACTCTGCAGGGACTTTGGCTGGAACACTTATCCTAGCTCGCAAACAAGGAATCCACGGCAAACAAGCAATCATATCCGGCATGACCTACAAACTGGCATGACACGCCAAGTTAGTACATTGAATGTACTTGCAAGCTCACAGCAACCAAAGCAATCAAGACAAACAATAGCATGGCAATTACAAATTATTAAGCAATGATGAACACAATGCTATCAGAACAACATGGCATGTACAACATGATACAGCTAGAACAATACGAGCATGGCATAAACATACGGACATGATGAGACTAGCATGCAACATGATAAAACTATCATGCACCAACTTACTCTGCTCGGGTTACATTGTAACGATCACAAGCATCACTTACCATCATGGACATCACTCGATCATCTCAAGATCCAATCAAGCTTGGTATTAACAATACCGTAGTAATCATTTATGACCGCAAGGAGCTTGACCTTTACCCTTGACTTTCGCATAACATCACAAATATCAAACAAGTTGGTAATCACGATACCATAGTGATCCTCTCTCGATCACATAAATATCAACCAACTTCTTTCATCATCGAACTAGGGTTGTTATTAAGCACATCATTATTATTACTGCTGACCCATAGCGTGACCGACACAAACTGGGCCCATATCCGCGGGTGCGGCTATCAATAGATTTATAACACACACACTCTGCAGAGGTTAGGACACTCTACCCACACCATGAAACCCATGGCCTCGCACTCTCATTCGGGTGGACCAACGGTGTTCCGACAAAACTGTCCTACTGCCATGACACTCTCCCGGCCATGACGACCAACTCCCCTTTGGGCTAAGCCTTGGGTGGCCCCGTGCCTACCAAAGGCACCAACGCCCACCATCGTGGCAAAACAGTCCCAAGCGGGGACAAGGATCCTTACAAAAACAACAGGCACACAAGGCTTATGCCGTCCTACCTGGCCAAGGTAGTGCCGGTGCATAACCTTCCCTCGCAGGAGGCACCGGTGAGAGGCATGACAATAGACCTAGTTAGGACCCCCCCATGAGGTAAGCGTGGTTGCACTGGTCAGCTCGATATGGTGGCACCATAACTCAGCCAACAGTTGTTCAAGTTAAATTTAATCCGGTTAAACTTGAATGCAATATGCTGAGTCATGATAAAAATAACATTATGCAACTACAATGCATGAACATAATATTAACATAAGCATGGGGGTGCATCCCAATCAACGAGCATAACAACATTTACCCATTTATCTAGATGAGCATGGCATACTGACGAGCATGGATACCACAACTAGAACACTACTCAAAGCATAACATGACCACTAATATCAACAATAAATACCATGCAATAACATCACGATAAAACTGACATGCAAGTATTTACTGAATTGTAGGCAAAGGAACATGCATAACAACGGTACTCGGAACAGACGATAGTCAGGCACCGAGGACCATCACCAACATGTACTACTACCAAAACATTGCCAATATTAAAGTAATACTAGCATGAAGAACATAATAACAGAGTTCATGACGGTAAACACCGATCCAAGCATAATTGAAATACGACAATAGTAGTAAAACGAACAGACGGTTATTAAAGGTTTAAGCTGAAAACCAATGCTTCTGCATGGCTATCATGCAAATGGTGGTTGGGGCTTGCCTGGGGATGAAGAAGGCTCCGGGGAGAAGTGCGGTGAAGCCGTGGAAATAATCGTCGGAAAGGGTTCATTCTCGGAGGGGGCTAATTAGGGGAAAGTGTAAAATGGTCATTTCTAGTATGTCAAACCATATTGAAAATGGTACCAAAAGTTCGGGCTCGAAGAGACGAAGATGTGGGCGTTGGATTCACCTCAATCGGAGTTACGGTTGCGGAGATATCAGGTGTAGAAGATCAGGGACTTTTCTGTAAAAATAATATTCACAGCCGGGTCCCTGAGTGGATAAGGCAGAAACAGATTTGAGCATATACGCTTTCTGACTCAGAAAACGTACTCTGTTTAGAAGAACAAGGGAATACGCTTCCTTGCAGATGAAAGCGTACTGGGTGAAATACATTTTTGGACAACTGAAAACGCACTCACCGAGAAGACGCTTCCACTTATCCACATGGACCAGGGCCTTGGGCCACTTATAGGCGGGTCCCACGCGGCAGTGGGAGGGGCCAGCTGGGTGTCGTCTTCCTCCTCGCTGCCTCCCCGATCAAAGACAGAGGAGCGAGGGCAGGGAAGAGGCCGGCGCTGGCCTGGCAACTCTGGCCATCCCTGGCCAGGGCGAGGCCACCAGCGGGGGCGGCTGGGCCTGGCGCGCCCGTCCAGGAGGGAAGCGGTCACCGGGATGGAAGGGAATACGGTGACAGGAGGAGGCAGGGAGGAGGCAGCTGTGGTGGTGCTCTTCGGGGCACGGCCCTAGGGTGGCTCCGCGAACGAGTGGGTGGGGTGGGGATGCTCTCTGGGAGGAGGGGACCATAATGGAGGGGTCGGGAGGAGGAGCGGAGGGCTGCCGTGCTCAAATTTGAGCCGAGCTAAGCGGCGGCCATGACGGCAATGGAGGGCAACAAGAGCTCCTCGAGCTCAGGCTAGAGGCTGGGGAGGGGTAGTGGAGCGAGTGGAGGTCGATGGAGTGCTCGGAGTGCTCGGGGACGGGCTATATATAGCCGAGCGAAGAGGAGGGTGAGGTGGCACGCGCGCGGCTACATGTCCATGCTCCGGCGATGGGCACACACAACCAAAAGTCATGGGGAGGGGTTGCAAGGCAACGAGGGAGGGAACGGACGAGTGGCAGAGCTCACGGAGACGAGGCAAAGCTCGGGGACAAGAGAAGGAAGAGGACATGGCCGCGAAAGCCCATGTGGTCACGGGTGCGCTCTGTTTCTCGACGGGGACGAGTCGCCGGGGAAGCAAACGAAGGGGGAAATGGCTCCAGGAGGATGGCGACGACGCGTGCTAGCTGTTAGGCACACTCATGCGCGCGAAGACGACGAGAGGAGGAGGGGCCCGAAGCAAACGACACTCAGCTCGCGTCCATGGCGTTCCAGGGTGATGGTCACCATGTGCACACGACGCTAACCCGTGCTCTGATCGGCCAAATCTTGTCTGGGAGACAAGGTGTGCAGAGGGTGATGCCAAGGAGGAGAGAAACAAGCATAGTGATTCCTGATGTGACCACAGGTAGCAACGATACAAAGGAACAACAAGGTGTTTGGAGTTTTCTATGGAGCAGATACTTGGAGAGGAAAGATGAGTTTTAACTGAGTTGAATCACACACTAAGGTGATTAAGTTGGTAAGGTTCCCGCTAAAGAAGAGGAGTTTAGCTACTGGTTGCTATAAAAACCACAAGACTGAACAGAAATACAAACTATGAAGTAGCACTCACATGGAGAAGCCACTTGAGCTGAAATTGGGCAAGGCTGTGTTATTTGATCATATGAAGATGCTGAAAAAGGTTTCATACCATTTGGATAAACTAAAATGGTACTTCCTTCACAAACATTTCCACTGACCAGAAACTTGCAAAAATTCTAGAGGAAAATTGGCTAGATGGAATATGCCCAAATTGGGAGGAGATAGGTTATATTGATAAGAGAAGGCCTAGAAAACTTTTCAGCAATAATGGAGCACTATAAAATATACTTGCTTCATTAACTAAAAATTTGGACAGAAACAAAAATTTGAAGTTGTGCTCACATGGATGCATTGCATGAGCTCAAATCTTGTGGAGAGCTTTTATTTGATGATATGATATACCATGCAAAAATTTAACTCAATTGGATTAACCTAGCTAGTACTTCCTTCACAACCAATTCCCTCCGACAGGAACTTTGAAAAATTGCTCAGGAATATTTACTAGGCAAATTAAGTTGAAATTTGTCATGAGGCAATTATTTGGACATGAAAAGATGTCTAAGAAGTTTGGAGTCAATTGGGCAAAGATAAATGGCACTTGCTTCACAATTTGCCATTTAGGACACAATAGGAAAAGAATTATTTGAGGATGATGGGAAACATGGCCAATGAAATATTTTGCCATATTTGAGAAATATATGACCCAAACAATTTATGAGAATTATTTGGGAATTTTAGGAGTTATGGAAATATAGGTTGCTTCACAACCTAGGGCAAATTGAATTATTCCTTTAATAGAAAAGGAATATCCCCAATAAAAAGAATATTGGGATTTGGGCTAGGATGAAAATGGAAAGGTCTAGGGAAGGATTTGGGTATGAAAAGCCACTCTGGAAGCAAAGAAGATTTCATCTTCTTCAGTTTCCAGACCACAAAGCCACGGAAAAAGAAATCTCACGCAAAAACCTCAGAAAATCAAAAGAAAAAGAAAGGGCCAAAAATCAGGCTGTTACACGATGGCTCCCTTGAGAAATGTCACACTCTCCTTATAATTATACATTACACGGTTTTCATTATCTCTCACGCCTCTACAGTTCTCTGGTATCACTAAGGTATCTAAGCTTTCTTTTTCAACGCGACACACACAGTCTCACTTGTCTTTCACTTTGTATTTCTCTCTATGGGGTTCTCCCACACACCTTATATCTCTATAGATATGACTCATACAACTAAAATTACTCTCTCGTGCAGATACAAATTTTTTGCGGAATCCTTTCCATCTCCATCCCAGTTATAAAACTGACATTATTCATTTGTTTACCGATCGGACAAACTTCCCCCCTCCTCTCTCTCTCTCTCACACACACACACAACTCCTGCTTGCACTCCCCTTCCGGACTACCGTCTCTCTCTCTCTCTCTCACACACATAACTCTCGGTTTTGCACCCCCAACTCGTATTTCTCTCACAAACATTGATTGACTAGCCTCCAGATAGGTTTATACACCCGCACACTCGTGCTTCCACTATCGCGTAGATGTCTCTCTCGCGCTCCTTGTATTTATGTAGATTTTTTGTCCCTTCTTGAGACACACCCTCTCGATCGTGCACACACCAACACTATCGCCTCATTCTAAGCTGATACCTCTCGCACAAACACTCTTTGTGTCTTTGCCACACATGCACTCCGTCCTCCTCATCTCTCCCTCTCTCTCACACACACACAACACACACATGGGCTTTCTGAACAACTAGAAAGATGCCCATGCGTTGCACGGAACATCAAGATGCATTTGTATGAGTAGTTTATCTTGTGGGAGAAAAGGATGAACGAGGGAAGGCCTTATTTGCAAATGTGGAGAAGGGTGTGGGTATCTTTTTGCAAAATTGCCATAATTCCCTTCCTATCCGTCAGATATAAATCGGACGGCCTATATTGCAGGATGGCAGGCACACCATCATCACCAACTCTGTTTTTTTATCTCTACTCTTATAAAAAGCATAGTCAGTGATGATGGTGTGCCTGCCATCCTGGAATATAGGTCGTCCGATATATATCTAACGGATAGGAAGGAAACAATGGCAATTCACCCGCACTCCTCTCCACATTTGCAGATAAGGCCTTCCCCCGTTCATCCTTTTCTACCACAAGATCTTCATGTTCCGTGCAACACACGGGCATCTTGCTAGTAAGAATAGAAATTAGAGATATACCACTTCTCGAATCTTGAAACCAAAAACATTCCTCCCTTATCTCATCAAAACCGCCAAAGGAATATATTTTGAGTGAAACATAACATATTTTTAGTGATACATGTATTTCAAAACTAGACACTTTTTTCTATCAAATTGGTGAATATGTCTTAATCTACTTTGATCATGTGGCAACGCATTGGCACATTGCTAGTAGTTATTACTACTGCATAATTTTTCGGACACCGAAAAACGATGGAGTATATATACGAAGAGAAGAGGCGCACACACGCAATCGGTCACTCGCTGTCTCACACACATGAGAGTTACGTAAAGGCTCCATTAACAAATAAACCATAAAACCCTAGGTGCACGGTTGCTGCATGCGCGGGTACCGAGTACGTGGTGGAGCGCACGTTTGTAGGAATAGTTAGCTCGGGTGATAATTTGATCCATAGGAGTTGATGGTCGGGACCACAGGTGAACGACCTGGAGGCGGTGACTCGCCAGTTGCCACAGATCAAGTCGCGACATTTAAAATATCATTTTTTTATCGGGGTAAGAGTTCTGATTTTCAATGCCGCATTATAAGTAATTAAGTATATTTTAGAACGATTGTTATGGAGCAAAAATGGAATTCATAACTACTACCTCCTTGGCATATGGTTGTATGGGTTTTTGTTGCAAGATGTTGAACCTAGTAGTTCTAGGGAAAATACTATGGTTTAGATGTTGGTTTTAGTAATGAAAGTTGGAAGGGGAAAACCCTTCTTTGATAAACAAAACTACTACCTCTGACCTGATTTACTAGTCCCCATCGTATTTTGGGTCAAAGTTTGTCCATGAATTTTACTTGTAAAATGTGAATGGAAAACGAGATTTTGTTATATACCCAAACAAAAAAGGACTAGAGGGAGTGATTGCTCTAACACGGACGTGAGCTCTCATAGCACAGGCATTGATCCGGTGCGTCGGCTAGAGGGCCCCACTTGCTGCAGGTCCGGCTGAACATGCCTCCTCACTGCATGCAATCGGCTTCAGACTGCCCCGCCTGCCTCCATTGAATCCACGCGTGTGCCGGCGACACGTCCTTCTGTGAGCCAGCCAGCATTTTGGAACACAAAAAATGATCAAAATATAATTAATTACGCATGGTATTGTAACATCCCAAAATTCTAAATTTTGGAATGTTATAATAAATAGATAGATTTGATTGATTGTTTTATTGATTGTCTGAAAGTGAGTGAATTCGAAACTTTTTGAAAGTTAAATGAGAGGGAATAAAAGGACTTTCCCAAACTTTCACCTTATTTCTTTTGATCCCCGAGAATTCAAATTCTTTTCAGCACAAAACCCTGGAGAGAAGATGACATGACTTCTTCCATTTATTTAAAGGACATGGGGTGTTGAAAATATTTGAATTTCATTTGGAAAATATTTTTCATGCAACTCAATGATTTTCACGAGAGAAGATAAAATGACTTCTTCAAATTATGAAATATGAGTTGTGAGTTTCAAGGATCAAATTCAAAGTCTTTTGAATTTATTTTCAATTTGGAGTTATTTGAGTTTTATTCAAATTATTTTCTCCAAAAATAAAATATATGGAAATTAGGGTAACATGATTCCCTACAACAGAAAATTGGAGAGAAATAAATTTGAAATCATTTTGGTATTTTTGAAAATGATTTTAGTTGGATTTTAATAGACCAGTAGCACTCTTTGCTTTATCTGAATTTGTGTGGATTTTATTTGAAGTTATAAAAATGTTCATCTCGTAGAAAATCTTTTTATGAAAATTTTGATATATTATATGCCTATATAATATTTTTAGTTATTTTGTTTTTATTATTTTAGTTCTCTGAAAAAAATAATGTTTATAAAAAAAACCTTCCCGCCAACTGGGCCGGCCCAGCTCCCAGGCCAGGCCGCGGCCCAGCCCACCACCTCGTCGTCCCCGAGCTCAGGAGGGACTCCCGAGCCAGCACGCCGCCGCGCCGTGGCCTCCACGGAGTCCTCCGCCGCCTTACCCCTCCTCCAAGGCCACCTCCTCCCCTCCCCTACTATAAAGCCGCCGCCCCGGGCCCCGTTTCCCTCTTGGTCGCGCCGCCGCCTCCTCCCGCAGCCGCCGCCACCTTGGTCAACCGCCACCGCCGCCGCTCGCAGCTGCTGCGCCGCTGCTTTGCCGCGCCACCGCATGCTGCTCGCCTCCGCCGCCGCCGCACTGCCGCCCCGCGCCGCCCGCGACGCCCCTCACCGCTGCCGCTGCTTCCGCCGCCACCGACGCCGCACGCCCCGCTCGCCGGAGCCGATCCGATCTGCCCCGCCGGTTTTTCTCATAAAACCGCCGAGCCGCCCGAACCGGTAAAACAACCACCCGGTTTTTTTGTTTTTTAGATTAGGTTTTTCTTCAAAAAAAAAACCCGATCGGTATGCTCTAAATAGCGAATGTTTTCTGTTTAGGCCTTTGTACTGGACGAATTCGTCACTTATGTTTCTATAGCGGACGTTCGTCGGTTAAGTTTTTCTTTTTCCTGTTTTATTCAGGATAGGGACCTCTTCGTAATTAAAGTTTTTACCGAATAGTCCCTGTTCTTCAAACGGTCATAACTTTTACACCATTTGTCCAAATCCAACGAAACCAATGCCCACGTCTTCGTTATGATTTCCTCTATCCAGTAAAACAACTCAAACATGTTTTTGAAGAGTTTAAAATTTCAATTAGATCAGTTTTGAATTCAAACTTCGTTTGATCATAACTTGAGTTTCGTAGCTCCGTTTGAGTTGATTCTTTTTGCAAATCGAAGCTCTTGACCTAAACCTTCTAATAAGGCCAAATTCACATAATTTTGGTACTGTTAGAAATAGTTTTATGTTGCAAGAGCTATTTTCTTGGTTTTGATGTTTTCCGAATTGTCTTCTTCGATCTTTTTGATCTTTTGAGTGATTGCTTATGTGTGGTTACTATTGCTTGCTTACGATAGATTGACCGGAGTGTGACGAGTAGATCTATCAAGAGTTTTGAGTGCGAATCATCTTCATCAACATTGCAGGCAAGTTCACACTTTGATCATATCCCCTTCCATACCCAGTTTTTTTTGCATTAGATCAATCTTCACACATTGCATGATTAGGATCTAATTAAACTGTGGGATGGAAGTAGATGAGGTAGTACCTATTACCTGTTTATTATCAAACCTTTGGGAGTTACTTCTACGTTTGCTTATTATGCCATGCTATGCTAGTAGACGTGGATTGGGTTTTGAGAGTATCCATGACAGATGTGAGATTGTTAATTAATGGTTTACTTAAGGTGGAAACTTAAACACACATCTGGGTGGATTGAGGCACCTGGTTATTCTAGGATTGCCTGTCTAGGCACCTGGGTAATCCAGGACTTGCCTGTTTTCTTTTGGACCGCCACCCAAGCTCAAAGGGATCATGAGATTTTTCAAACTAGAAACTTCCATGTGCAGCCACAAGCCATTATGGGCTATGGCATAGTTGATTAAGTCATGCGAACTCTTACAGGGTAGACTAGCAGATGTAGGGGAAAGTAGGTGTACCGGTCTATCCATCATAAGGTGCTAGCGCTTCTGAAAGACTGTGTCTCGGTCATCCGTTTCTCAAACACCATGTAGTGCGAGAAATCCAACGGAGGCGATCGAGTCTTGTGGGGAAAAGTGCACAAACCTCTGCAGAGTGTATAAACTAATCATGATTAGCCGTGTCCCCGGTTATGGACATCTTGAGTATCTAGTTCTTGGATTATCCTGTTGATCTCATCATGTTACTTTAAATGAATATTGTTGGGTTTAATGATGTTACTTAATTGGGATTGAGAATGCTGTCAACCATTCTCAATGTTCAACAACCACCATGATAGTTAAATAAAATGTATTCCTTTGCAGTAGGGAAAAATTGGCTTTACGCAAAAACCTTATAACCATAGAGCTTTTCTACCAGCCAAATATGCATGTAGTGATAGTCTTTATTCATCATTCTCTATGGTGTGAATTTGCCAGTACATTCAATGTACTGACCCTCTGTGGCTGCAACGTCTCATGTTGCAGGATTATGTTACGACGAGTAAGTGATACGTTAGGGTTACGATTTCTACACTCAACTTTGCCGTTGGTGTTGATGGGAATCCACAACCTTGTTACTTCCGCTATTTTGGATTTGAGGTAATAGTATTTACGTTACTTTTACATGTGATTTACCTCTGTTATAAATCCTTGAGTACTGTGTGTGTCAGCATACCGATCCAGGGATGACACTTAAGCACAAAGACTTGACCCATTCGGGGCGGGTCGCTACAAGATGGTATCAGAGCACATGTTGACTGTAGGATGTGACCCTAGAAACTGGCGAGCCCATAGCAAAGATTTTTCTCTACAACTTTCCCTTTCAAAAAGATCTTTTACCTCTCTTCTCTTCTGAGCTTATTCAAAAATTCCCTTTAGTGAGACCATACCCCTTTCCCCTTTTTGACCACACGAAGATTCGACTGATGAGACCACTCCAAGAAGTACTAGATATCAGACAGTAAGACCATTCGGAATGAAGAGGATTTTACCATACATTATGATAATGGAAACTACAGCTGTTGAAGACTCTGAAGACTAGGAGAATTGGAGGCTCTCAAGAATCCCCAGATTTGTATGACCTAGGAATGCTACCCTTATGGAACTTGGCAGACTATGGAAGTTGTCAATGCCCGAGATCAAGGTGTGTTGGAGAAAGACTGAAACAAGGAGTATGAGAACTCGAAGTTTTGTCAAAGAAACCCTAAGGCAGGAGATATCAACTGTGGAGAGATAGCTCATGGAAATGACAAGAGCAGAAACACGGTTATCCGTGATGTCATCACCCTCTAATGCTATTGTCACCGTGCTGAGTTAAGGATGCATGTCTTCAGAATGGATTTGATGGAAGAAGGTTGATGGAGCACCTATCATAAGATGAAGTTTTAGCCCTAGCCGGTGTATCACCGGGATCTGGAGTAGTACATCAAGAAGTTTAAAATGGAGCTCCAGGAAGTCGTATTAGACAAGGAAGTATTTCATGAGGAACTCAGGATCCTGAAGATGAGAGTAGCCAAGTTGGAGGAGCTACAACCTTGAGATACCGGAGAATTGTCAGGAACTGAAGGACAGTATGACCATGGTTCATGTGAAGGATAATGAAACCCAGAAGTTTGAAATGCAACTCCAGAAATATTGAAGGACATCGTGAGAGACTTCACGTCAATAGAGATGATCTGGCAAAAGAGCTGGAGAAGGACAAGCACGATGGCAAGAAGCCATCAGAGACATGACCAAGACTTGAAGAGTTTGGCGACGTTGACCTTAGCAGACAAAACCCCTGTTTTATACCTACGTTAGATGCGACGTTTGTGAGCTGTCATTTGTTTGATGTTTTTTTTCTGACAACCACAATAAAATCTGTCTTTTCAAAACTTTTGTTTGTATTGTGTGTATCCCTCTCTATCTCTTATCTCACCCCAAACCCATGGACCCAATAGAGGATGAATGAAGATGAGCTTATATTTTCTGGACCGATGAGCCAATTGGAGATGGACCAATGGATTCAGAACATGGAGGATCACATGGAGAATAACCCTATAGTTGGACATGATATGACCCAGCATGCTCTTCTGTGCTTTGAAAGAGGTGCTGCTACTTGGTGGAGGATGTACCAAACCATGAATGGATGGCAAGGAGTAACCACTTGGAAATAATTTAAGTTGACTTTGCCAAAGTCTCGGTTTGTGTCCCAGAAGTTGAAGCCTTATGGAAAGGATATGAAGAAACCTTGTGCATACAAGATTTGTGGAGAAATAGGACACACCCATAAAGAACACAAGGATGAATGCCCTAATTGTGAAGGAAGTCACCCAGTTGAAGAATGCCCAACTAGGCAGATTTCTTGTTTCTTGTGTGAAGGGACTACCCACTATCCTGCTCAGTGTCACATTTACCCCATGGTATAACGAACCATCCAGCAGAAGAAAGAAGTAATGAAAGGAGCCCTCATGGAAATTTTAGAAGAAATTGTGATAAAGGAAGAGGTGGAGGACACACCTAAAGAAGACCCGAGTAAACCCTGCACTAAGTCTTGCTATTCATGTGGAGAAGGACACGTCTCCCAAAATTGTTTGAATGGGGATCTAGTAGAATTCCCGACAGAGGAAGTAGAATATGACCCACAAGAAATAGAAGCCATGATTGGCATGGAAAGGTCCAGGAAGAGAAGTAGATTTGATTTCAGGAAGGATCTGAGTCATATCACCTATTACAGGTGCAAGGAATCAGGACACTACATCAACAATTGACCAAAAAGGAAACCTCGAGACTTGTCAGAAGTAATATGTTTTAATAGAGCAGGGCACTTCGCCAGAGGATGCCCCAAGGAGAAGGAAACTTGTGCTAGATAGTTGAGTTTGCAACAAAAGATATGGAGTAGTAGAAGTGAGAACATTCTCTTTTATATTGAGGTGTTGAGTTGAGATATGTAATGGAAAAGCGAGAGATTGTAATCACTTGAGAATGAATAAAGTTAGCATCGTTGGTGCTGATATGGATTTTATGAGTTGTTACTCTATGAAGAAGGATTTTGACCATTTCTGAGGATATGAGAAATATGGTCTATGGAAGATTTGTGCATTTTAAGGGTGGTAGTACCCTGTAAGAACCGTTGACCCAGGAAAAGATAAGGATACTCCACTGAGTGGATTTCGGACAAAATGCATACGAGTTTTGTCACGATATGTGTGATACCTCAAAAGTATGTAGGATGAAGTTGGAGACGTCAGTTGTTTGGACCAAATGTGATCAAGGAGCCAGAAGAGAGTGTTAAGTTGATTCGAGATAGACTGAAGGTAGCTCAGTCCAGGCAGAAGAGTTATGTAGACTCAAAAACTCAAGGAGGTAGTCTATGAAATTGGAGATAGAGCATGTCTTCGTGTGACCCCTCTGCGAGGAGTTAAACGAATTGGAGTTAAGGTAAGGTTAGCCCCGAGATTTGTAGGACCATACCGAGTTTTGGAGCGTATGAGAGAAGTGGCCTACAAGTTTGAGTTACCCGAAGGACTGTCAGGAGTTCATGATGTGTTTCACGTTTCCCATTTGAAGAAGTGCCATGCAGAGATGGCCAATATTCCCCTGTAAGGACGCTTGACCCTGGAAAGGATAATGATGTTCCACGAAGTGGAATATGGACTTCATAAGTATAAGTTTTTATCTCGGTATGAGGGATATCCCACGAGGATGAAGAGATAAATACTATTGGATATAAAGGAGGTATGATGTCGGAGATATCGATCAATGGAAACTCCATGATGTGTCTGAGTAATCATGTCCTAGTTTGGTGCCAATAGAAGGAAGAAAGGCAGTACAATTGGATGGATTTAAGAATACTAGGAAGTTGGATGTTGGAATAACGATCAGTTTCCCCGATGATGAGTTCAAGGTTTGCAAGTGATGGGATGGGCCATAACCCACAGGCCCCAGGACCTGCCAAAAAGCAAGCACATTCTTGCTGAAGGAAAAACCCTGGAGGAAGATACGACGTTTTATCGGCAGACAATTTTATAGGAGTAACGCAAAATCTGAGAGTTGTGAAGGAACGATAGATGTTTTTTTGGCTTGCAGAATCCATGAAATTATCCGAACTTAGTTCGTCCACAAGAGAAATTCTGCAATGCTTGTGAGGATGACCGAGTGTTAGAATGCGAGATTCACTAAAGCATATACAGGGTAATGATTTGGGTGCGGGATGGATTGATCACCATACCGACTTACTCTTATTATTCGCCTTGCTATATGGGATGGTAAATCTGAGTGACTTGCCTATAGTAGAGAGACGACGATATTAAACCTTGTTAAACCTTAGAATGGTATAAGAATTTTTCCCTTGTACACGGCAGCTTTTTGCCAACCGTAGGTTATATGGTGAGGATCAACCCAGACCCATTTCCTGCAGGAGAAACCATAAATTGTTGACCACCATGAGATATCGATAGTTGTTTAGTTTTGGCGCCCGACCCGTCAGCTAAGAAGACCCAATCTCGTAATAACCTTACCTAGATGAAAGACAGAAGAATTGAGGAAAAGGTTATGCCACTACCGGAAGAGCTCAGAGAAGGAATTTTCTCATGGATCTGAGAAGACCGACACTGTCAAGAATAAGGATGAAGTATATGAGTTTTGATGGAACAGTAACCATGCTTCTAAGGGTGGTAGCACCCAGACCCCTGTGATGATTGATGCAATTTGAGGAGACCCCCAAACGCTAACCTTTTTCTTGCTAGCCTCTCCGAATCTCGAGGACGAGATTCATTTTAAGGGTGGTAGGTTTGTAACATCCCAAAATTCTAAATTTTGGAATGTTATAATAAATAGATAGATTTGATTGATTGTCTGAAAGTGAGTGAATTCGAAACTTTTTGAAAGTTAAATGAGAGGGAATAAAAGGACTTTCCCAAACTTTCACCTTTTTTCTTTTGATCCCTGAGAATTCAAATTCTTTTCATCACAAAACCCTGGAGAGAAGATGACATGACTTCTTCCATTTATTTAAATGACATGGGGTGTTGAAAATATTTGAATTTCATTTGGAAAATATTTTTCATGCAACTGAATGATTTTCACGAGAGAAGATAAAATGACTTCTTCAAATTATGAAATATGAGTTGTGAGTTTCAAGGATCAAATTCAAAGTCTTTTGAATTTATTTTCAATTTGGAGTTATTTGAGTTTTATTCAAATTATTTTCTCCAAAAATAAAATATATGGAAATTAGGGTAACATGATTCCCTACAACAGAAAATTGGGAGAGAAATAAATTTGAAATCATTTTGGTATTTTTAAAAATGATTTTAGTTGGATTTTAATAGACAAGTAGCACTCTTTGTTTTATCTGAATTTGTGTGGATTTTATTTGAAGTTATAAAAATGTTCATCTCGTAGAAAATCTTTTTCTGAAAATTTTGATATATTATATGCCTATATAATATTTTTAGTTATTTTGTTTTTATTATTTTAGTTCACTGAAAAAAAATCTTTATAAAAAAAAACCTTCCCGCCAACTAGGCCGGCCCAGCTCCCAGGCCAGGCCGCGGCCCAGCCCACCACCTCATCGTCCCCGAGCTCGGGAGGGACTCCCGAGCCAGCACGCCGCCGCGCCGTGGCCTCCACGGAGTCCTCCGCCGCCTTACCCCTCCTCCAAGGCCACCTCCTCCCCTCCCAACTATAAAGCCGCCGCCCCGGGCCCCGTTTCCCTCTTGGTCGCGCCGCTGCCTCCTCCCGCAGCCGCCGCCACCGTGGTCAACCGCCACCGCCGCCGCTCGCAGCTGCTGCGCCGCTGCTTTGCCGCCGCACTGCCGCCCCGCGCCGCCCGCGACGCCCCTCACCGCTGCCGCTGCTTCCGCCGCCACCGACGCCGCACGCCCCGCTCGCCGGAGCCGATCCGATCTGCGCCGCCGGTTTTTCTCATAAAACCGCCGAGCCGCCCGAACCGGTAAAACAACCACCCAGTTTTTTTTGTTTTTTTAGATTAGGTTTTTCTTCAAAAAAAAAAGCCCCGATCGATATGCTCTAAATAGCAAACATTTTCTGTTTAGGCCTTTGTAGTGGACGAATTCGTCACTTATGTTTCTATAGCGGACGTTCGTCGGTTAAGTTTTTCTTTTTCCTGTTTTATTTAGGATAGGGACCTCTTCGTAATTAAAGTTTTTACCGAATAGTCCCTATTCTTCAAACGGTCATAACTTTTACACCGTTTGTCCAAATCCAACGAAACCAACGCCCACGTCTTCGTTATGATTTCCTCTATCCAGTAAAACAACTCAAACATGTTTTTGAAGAGTTTAAAATTTCAATTATATCGGTTTTGAATTCAAACTTCGTTTGATCATATTTGAGTTTCGTAGCTCCGTTTGAGTTGATTATTTTTGCAAATCGAAGCTCTTGACCTAAACCTTCTAATAAGGCCAAATTCACATAATTTTGGTACTGTTAGAAATAGTTTTATGTTGCAAGAGCTATTTGCTTGGTTTTGATGTTTTCCGAATTGTCTTCTTCGATCTTTTTGATCTTTTGAGTGATTGCTTATGTGTGGTTACTATTGCTTGCTTACGATAGATTGACCGGAGTGTGACGAGTAGATCTATCAAGAGTTTTGAGTGCGAATCATCTTCATCAACATTGCAGGCAAGTTCACACTTTGATCATATCCCCTTCCATACCCAGTTTTTTTTTGCATTAGATCAATCTTCACACATTGCATGATTAGGATCTAATTAAACTGTGGGATGGGAAGTAGATGAGGTAGTACCTATTACCTGTTTATTATCAAACCTTTGGGAGTTACTTCTACGTTTGCTTATTATGCCATGCTATGCTAGTAGACGTGGGTTGGGTTTTGAGAGTATCCATGACAGATGTGAGATTGTTAATTAATGGTTTACTTAAGGTGGCAACTTAAACACACATCTGGGTGGATTGAGGCACCTGGTTATTCTAGGATTGCCTATCTAGGCACCGGGGTAATCCAGGACTTGCCTATTTTCTTTTGGACCGCGACCCAGGCTCAAAGGGATCATGAGATTTTTCAAACTGGAAACTTCCGTATGCAGCCACAAGCCATTATGGGCTCTGGCATAGTTGATTAAGTCGTGCGAACTCTTACAGGGTGGACTAGCAGATGTAGGGGAAAGTAGGTGTACCGGTCTATCCATCGTAAGGTGCTAGCACTTCTGAAAGACCATGTCTTGGTCATCCATTTCTCAAACACCATGTAGTGCGAGAAATCCAATGGAGGCGATCGAGTCTTGTGGGAAAAAGTGCGCAAACCTCTGCAGAGTGTATAAACTAATCATGATTAGCCGTGTCCCCGGTTATGGACATCTTGAGTATCTAGTTCTTGGATTATCCTGTTGATCTCATCATGTTACTTTAAATGAATATTGTTGGGTTTAATGAGGTTACTTAATTGGGATTGAGAATGCTGTCAACCATTCTCAATGTTCAACAACCACCATGATAGTTAAATAAAATTTATTCCTTTGCAGTAGGGAAAAATTGGCTTTACGCAAAAACCTTATAACCATAGAGCTTTTCCACCAGCCAAATATGCATGTAGTGATAGTCTTTATTCATCATTCTCTATGGTGTGAATTTGCCAGTAAATTCAATGTACTGACCCTCTGTGGCTGCAACGTCTCATGTTGCAGGATTATCTTACGACGAGTAAGTGATACGTTAGGGTTACGATTTCTACACTCAACTTTGCCGTTGGTGTTGATGGGAATCCACAACCTTGTTACTTCCGCTATTTTGGATTTGAGGTAATAGTATTTACATTACTTTTACATGTGATTTACCTCTGTTATAAATCCTCGAGTACTGTGTGTGTCAGCATGCCGATCCAGGGATGACACTTAAGCACAGAGACTTGACCCATTCGGGTCGGGTCGCTACAGGTATTGACTTGTTGTGCTCGCACTAGTAGCAGGAACAAGACGTTTTTCTTTATTTATAACTCTCCTCACATTTTTTGGCTTTGAAGTGAATCATGGTTGTGGATATTATCTATGAATGTGTAGATATCTGTAAACATGAGTTTGATGTGGAAGTTGAACTTGGAATGTTGGGCTTGAGCGTGAACTATACCATGTCCAATGCTTCGTCTGTTATTGTTTGGAAAGTAATTGCTGTTATTACATTACCCTAAGAAAATATTTTGTGCCACATCAGTAGATGCACGAACATCACAATAGGCATGCTGACTGGGTAAACATTTGAACCTAGCTATTATGAAGGAAACTTTGTATTGACAATAGTTTTAGATAGCAGGAGACACCTAGCTTACTCTACCTCTGCTAGCTTCTTTATGGCTTCTTCAATCTCTTCTTTGGCTTGGGTGAAGAGAGCATCTGATTACTATTTTCACTTCTTCAGGAACTCAGCTACATTCTCAAGGGTTGTTGCACACTTTCTTTCAGCCTTTACTAGAGCCACGAGGACACGAACAGTTGACGACTCCACCTGGCTTGTGTGTAATCCAACATCATCTAGGAATTTGCACCTTGTGTCTAATCTAGCATCATTAGGGAACTGGCACGTTGTGTGTAATCCAGCCTCATTTTGGAAACATGATCTCGAGGTTGACCATACTTCCCTCCTCACAGGAACTGCATCCTGACATGAAGTTACTTATTTTTAGATCAATACTCCGAGCAACCCAGATCCATTTAGTAGAAGCCAGATAAATAGGACTCGAAGAAGTGAATTCAAAAGGAAAAATGTGAAAACAGACTACAAGGTGAGAACACCCACTTCCTACATCAAGCTAAAAACAAAAGCACTAGGACGATTAAGACTCTTCTTATTACACATCAAAGAACACGAGGCTAAGAGAAAAAGAAACTACAACATATACACATCAAAGAACACGAGGCTAAACGGAAGTAATTGAAAGGGTGTTACTTACCAAAGCTCGTTTTACAGGTTCGGTGCAGCTCCTCTTTAACTTGCCATGCTCCTTGGAGATGTCCACAATATCCCGTGTTTAGTCTTCATTGATCCTCTACATGTTCGCACTCATGGTTTTAAAATCTCAACATGGCAAGAAAAATATACAACTAGTAATACTCATGCATCTTGTGGGCAACATTAAAGCACTTGTCTGCCATGTTAGAGCATCTCCAACAGAAGCGCAACGCGCGATGCTTTAAAAAAGCATTTACAGCACCAGAATAGCCAGTTTCTGCAGGCCCAGAGTGCTGAGATCGAGAAGTATAGATAGAGAGTAGAGACATAGATAGTTCTCAGAAGAGATATAGCATAGATAGATAAAAAAAATAGATAGTTCAACTACTCCTCGTCGTCCGACTCCTCCTCGGTGATGTCCTCCTCCAATGTCTCAATGTAGGCGTGAAGATATCGATTGTCGTCGGATTCCCATGGCAATGCTACTCCTAGCCTCATGTTGAATTGAGCGTCCACTTTTTGTGTGCGCTTGTCCTAGCAATAGGTGGCTCGCTCCGCCCTTCTCTTCTCCCTCTCCGCCCTCCTTTGCGCATAAAACTCGCACTCGTTGATGATGTCCTGCGGGAAGCGTTGGCGCCATAACACCATGGCTTCCTCGTCCATCTCGGCGATGCCGGGACGGTTCTCCCACCTCTGGTTGTCGAGACGATCCTCGTCGGTGATAAGCCGTGGCAGAGGCGCGAGCTCCTGCGCCCGCTCCCACATTGGAACGTTGGGGAAATTTCAATGTGCTATGAGGCCACTGGAGGCGCCACGCTACCGCGTAGAACGTGCGGGCGGCCTTGTTGGCGTTGTCAAAATTGCCGAGGCCGAGGCGTATCCCGCAGAACCGGATCTTGGCGGAGAAGCCGCCGGAGGGGTGCGCGCGGACACCGTAGTATCCCCAAGTTTCTCGGTGACGCGACAACATGGTGGCACGGCAGTGGCGAGGCAAGAAAGAGCAGGGAGAGAGCGGTGGTGAGGCGTAGAGCGAGGAGAGAGCGATGACGAGGCACAGAGCGGGGAGAGAGCGGTGGCAAGGCACAGAGCATTGATACGTCTCCAACGTATCTATAATTTATGAATTATTCATGCTATTATATTATCAACCTTCGATGTTTTATATGCATTTATATGCTATTTTATATGGTTTTTGGGACTAACCTATTAACCTAGAGCCCAGTGCCAGTTTCTGTTTTTCCTTGTTTTAGAGTATCATAGAAAAGGAAAACCAAACGGAGTCCAATTGACCTGAAACTTGACGGAGCTTATTTTTGGACCACAAGAACGCCAGGAAGTAAAATAACTGGGCCAGAAGAGTCTCGGGCTGCCCACGAGGGTGGGGGGCGCACCCCCTTACCTCGTGGACAACCCGTAGACCCCCTGCCTTGTTCCCGATTCCAACACCTCTTATATAACCCAAAACTTCCAGAAAGAAACCTAGATCGGGAGTTCCACCTCCAGAAGCCTCCGTAGCCATCGAAAACCAATCTAGGCCCTCTCTAGCACCCTGCCGGAGGAGGCCATCATCACCGGAGGGCTTGGAGGAGGATCCCGGAGGGGCCATCATCACCAGTAAGGCCAAGGACCAGAGGAGGAACCTCTCCCCATCCAGGGGGGAGGCCATGGAGGAGGAAGCACAAGGGAGAGAACCTCTCCTCCTCTCTCTCGGTGGCACCGGAGTGCCATCAGGAGGGGAATCATCGCCGCGGTGATTGTCTTCATTACCATCCTCATCTCTTTTACACGGTCCACTCTCCCCCGCCCCCCCGCTTTAATCCCTACTTGAACATGGTGCTTTATGCCACATATTATGATCCAATGATGTGTTGCCATCCTATGATGTTTTGAGTAGATATCTTTTGTCTTTGGGTTGATTGATGATCTACATTGGTATGAGTGTATGTTTTATTTTGGTGCTATCCTATGGTGCCCTCCATGTCACGCAAGTGTGAGGGATTCCCGCCGTAGGGTGTTGCAATACGTTTATGATTCACTTATAATGGGTTGTGTGAGTGACTGAAACACAAACCCGAGTAAGGTGGTTGTTGCGTATGGGATAAAGAGGACTTGATGCTTTAATGCTATGGTTGGGTTTTACCTTAATGATCTTTAGTAGTTGCGGATGCTTGCTAGAGTTCCAATCATAAGTGCATATGATCCAAGAAGATAAAGTATGTTAGCTTATGCCTCTCCCTCTTATGTAATTGCAATGACGACTATCAGTCTTGTTAACAATTGCCTATGACAATTCTGCACACCGATCCACCATTATTCCACACTCGCTATTTATAATATTTAGTAATATATTCTAACTTTATCATAACAGCACCTACTTTCATATTTTAGCTCTCCGATATCATGCAAAGTTACCCACTTCATACCCACAACATAGTTTTATTTCTCGTTGCTAGTTGGAAGCAAACGTTCGGTGTACGTAGAGTCATATCAGTGGCAGATAGGGCTTGAGAGAATATTGATCTTAACTTTAGCTCCTTGTGGGTTCGACACTCCATACTTATCATTCCCACCTTTGGAAATTGCTACGATGATTCCCTGCACTTGGGGATTATCAAGCTCTTTTCTAGCGCCGTTGCCGGGGAGCAATAGCGTGGGGTTGATATTCTCGTGTGTGCTCGTTTGTTTTCTTCACTAAGTAGATTTTGTTTTTACTTTTTGTTTCTGTTTAGTTGTGGGTGAAACATACATTTTTTTAAAGAATGAAAATACAAAAATAATTTACTTGCCTCTCTTACCTAAAAAGTTTTTCAAAAAGAGAAGTGATTGGAAAGTTATGCATTGAAGAAGTGAGGGTCGACCTTGAGCACTCGAGTTCATGCTCATGGAAACAATGTAGAATTTTTCATGGAAGTTTCTCTATAAATAATTATCCCTATATATATATATCCATTGTATTTAAAAGTAATGTGCCAAGCTTTGGTTTTAGGATGATTAGATTGCTTGTTTACTATGTGCAGAACAAAAAACAGAAACTTTGGCTGTAGCGCGTGATATTACATTTTTGACTGGGAAGTCAAATAGGTCTGAAAATTTTTGCACATTACTTATGTACAAAGTTTTCAAATTTTCAAATTTATTTCATAATTTTTGGAGTTACAGAAGTTTACTAAACCTCCAGATTACTACAGACTGTCCTGTTTTAGACAGATTCTGTTTTCGTGTGTTGTTTGCTTATTTTGATGCATCTGTGGCTAGTATCGGAGGGTATGAACCATAGAGAAGTTGGAATACATTATATATAGTTCTAATATGAAATTGGAATGAGTTTGAAACAGTACCTAAAGGTAGTGATTTGCTTTATTATACTAACGGATCTCATAAAGTTTTTGTTAAAGTTTTGTGTGGATGAAGTGTTCGAAGAACGAAGAGTTACCGATGTGAGAATAATAAAGAGAGGCAAGAGCTCAAGCTTGGGGATGCCCAAGGCACCCCAAGTAAATATTCTAAGGATACTCAAGCATCTAAGCTTGGGGATGCCCCGGTTGGCATCCCATCTTTCTTCTTCAACAATTATCGGTATACCTTGGTTTTTGTTTTGTTCACATGATTTTTGTCCTTTGTGTTTTTATTTTTCTTTAAGAACCATGCTAGTATGAGATTTACCTTCATAAATTTATTGAATACTTCATGTTCTTCACTTATATCTTCTAAGTATGATCTTATAGAATTGCTCCTTGAGCTTCACTTAAATCTTTTGAGTATGGCTTTATAGAAGGCTTCGTGTGCTTCACTTATACATTTTGAGCTTGGATATTGGCTAGTCTATATTAATTGTAGAATGCTCCATGAACTTCACTTATATCTTTTGGAGTATTAATAATACTATCATCTAAACTGGGTTTGGAAGAGTGTCAACTTTAGGAACTAGTGATCCCGCCATTGCGAATGGGGAGAATTTTGCTTATGTGGGGAGTAGTAAAATTTCTATGCTCGTAGATCATGAAAAGAATGCTTTATGTGATGGTAATATTGTTTAACTCATTCATGATGATACTGAAAATTACTATGAGGGAGGAATATATTCTTGTAGGAGTAGCAATAATATGAAGTTTCCTCTCTATGTGCTTAAAGTTTTGAAGTTATACTTGTTTTGCCTTCCTATGCTAGTTGATTCTTGTTCCTATATATTGTGTGCTCAAAAAATACCTGGGCATAGGAAGTCGGTTAGGTTGAAATGTGCTAGTCATATTCTTCATGATTCTCTCTTTATGTTTCAATTCTTATCTTTCATGTGAGCATCATTGAAATCATCATGCCTAGCTAAAAGGCATTAAAGAAAAGCGCTTGTTGGGAGACAACCCAATATTTACCCTTACCATTTTTGTGTGTTTACATGATTAAGCTACTGTAGTAATCATGTTTTATAGCTTTTTTTAAATAAAGGGCCAAGTAAGACCTTTGGGAAGACTTGGGTGAAAGTTAATGTGATCTTGCTGTAAAAAAACAGAAACTTTGTTCTCACGAGATTAGCTGCCATTTTTTTTAAAGAAGAGTGCTTTGGTGCTGATTCTTTTTGCAGAAGATTAATAGACAAATTCCTCACGTACACCAATTTATTTAATAATTGTTTGAGTAGCAGAAGTATGGTTAGTGTTCAGATACAGACTGTTCTGTTTCTGACAGATTCTGTTTTCATTGCATAGTTTGCCTGTTTGCTAGTTTCTATGGCTTATATTCCTCAATATAAATTTTAGAAATGATATGGTACTGTAGGAATTTTTTGAGAACAATTATGATCCTTGTATTTGACAGCACCAAAGTAAATGGTTTACTCTTTATCATACTAACCTATCTCACGAAGTTCCGTTAAGTTTTGTGTGATTGAAGTTTTCAAGCTTTGGGTGAGATATCGATATAAGGAGAATAAGGAGTGGAAAGACCCTAACTTTGGGGATGCCCAAGGCACCCTAAGGTAATATTCAAGGAAGCCTCAAGCGCCTAAGCTTGGGGATGCCCCGGAAGGCATCCCCTCTTTCGTCTTCAAAATTATCGGTATACCTTACTTGGAGCTATATTTTTATTCGTCACATGATATGTGTTTTGCTTGGAGCATATTTTAAATTTTACTTTCTGTTTGAATAAAATCATTGGATCTGAAATCTTAAATGAAAAAGAATCCTCCCATGGATAGTTAATTATCTGACTACTCAGTGTCCTTCACTTATATCTTTTTGGAGTAGTTTGTCATTTACTCACGTGATTCACATATATCCTATGAGTAAATGGTTGAATGAATTGAGTATCATAAATCTGAATTTATATATGTTTCATATGCTTATACAATGGGGAGTAATGACTTCACACAGAATAAGTATAGTTAGTAAACTTATTGAAAGTTAGCAAACGTAGAATTGGTCACTTGAACAATTCATGAAAAAATATTGAAGCAAGAGAGATTTCACATATAAATATACTATCTTGGATGCCTTTTGTAATTTTGAGCACTCATTAAAATATGACATGCTAAAAGGTTGATGTCAGACAAGGAAGACAACGTAATGGGTTATGTTTTCTTATATCCGAAATAAAGTATATTCTCTTGGATCATCCAACATGTTGAGCTTGCTTTTTCCCCCTCATGGTAGCCAAATTATTTGCACCAAGTAGAGATACTACTTGTGCTTCCAAACATTCCTTAAACCATTTTTGCCATGAGAGTCCACCATACCTACCTATGGATTAAGTAAGACCCTTCAAGTAAGTTGTCATCGGTGCATGCAATAAAAATTGCCCTCTAAATATGTATGATATATTAATGTGGAGAAAATAATCTTTATACGATCTTGTGATGTGGAAGAAATAAAAGCGACGGACTTCATAATAAAGGTCCATATCACAAGTGGCAATATAAAGTGACGTTCTTTTGCATTAAGATTTTGTGCATCCAACCATAAAAGCGCATGACAACCTCTGCTTCCCTCTGCGAAGAGCCTATCTTTTACTTTTATCTTCTACCCTTATGCAAGAGTCATGGTGATCTTCACCTTTCCTTTTTACATTCTATCTTTTGGCAAGCACATTGTGTTTGAAAGATCCTGATATATATACCCAATTGGAAGTAAGTTATCATGAACTATTATTGTTGACATTACCCTTGAGGTAAAAGGTTGGGAGGCGAATCTACAAGACCCTATCTTTCTCTGTGTCAGATTAAAACTTTGAACCCATAAATATCACGTGAGTGTTAGCAATTATGAAAGATTAGATGATAGTTGAGTATGTGGAGTTTGCTAAATCAAAGCTCTGACATAGACCCTTCCTGAAAATAAGATGAATTGCAATTGTTTGATGACTGAGAATATAGTTTGTTAGTTTCAAGAAAGTTTATGATCTATACTTTAACATGTGAATAACTTGTTACTTGATCATGAAAAGTCTTATGAAGATGAGCTACTGATATGACATATAATGATGCTAGAAAAAGTGATTGGAACTATCATTGATGAAACTTGTGCACTTGCTAGCATTCACACTTCATAAATTATTTATTTTATCATTTACCTACTTGAGGACGAGCATGAATTAAGCTTGGGGATGCTGATACGTCTCCAACGTATCTATAATTTATGAAGTATTCATGCTATTATATTATCAACCTTGGATGTTTTATATGCAATTATATGCTATTTTATATGGTTTTTGGGACTAACCTATTAACCTAGAGCCAAGTGCCAGTTTCTGTTTTTTCCTTGTTTTAGAGTATCACAGAAAAGGAAAACCAAACGGAGTTCAATTGACCTAAAACTTGACGGAGCTTATTTTTTGACCAGAAAAAGGCCAGGAAGTAAAAGAACTGGGCCAGAAGATTCTCGACCTTCCCACGAGGGTGGGGGCGCGCCCCCTACCTCGTGGACAACCCTTAGACTCCCCTGCCTTGTTCCCAACTCCAACACCTTTTATATAACCCAAAACTTCCAGAAAGAAACCTAGATCGGGAGTTCCACCTCCAGAAGCCTCCGTAGCCACCAAAAACCAATCTAGGCCCTCTCTCTCGCCCTGCCGGAGGGGTTCATCATCACCGGAGGGCATGGAGGAGGATCCCGGAGGGGCCATCATCACCATGAAGGCCAAGGATCAGAGGAGGAACCTCTCCCCATACGGGGGGACGCCATGGAGGAGGAAGCACAAGGGGGAGAACCTCTCCTCCTCTCTCCCAGTGGCACCGGAGTGCCATCGGGAGGGGAATCATCGCCGCGGTGATCATCTTCATCAAGATCACCATCATCATCACCATCCTCATCTCTTTTACGCGGTCCACTCTCCCGCACCCCGCTGAACATGGTGCTTTATGCCACATATTATGATCGAATGATTTGTTGCCATCCTATGATGTTTTGAGTAGATATCTTTTGTCTTTGGGTTGATTGATGATCTAGATTGGTACGAGTTGTATGTTTTATTTTGGTGCTGTCCTATGGTGCCTCCATGTCGCGCAAGCATGAGGGATTCCTGCTATAGGGTGTTGCAATACGTTTATGATTCGCTTATAGTGGGTTGCGTGAGTGACTGAAACACAAACCCGAGTAAGGTGGTTGTTGCGTATTGGATAAAGTGGACATGATGCTTTAATGCTATGGTTGGGTTTTACCTTAATGATCTTTAGTAGTTGCGGATGCTTCCTAGAGTTCCAATCATAAGTGCATATGATCCAAGAAGAGAAAGTATGTTAGCTTATGCATATCCTTCATATCAAATTGCAATGACAACTGTTGGTCTTGTTAACAATTGCCTAGGACAATTTTGCACACTGATCGACCATTATTCCACACTCGCTATTTATAATATTTAGTAATATATTCTAACTTTATGATAACAACACCTACTTTCATATTTCAGCTCTCCGATATCATGCAAAGTTATCCACTTCATACAGACAACATAGTTTTATTTCTCATTGATAGTTGGAAGCAAACGTTCGGTGTATGTAGAGTCATATCAGTGGCAGCTAGGGCTTGAGAGAATATTGATCTTACCTTTAGCTCCTTGTTGGTTCGACACTCCATACTTATCACTTCCACCTTTGGAAATTGCTACAATGATTCCCTGCACTTGGGGATTATCAAGCGGTGGGAGGGCGTTGGATTTTATAAAGCGCGTCGGACACCGCGTGCCCGGCCACTTTTTCCCGCGCGCGCGATCCTTTCCAGACGTCCCTGCTATCTCTACTCTCTTCTCTACTATTATATTTATTTTATATTTTATATTCATCTCTACTTCTCTACTTTCTTAAAGAAACAGAGTTGGTGATGATGGTGTGCCCGCCATCCTGAGATATATACCGTCCGATTTATATCCGACGGATAGGAAGGAAACTATGGCAATTTTGTAGAAAGATACCCACACCCATCTCCAGATTTGCAAATAAGGCCTTCCCTCGTTCATCCTTTCTCCCACAAGATAAACTACTCATACAAATGCATCTTGATGTTCCATGCAACGCATGGGCATCTTGCTAGTTCTAAAAAACTTTCCATCATTTGCCACACTGCAGGTTGCAGATGAAGAACCTACCCAAGCACGGCACGATACAAGAGTGATGCACAATTATAAGATAATATTCGGTTGGACAATGGATGCTATAACCAACACTTTTGCTATAACAATAGAAACAAAGAAATTTGAAGGGTAGGTATGAACAAAATTGGAGTTGCGGATGTACTGCTAAGTGATTCAATACACACATTACCAATCGAGGAGGAGAATGATGGTCACAGCGGCCTCTGTGCATCATGGGCGGCAACGGGAGTTAGTTCATTGTCCACGATGGTGGTGCTTCTACGCTTGGCGTCGGCTTTTGGGAGGCAGATCCGAGACCCTGGAAGACGGTGCTGGGGAAGAGGCTCCGTGTATGATGATGACGGTGGACCGGCTCCAGTGTAGTGTATGAGGTCGTCAATGAGGCAGATGCGCTATGGTGGACGAGTGCGCCGACGTAGAAGGGGAGGAGCACGAAGGGTGCGGTGCCATGGAGATGTCTATTTTGCTATGGGGATAGAAAATGGGGAGTATTAAGGTGTACTACTCTGGGTGCCGGGGTGGGTATGGCTGGGTAGGGTGAACCTGAAGATACGAAAACAGCCCGCTACCAAGCGTCATCCGTAGGCCTGTTCCAAATGCTATGATGGTAACTTCGCACTACTCGAATCAGGGTCGCGGGAGATATTCCCGCCGACCACAAAATTTTGTGACACTGAACTCCTCGTGTGGCGTGTTGGGTGATTGGGCTAAGAAACTAGCGAGTAGTACTAGTAACTACTAGTACTCCCTTCGATTTTATTAACTCTACATATTAGCTTTGAGCGAAGTCAAACTTCCTAAAGTTTGACCAAGTTTATAGAAAAATATAAACATTTACCATAACAAATATGTATGATGTGAAAGTACATTCAATAACGAATCTAATGGTATTTATTTGTTATTGTATATGTTAATATTTTTTGTTATAAACTTTCTGAGAGTTTACGAAACTTGACTTTGACCAATGCTAATACGCGGACTTAAATAAAAACGGAGGGAGTACACATTTGTTTTCTTAGTTTGTAGTGAATTAATCATTTGTTGTAATTGTGAAATAAATATATTAGGCTACTGACTACGAATGTAATGGTTGATACGTCTATTTTACATCATGCTTTTATATCAATATTTATTGCATTATGGGCTGTTATTACACATTATGTCACAATACTTATGCCTATTCTCTCTTATTTTACAAGGTTTACATAAAGAGGGAGAATGCCGGCAGCTGGGATTCTGGGCTGGAAATGGAGCAAATATTAGAGACCTATTCTGCACAGCTCCAAAAGTCCTGAAACTTCACATAAGATGTTTTCCAAATATATAAAAAATACTGAGAGCAAGAACCTCACCAGGGGGGCCACCCCCTGCCCACGAGGGTGGGGGGCGCGCCCTACCCCCTGGGCGCGCCCCCCTACATCGTGGGCCCCCGGGTGGCCCTCTGGTGGCCATCTTCTGCTATATGGAGTCTTCCGATGGGAAAAAAAATTCAAAAGCCATCTTCTCGGAGGAAACTCCGCCGCCACGAGGCGGAACCTTGGCGGAACCAATCTAGGGCTCTGGCGGAGCTGTTCTGCAGGGGAAACTTCGCTCCCGGAGGGGCAAATCATCGCCATCATCATCACCAACGCTCCTCTCATCGGGAGAGGGCAATCTCCATCAACATCTTCATCAGCACCATCTCATCTCAAAACCCTAGTTCATCTCTTGTATCCAATTCTTATCTCCAAGTCCGGGATTGGTGCTAGTAGGTTGCTAGTAGTGTTAATTACTCCTTGTAGTTGATGCTAGTTGGTTTAATTGGTGGAAGATCATATGTTCAGATCCTATATGCATATTAATACCCCTCTCATTGTGAACATGTTTATGCTTTGTGAGTAGTTACTTTTATTCCTGAGGACATGGGAGAAGTCTTGCTATTAGTAGTCATGTGAATTTGGTATTCGTTCGATATTTTGATGAGATGTATGTTATCTCTCCTCTAGTGGTGTTATGTGAACGTCGACTACATGACACTTCACCATTATTTGGGCCTAGAGGAAGTCATTGGGGAGTAATAAGTAGACGATGGGTTGCTAGAGTGATAGAAGATTAAACCCTAGTTTATGCGTTGCTTCGTAAGGGGCTGATTTGGATCCATATTTTTCATGCTATGGTTAGGTCTACCTTAATACTTCTGTTGTATTTGTGGATGCTTGCATTAGAGGTTAATCATAAGTGGGATGCTTGTCCAAGTAAGGACATCACCCAAGCACCGGTCCACCCACATACCAAATTATCAAAGTACCGAACGCGAATCATATGAACATGATGAAAACTAGCTTGACGATATTCCCATGTGTCCTCAGGAGCACTTTACATCATGTAAGAGTTTGTCCAGCTTGTCCTTTGCCACAAAAAGGATTGGGCCACCTTGTTGCACCTTATTTACTTTTGTTACTTGTTGCTCGTTACGAATTATCTTATCATAAAACTATCTGTTACCACTTATTTCAGTACTTGCAGACAATACCTTGCTGGAAACCGCTTATCATTTCCTTCTGCTCCTCGTTGGGTTCGACACTCTTACTTATCGAAAGGACGACGATAGATCCCCTATACTTGTGGGTCATCAAGACTCTTTTTTGCCGCTATTGCCAGGGAGTGAAGCGCCTTTGGTAGGTGGAATTTGGTAAGGAAAAATTTATATAGTGTGCTGAGATTTACTATCACTTGTCACTATGGAAGGTAATCCTTTGAGGGGCTTGTTCGGGGTATCTTCACCCCAACCAGTAGAGCAAAGAGTTGCTCCTCAACCTACTGAACCTACTGAAAATGAATATGAAAATGAAAATGCTTACTTTGAAGTTCCTTTGGGTATGATAGAAAAATTGCTAGCTAATCCTTTTCTAGGAGATGGAACAAAACATCCTGATGAACATTTGATATATGCGGATCAAGTTTGTGGATTATTTAAGCTTGCAGGTGTACCCAGAGATGTTGTTGAGAAGAAGGTCTTCCCCTTATCTTTGAGGGGAGATGCATCGACATGGTATAGGCTATGTGATGATATGAGGTCTTGGAATTACAAACGATTGAAATTGGAATTTCATCAGAAGTTTTATCTTATGCATCTTGTTCATCGTGATCGCAATTATATATATAATTTTTGGCCTTCCGAAGGAGAAAGCATCGCTCAAGCTTGGGGGAGGCTTAAATCAATGTTATATTCATGCCCCAATCATGAGCTCTCAAGAGAAATGATTATTCAAAAAATTTATGCTCGGCTTTCTGGTAACAATCGCACCATGCTTGATACTTCTTGTGCTGGCTCTTTTATGATGAAGACTATTGAATTCAAATGGGATTTATTGGAAAGAATTAAACACAACTCTGAAGATTGGGACCTCGACAATGGTAAGGAGTTAGTTATGACACCTAGTTTTGATTGTGTTAAATATTTTATTGATACCGATATTTTTCGTAAATTTAGCACTAAATATGGACTTGACTCTGAGATAGTAGCTTCTTTCTGTGAATCTTTTGCTGCTTATGTTGATCTCCCCAAGGAGAAGTAGTTTAAATATCATCCTCCCATAGAAGTAAAAGTAGCTGCACCTATTAAAGTTGAAGAAAAGACTATTACTTATAATGATCCTATTGTTCCTACTTCTTATGTTGAGAAACCACCTTTCCCTGTTAGAATAAAGGATCATGCTAAAGCTTCAACTGTGGTTCGTAAAAGCAATATTAAAACATATACACCACCTGAGCAAGTTAAAGTTGAACCTAATATTGCCATTGTTAAAGATCTCTTGTCTGATAATATAGATGGGCATGTTATTTATTTCTGTAATGAAACTGCTAGAATTGCTAAACCCCGTGATAAAGATAAACCTAGACCTGTGGTAGGCATGCCTGTTATTTCTGTTAAAATAGGAGATCATTGTTATCATGGCTTATGTGATATGGGTGCTACTGCTAGTGCAATACCTTATTCCTTATACAAAGAAGTTATGCATGATATTGCACCTGCTGAGGTGGAAGATATTGATGTCACAATTAAATTTGCCAATAGAGATACTATTTCACCAATGGGAATTGATAGAGATGTTGAAGTCTTCTGTGGGAAAACTAAATATCCTGCTGATTTTCTTGTTCTTGGTTCACCACAAGATAGCTTTTGTCCCATTATATTTGGTAGACCCTTCTTAAATATTGTTAATGCTACCATAGATTGCAAAAGAGGTGTTGTTACTATCGGTTGAGATGATATGACTCATGAATTTAATTTTTCTAAATTTAGTAGACAACGCCGTGAAGAAGAATTACCTAGTAAGGATGAAATTATTGGTCTTGCTTCTATTGCCGTACCTCCTAGTGATCCTTTAGAACAATATTTGCTAGACCATGAAAATGATACATTTATGAATGAAAGAAGGGAATTAGATGAAGTATTCTTTAAACAGGAAGCTATTCTGAAAAATAATTTACCTGTTGAAATCCTAGGGGATCGTCCTCCACCCAAGGGTGATCCCAGGTTTGAGCTTAAACCGTTACCTAATACTCTTAAATATGCTTATCTTGATGAGAAAAAGATATATCATGTTATTATTAGTGCTAACCTTTCAGAACATGAAGAAGAGAGATTATTGAAAACTCTGAAGAAGCAGTGTGCTGCTATTGGGTATACTCTTGATGATCTTAAGGGCATTAGTCCTAATCCATGTCAAAATAAAGTTAATTTGGAAGAAGATGCTAAACCAGTTCATGATCATCAACGCCGGTTGAATCGTAAAATGAAAGAAGTGGTAAGAAAGGAGATACTAAAGTTCCTTGAGGCAAGTATAATTTATCCCGTTGCTGATAGTTAGTGGGTAAGCCCTGTCCATTGTGTCCGTAAGAAAGGAGGTATTCCTGTTGTTCCTAATTATAAAGATGAATTGATTCCTCAAAGAATTATTATAGGTTATAGGATGGTAATTGATTTCCCCAAATTAAATAAGGCTACTAAAAAATATCATTACCCCTTACCTTTTATCGATCAAATGCTAGAAAGATTATCTAAACATACACATTTTTGCTTTCTAGATGGTTATTTTGGTTTCTCTCAAATACCCATGTCAGCTAAAGATCAATCAAAGACTACTTTTACATGCCCTTTTGGTACTTTTGCTTATAGACGTATGCCTTTTGGTTTATGTAATGCACCTGCTACCTTTCAAAGATGCATGATGGCTATATTCTCTGACTTTTGTGAAAAGATTTGTGAGGTTTTCATGGACGACTTTTCCGTCTATGGATCTTCTTTTGATGATTGCTTGAGCAACCTTGATCGAGTTTTGCAGAGATGTGAAGAAACTAATCTTGTCTTGAATTGGGGAAAGTGTCACTTTATGGTTAATGAAGGTATTGTCTTGGGGCATAAATTTTCTGAAAGAGGTATTGAAGTTGATAAAGCCAGGGTTGATGCTATTGAAAGGATGCCAGGTCCCAAGGACATCAAAGGTATAAGAAGTTTCCTTGGTCATGCCGGTTTTTATAGGAGGTTCATTAAGGACTTCACAAAAATTTCTCGGCCTCTGACTAATTTATTACAAAAAGATATACCATTTGTCTTTGATGATGATTGTGTAGAAGCATTTGAAATACTTAAGAAAGCATTGATCTTTGCACCTATTGTTCAGCCACCTGATTGGAATTTACCCTTTGAGATTATGTGTGATGCTAGTGATTATGCTATAGGTGCTGTTCTAGGACAAAGAGTTGATAAGAAACTAAATGTTATTCAATATGCTAGTAAAACTCTAGACAACGCTCAAAGAAACTATGCTACTACTGAAAAAGAATTCTTAGTATTTGTATTTTCTTATGATAAGTTTAGACCTTATATTGTTGATTCTAAAGTAACTATTCACACCGATAATGCAGCTATTAAATATCTTATGGAAAAGAAAGATGCTAAACCTAGACTTATTAGATGGGTTCTCTTGCTACAAGAATTTGATTTGCATATTGTTGATAGAAAAGGAGCTGAGAACCCCGTTGCAGACAACTTGTCTAGGTTAGAAAATGTGCTTGATGACCCACTACCTATTGATGATAGCTTCCCCGATGAGCAATTAAATGTCATAAATGCCTCTCATACTGCTCCATGGTATGCTGATTATGCTAATTATATTGTTGCTAAGTTCCTACCACTTAGTTTCACATACCAGCAAAAGAAAAAGTTCTTCTATGATTTGAGGCATTACTTTTGGGATGACCCACATCTTTATAAAGAAGGAGTAGATGGTGTTATTAGACATTGTGTAACTGAGCATGAACAGGAACAAATCCTATGCAAGTGTCACTCCGAAGCTTATGGAGGACACCATGCTGGAGATAGAACTGCACATAAGGTACTGCAATCTGGTTTTTATTGGCCTACTCTCTTCAAGGATGCCTGTAAGTTTGTCTTATCTTGTGATGAATGTCAAAGAATTGGTAATATTAGTAGACGTCAAGAAATTCCTATGAATTATTCACTTGTTATTGAACCATTTGATGTTTGGGGCTTTGACTATATGGGACCTTTTCCTTCCTCTAATGGTTATACACATATTTTAGTTGCTGTTGATTATGTTGCTAAGTGCATAGAAGCTATTACAACTAGTAGTGCTGATCATAACACTTCTATTAAAATACTTAAAGAAGTTATTTTTCCAAGATTTGGAGTCCCTAGATATTTAATGACTGATGGTGGTTCACATTTTATTCATGGTGCTTTCCGTAAAATGCTTGCTAAATATGATGTTAATCGTAGAATTGCATCCCCTTATAACCCTCAGTCTAGTGGTCAAGTAGAATTGAGTAATAGAGAACTCAAATTAATTTTGCAAAAGACTATTAATAGGTCTAGAAAGAATTGGTCCAAGAAACTTGATGATGCATTATGGGCCTATAGAGCTGCATATACAAATCATATGGGTATGTCTCCGTATAAAATGGTCTATGGAAAAGCATGTCACTTACCTGTAGAACTAGAACACAAGGCTTATTGGGCTCTTAAAGAACTTAATTATGATTTTAAACTTGCCGGTGAGAAGAGGTTATTTGATATTAGCTCACTTGATGAATGGAGAACCCAAGCCTATGAAAATGCCAAGTTTTTTAAAGGAAAAGTTAAAAGATGGCATGACAAAAGGATACAAAAGCGTGAGTTTAATGTAGGTGATTATGTATTTCTATACAACACTCGTTTAAGATTTTCTGGAGGAAAACTTCTCTCTAAATGGGAAGGCCCTTACGTTATCGAGGAGGTCTACCGTTCCGGTGCCATACAAATCAACAACTTCGAAGGCACCAATCCGAAGGTGGTGAACGATCAAAGAATCAAACACTATATCTCAGGTAATCCCATAAATGTTGAAACCAATGTTATTGAAATCGTAACCCCGGAGGAATACATAAAGGGCACTTTCCGGAATGTTTCAGACTCCGAAAAGGAATAGGTATGAGGTACGGTAAGTAAACCGACTCCAAAACAGTTTTTAAGACAATATTTCTTCATTTTGGAATATTTAGAAAAATAGAAAAATAAGCAGCAGTCCGGGAAGGACACGAGGGCTCCACGAGGGTGGAGGGCGCGCCCTACCCTACTGGGCGTGCCCTCCTACCTCGTGGGCACCTCGTGTGCTCCTCGGACTCCGTTTTCGTACACGACACGTATTTCGGTCGGTAAAAATTAATTATATAATCTCCCGGGGGGTTTGACTCCCGTAGCACGCAAATATCTCTTGTCTTTGTTTTGAGCTGTCCTGCTGCAGACAGAGCAACATGTCATCCCATGATTCGGAAGGAGAAAGCTACGTGGCTGATTACCTTGCAGATCCTAAGGTTTACGGGGATGTGGAGCATTGTGGTTGGACTACGGAAGAAGAAGAGGACTATGAACACAAGGGAAAGGAGGAGACGAGCTCGGATGAAGATGAAGTCCCACTACCTCAACCTGGGGACATGCATGTGGAGTTCAAAAGGTCAAGCCTCCCGGATAGGTAAAGATACCTAAGATCGAGTTTATCCCTTTTCGCCTCTTGCAGGAGAACAAGCAGGAACTATGCAAAAATATACTAAGCCTGGAACAGGAGATCGAGGACCTAAGGGACTAAAATTCCGTCCTCAAACGCAAATTAACGAAGAAGCCTACGCCATCAACAAAGTCACCACCGTTTCCACCAACAAAGACGAATTGAGTACCTGGTATGGGCACTCCACTTGGCAACTGCCAAGCTTGGGGGAGTGCCCCAGTATCGTATCACCATCACTTTCATCTTTACCCTTTTTCTTAGTTCGATCCTTTTGGTAATATGTTGATCTAGTAGAATAAAAGTTTTAATAAGATCTAGTTGTGAGTTTGCTTTATTATCCTTCTATGTAATCGAGTCCGTGAGCTATATAATAAACATTAGTGTTGAGTCAAGGGCTTAATTATTTTGCCATGATCTTAAAGGAATAAAAGAAAAGATAAAGAAATAAAAAGAAACAAATAGATCATATGAGTCTTATGGAGAGTAATGAGCTCACATAGAATGAGTATGATGAATAAAAGCTGTTGAGAGTTGACAAACACAGTTTTGGTCATCGTTGCAATTAATAGGAAGTAATAAAGAAAGACAGGTCTTCACATATAAATATACTATCTTGGACATCTTTTATGATTGTGAGCACTCATTAAAATATGACATGATGAGCTTGGATCTTCCAACATGATGAGCTTGCCTTTCCCCCTCATGCTAGCCAAATTTATTGCACCCAGTAGAGATACTACTTGTGCTTCCAAATACACTTAAACCAGTCTTACCATAAGAGTCCACCATATATACCTATGGATTGAGTAAGATCCATCAAGTAAGTTGTCATCGGTGAAAGCAATAAAAATTGCTCTCTAAATATGTATGATTGATTGGTGTGGAGGAAATAAGCTTTATGCGATCGTGTGATTGGAAGTAATAAAAGCGACAGACTGCATAATAAAGGTCCATATCACAAGTGGCAATATAAAGTGACGTTCTTTCTCATTAAGATTTTGTGCATCCAACCATAAAAGCGCATGACAACCTCTGCTTCCCTCTGCGAAGGGCCCATCTTTTACTTTTATCTCCTACATTGCATAAGAGTCATGGTGATCTTCACCCTTCCTTTTTACATTTTATTCTTTGGCAAGCACAATATGTTGGAAAGATCCTGGTATATATGGCTAATTGGATGTGAGTTTTCATGAACTATTACTCTTGACATTACCCTTGAGGTAAATCGTTGGGAGGCAAAACTATAAGCCCCTATCTTTCTCTATGTCCGATTAAAACTCCATACCCATAAGTATTGCGTGAGTGTCAGCAATTGTGAAAGATTATATGATAGTTGAGTATGTGGACTTGCTGAAAAGCTCTTATACATTGGCTCTTTCCCATTTTATGATAAATTGCAATTGCTTCAATGACTGAGATTGTAGTTTGTTAGTTTTCAATGAAGTTTACGATTCATACTTGATATTGTGATTGAATTATTACTCTAGCATTAGATATTATATGACAAAAAATTATGTAAGTTGTTGTTCTAAGAATGATCATGATGCCCTCATGTCCGTATTTTATTTTTATCGACACCTCTATCTCTAAACATGTGAACATATTTTTCGATTTCAGCTTTTCGCTTGAGGACAAGCAAGGTCTAAGCTCGGGGGAGTTGATACGTCCATTTTGCATCATGCTTTTATATCAATATTTATTGCATTATGGGCTGTTATTACACATTATGTCACAATACTTATGCCTATTCTCTCTTATTTTACAAGATTTACATAAAGAGGGAGAATGCCGGCAGTTGGGATTCTGGGCTGGAAAAGGAGCAAATATTAGAGACCTATTCTGCATAGCTCCAAAAGTCCTGAAACTTCATGGAAGATGTTTTTCAAATATATAAAAAATACTGAGAGCAAGAACCTCACCAGGGGGCCACACCCTGCCCACGAGGGTGGGGGGCGCGCCCCCTACCTCATGGGCCCCCTGGTGGCCCTCCGGTGGCCATCTTCTGCAATATGGAGTCTTTCGATGGGAAAAAATCATAAGCCATCTTCTCGGACGAAACTCCGCCGCCACGAGGCGGAACCTTGGCAGAACCAATCTAGGGCTCTGGCGGAGCTGTTCTGCCGGGGAAACTTCCCTCTCGGAGGGGAAATCATCGCCATCGTCATCACCAACGCTCCTCTCACTGGGAGAGTCCAATCTCCATCAATATCTTCATCAGCACCATCCCATCTCAAAACCCTAGTTCATCTCTTGTATCAAATTCTTGTCTCCAAGTCCATGATTGGTGCTAGTAGGTTGCTAGTAGTGTTAATTACTCCTTGTAGTTGATGCTAGTTGGTTTAATTGGTGGAAGATCATATGTTCAGATCCTATATGCATATTAATACCCCTCTGATTATGAACATGTTTATGCTTTGTGAGTAGTTACTTTTGTTCCTGAGGACATGGGAGAAGTCTTGCTATTAGTAGTCATGTGAATTTGGTATTCATTCGATATTTTGATGAGATGTATGTTGTCTCTCCTCTAGTGGTGTTATGTGAACGTCAACTACATGACACTTCACCATTATTTGGGCCTAGAGGAAGGCATTGGGGAGTAATAAGTAGATGATGGGTTGCTAGAGTGACAGAAGCTTAAACCCTAGTTTATGTGTTGCTTCATAAGGGGCTAATTTGGATCCATATGTTTCATGCCATGGTTAGGTTTACCTTAATACTTTTGTTATATTTGCGGATGGTTGCAATAGAGGCTAATCATAAGTGGGATGCTTGTCCAAGTAAGGACAACACCCAAGCACCGGTCCACCCACATACCAAATTATCAAAGTACCGAACGCGAATCATATGAACGTGATGAAAACTAGCTTGACGATATTCCCATGTGTCCTCGAGAGCAGTTTACATCATATAAGAGTTTGTCCATGCTTGTCCTTTGCTACAAAAAGGATTGGGCCAGCTTGCTGCACCTTATTTACTTTTGTTACTTGTTGCTCGTTACAAATTATCATATCACAAAACTATCTGTTACCACTTATTTCAGTACTTGCAGAGAATACCTTGTTGGAAACCGCTTATCATTTCCTTCTACTTCTCGTTGGTTTGACACTCTTACTTATCAGAAGGACTACGATAGATCCCCTATACTTGTGGGTCATCAATGGTCTATACAATTCAATATTTACAATCATTGTTGAATTCCTTTATGTATACGAGGTCTATAGTACTTCACAATATGCTCAAACTCACATAATCCCAGTCAAATGAGAATCTAAATGCATTTCATAGTTATTACTTTGTAGGATGCAACAAAACCAACCATAACTCTACATCATCCATTATAAAAGCAACATTTTGAACACATGCCAATGTGTTAATGAAACGTGTAGAGAGAGCTTGCGAAGATGGAGCAGATAGGGCTGGAAAGATTGTGTGTATGTGGACAAGAGAGTAGGAGACAAACCTAACGAGAGAGAGAGAGAGAGAGAGAGAGAAAGAGAGAGATGAAGAAGTTAGATCTGTGAGAAAGTTGGATACATGTAATATACGTGAGACGTGTGTGCATCCGGATTATGTACACGTGGAAGGAGAAGAGACAACAGGTTTGATGAGAGAGCTGGAAAAACATGGACGAGAGGGGAAGGATCTCGTGGGTTGAGGGATTGATAATTTTGTGCGGGAGAGAGAGGGATTGGTAATTTTGTGTGGGAGAGAGTGATGGAGGGGGAAGAGTCAGTCAGCCATCGTCACATCATCCTACATCCAAATGGCTCGCATTCTCTAGTGCAATGTGGTCGCCGTCTTCAATCTCCTCGATGCACCCTTTGAAGATTCTGGTGTTGTGCATGCTGGGGTGCAGAGAAGCACAAGCGAGAGTGGTCGCCATGTAACCTTGGATGGGGATGAATTGTGTGCTCGGGGGAGGGGGAGTCTGTGTGCGGTGTGTGTGTGTGTGTCAGATATTGAGAGAAATCAAACCTATGGAGAGAAATGTGTGTGTATGTGACGGATAGCTACATACTAAATATGGTTTTGACAAAGAGATTGTGCGGGCGAGATAGAGATCGTTGTGCGGGCCTTGAGGTGGGCAGGGGCTGGTTGAGGGTGTCAAAATGTGTGCGTTGATGCATGTGTTACATGCGATCATGCGAGGGATGGACGAATCGAGAGAGATGGTTGTTGTGTTACAGATGCTCCTCTCGCTCTCTCTCTCTCTCTCACACACACACACAAGTTCAAATAGAAGACCGTTCTCTCATGTATACACAACGTATCAGCATCTGTCTATGTATCACTCACGCATGATTATTTGCACATTCACACCTCTCTATGTCTCTATCACACGCACACCGTCTCCACATTGCCCTTCTGCCACAACACACATATGGACACATACACACGTTCTCTCTCGTCACACACACAAAATCAGTTTTTTAAAAAATAGGGTGCACCTAAAATGTCCAAATCCAAATAAACAGGAACTGGACCTAAATTCAAATATATGGAAATATTGTAGTGTGAAGAACTTTTCCAGGAAAAAAAGTTGAGTAATTTTAGGGGATTGTTTTCACACACACAAAAAGGTTCGGCGGATGTCCTTCGAGCGTGACATGGTGACGCACCGTTCGATCGACCGTGCGGCCGCGGTTCATGCGCTTGCACATGATTCCGTATCGTGGCTCTGGTAACTAATATAAGCGCTGCCTCAGTCTAATGTTTATGTGTACTAGTACGTTTTTCTTTTAAGTTTGACCAACCCTATATAAAACTAAACTAAGCTCCCATACGCGCCCTCATCAATATGCCGCTGCCGCCATTGCGCATGCCGGCGCCCGCCTGCTCCGGCCAACCATTTCTCGCCCATCACCACCGTGTCGCCGCCATCCCTGTGCCATGAAGCCGAAGGCTCGCCCACTCACGTCATCTGCAGTCCCTCCTCGCGATGCTGCCGCGCTGCCAATCATGCGCACAGCTGGTGGAGCCGCGTCTATGAACGCAGTGTATGAAGAGGAGGACGAGCGGGTGCTCCAGCACGCCGATGAGGAGGAACTAGCGTGTCATTGTCGTCTCAGCCCGCACGGAGGAGGCGCGTATGGTGGCTATCATGGCGGAAGCCCGTCGCGCCCGCAAACCGGGTGCGGGGCCGGAATCTACCTTCGAGACCTTGAATGCCACGTGGATCCTGCAATCTGAAGGAGCATTTTGGGTCAGTCGACTTTTGTGAGCCGTTGGATGCAACATGGATGGCTAGAAGGGCTTCTTCAACCTCCGAAATTGATGCATTGTTCATCTTCTCAGCCCGCGACACGCCTAACCGCCTGCCGCTGTCGCCCAGCCCTCCCCTCAAATGCCTGCCACCGCCATGCTCCCCCACCCCTACCATCCGTTTAACCCCGGGCACGATCCATTTTTCCCGGTGAACTGCATTCTAGACCCAACACTCATAAGATAGATCATGGGCACCCTGCCACCCTAATATAGATACTGGGGTAGCTTCTCTGCTGTCTTCTTCCTTCGCTCCGTCGAACTTCTTTCACAAATCGACTGACCCAAATTATACTACTAGTACAAACGTATTAAGTACGAAGATATGAGAAGTAGTACCAACTGCAAGAAGAACAGTAGTAAGACATAGTACTAGTACTACTGTACGTACTAAAGAGTTCAAATAATGAGAAATAACATAAACATAGTTCTACTGGGGGCTCAGCACAACACACCCCTGAAATAAAACTAAGCAACTAGTCCGCTCGACACTATAGTAGAACCAGCATGAGCGACGACACTGCCACCTTACTCGGAGTCCGAGTCCACGTCCTCGACTTCATCCTCGTCCCTCTTCCTCTTCCTCTTTGCCGCCGCTTCTTTGCTTGAACCGGACATTGGGCTCTGCTTCTTCATCCAACCCTTGTAGATATTTAAACAAAGGTAGGCATCCATTGCTGCGTACAGGATGTTATCTTCATCTACTTTCTTCGACTCCCATGCATGATGAAACTCGTGGTGAGGTTTCTTTAGTTTAGCGAACGAAGGATCAATCATGGCTGCTGCAAGGGTCATCATTGAAGGCTAAGAGGAGGACACCAGGCTTGCCTTCTGGAGATCAAAGGGCTCGCCTACAACGAGGCCTATCCGACCCAGGACATCCCTATCGTTCCTAATGTCTACAGTAACAAATTTCACTCTTTCGTCCTTGAGGAAGTTCTTAAAATCCTGGCACTCAACATCGGCATGGCATATGTGGTAGACCAAGCACACGTAATGTACGCAAACCTGGATCACGGCGGGCTTCTTCTTCTCTGCCTCCTTTAGAATCTTCTCACTTTGCTAGACTGTGGTGTACTCAACATCTAGCCCAGTGACCCACTCATCCTTTGAACTGCTGAACATGCGTAGGAAGCGAGCAAGGCATGCTTTCACCATTGCGGATCCACAGGTGTAGATGACGATGAACTCATCGCTGGTGATGGCTCTAACCTGGTACTCAGCGGCAACCATGGAGATTGGGATGCCATGGATTTTGGAGGAGGGTTAGGAGAAGTTGAACTGGGGTAATGTGGAAGGACGAGACAACTGGAAGCGAACTATTATAAGGTAGAAGACGGGGACGATGAGGGCGTGCGAATGATGTGGGGTTGTTGGCTTGCCCAGTGGATAAATGACTGCAAGCCCCTAGAGAGTTCTCCAGTACTATGCGGGAACCACTAGATGTCATGTCTACTAGACCCATATCGTAGGCCTGACGGTATAGCTTCTGCCTGTTTGCATGCCATGCCGGCGTGTGGATGTAACTTCACTTAATTCCCTCAACCGTCGCCCTCCCATGACCTTCGCATGCCTCGCGCGGTCGTTCCCTTTGAGACTTCTACCGGCTATAAATGAGTAATGTTTTTGCCTACTCCGCATGCATGATACTCCCTCTTGTCATTTTTACTCCCGTCAACCGTTTGCAAAGTTTTTCACCAAATTTATACTAAAAATATCAATATCTACAATACTGATTATAATGAGTATAAAAACTACGTTTTATAATGAGTATACAAATATTGATTTGACATTTTGAATGTTGATGTACATTTTTCTATAAGTCTGCTCAAAGTCAAGGTACATTGACTTCAGACAAAACATAAATGCACAACACAGACTAGTTCCTCCGTCCAGGTGCGTGCCATGTCCTATCTAGTCATCTCAACAAAGTTAGCTATTAGAATACTACTACCTCCCTTCTAGTTTAAAGGGCTCGATTCAAAAATTTCACCTACTCTTACCAAGATAGAGGTAGTGGAATAGTTTTTGTAGTGGTTTCTAGAGTCTGGACTCCATCTTCAGGAACCTTCGCCGCCGCTGGCAAGAATACAAGGAGATGAACTAGAAAGGAGATGAGGCTGGAATGAGTAGTTCCGTATTTTATACAGTGGCAGAGGTGGGTACATATCTGCTATACCTCCGGTGGCAAGACCATGTCTCTATGCACACACATCTCATCCGTTGGTTCCAAGTAGATCGAATGGCTCACCTTGTCCAGAGGCAGACATACCATCACCACCAACTGAGATTTTTATAGGAGTGGTCATGCATGTATGTGGTGTAATTAATGCATCAGTTTACAAAAATTTTTGAGAAAAAGGAGAGTACTAATTAAGTACTTTTGCAAACTACGGAATTAATTCCACCATTCATCATCTACCTTGGTTGAAGAGATTTTCAAATTAAGCCATATAAACCGGAAAGGAGGGAGTATCACATTAACACCACTATGGCCAGCCTTAATCATCTCATGCAACAATTTAGTGCACCTTGAAATCTGAACGCCTGCTTGACTCTCCTTCTCCCTCCAGTAGTCACACCACTCCACCCCGTGTGGAAAAAAATCTGCACATATGACTCTTCTCCCCCGCGCTCGTCCAATCGGTTGTGACCAGCAACATTTCCACCCCTTCCCTCACCTGTAATTTACTCCAACAAATATGCCCATGCAGCTGCTTCAGTTACTAAACTGCAGGTGCCTTGGGTCACTGACATGTGGGCCCAACAGGCATCTGGCCCACATGTCAGTGATGCAACTAGACCTGCAGTTAAGTTAGTGAAGCTTAGTCCATATATTACGTAGGTGTGCCATTGATCGCTTTAAATACTGCGCCTCCCACGACATTCGGAAGAACGCTCACGTTCATCACTATCTCCTCCCCCTCCCACTCATGTCGACCTCCATGGCATCGCCCCTCCCAAACACTAGGCACCCCTCGCTGCACCGCGCAGACGGTCACGCATCGCTGTTCCATTCCTCACTGCCACTAGTCGAGGAGGATGTGTCGTCGTTCCGTTCCTCGCTGCCACTAGTCGAGAAGAATGCGTCGGCGTTCCGCTCCTCGCCGCGACACGTCGAGGAGAACGCGTCGGCATTCCGCTCCTCACCGTGACGCGTCGAGGTGGACGCGCCGGTATTCCCAATCTCACCAGCATGCGCGTCGGAGGACGTGTCGGCTCCTCGCTATGGGGAGAACGCCGCGCCACCCACCGAGCCCCCCCAACCTTGAGGAGCTTTGGAAAGAAATGCATGTCGCCTTGTGGTAGGCTTTGCCTCTGACAGACCGCGCCAAAATAGAGGCGAAGAAGAAGGCCGTGGAAGAGAAGCGTGCCGCGGCGCAAGCTGCCTGGCAGGCCTATGTCGCGTCTGAGAGAGTCAGGCAATTGGCTCTTTGGAAGAAGGCTCATGCGAGGGCCGTGAGGGTGGAGGATGACGCCCGTGCCGAAGCCCTGAGTGCAGTCGGGCCCAAGCGCCTCATCTACTCTTGGCGGTACGTGGACCGGGTGCATGCTTCCAGCGAGGAGGAGTACCTTTTGGCGCCGGATCACCACACCGATGAGATCGCGCTCGCCCACCCGCAAGGCGCCAATCAGCAACTCGCGAGTTGCGAGGTTGAGGAAGAGGCATTGTGTCGGCATGCTAGGAAACGGCCGTGCACCAGGGCACTCGTAGCTCGCCTCAAGCGCTCGTGCGAGCGTCGTGGCTTTTATTAGTAATATAATTTAGTTTCGTAAGGCAGTCTCATTAGTTTTGGGACGCAAATGATAAATCCCGAACGTTCAGGAATTATTAGCGTCCTTAATTAAGTATGTAAAAGGAAAAGTTTGGAAACCTTGTGTATCCGTACGCATTTTGTAAGTATGTGCATATAGCACAAACTTTACCATATACTATCGCACTACACACCTCTCTCTATATATGCTTGCAGACTGTGCTACTCCCTCCGTCCAGGTGAATAAGTCATCTTTGGTTGTGCATCATGACCAAGGAGGGAAGACTTATACACCTAGATGGATGGAGTACTACTATTACTTATGTACGTGCAAATGCACATTTTAACATTACGATGCGGTTTTTGTAAAAGTAGAAAAACAACACTAGTCAGGCTTGTGAAACGATTCGATGCAAAACAAATGCAAAAATGCTCGTTTGATTGTTTACTTTTAGCTTCCTTCTCTGTGGTTATTTCTCTATGGTACATTGTATAGAGTATCTCACTGGCCGGGAAGGCATGCAAATTCCCAAACCGCTTCCTACACCCTGTATCGAATTTTTCGCCTAACAAGTAGTGCCGTGTTGGAATTCCAACTTGAGTACTACTACTAGGTGTACCAGGGGCCAGTTCTTTTAGGCTTCTAGATTAGTAATCCCACAACTACTACCTCCGTCCTGGTTTATTGGTCCCGATTGTAATCTGTGTCAAATTTTGACCATAAATTTAACTAATGAAATGTTTATGCATGTCACATGCACTAAATTTTATCAGATAAATCTTTGGTCAAAATTTAGCACAAATTACAATGGTGACGAATAAACCAGGACGGAGGTAATAGTTGTTTAGAAGCCCAAATAAATGAGTGAGGCGCCTTAATGTTACTCTCCACTAGACTAGTCTTATGGGAAAAGCTGGGGAAGAGATGACTTGTTTTTTAAGCTGCCAAAAGAACTGGCCCGAGGAGTAGTAGCTAGGGATACTAGGAGTAGTAGTTAGGGATCGAGTGTGCGAGATGAACCGGAGAAAGTAAATGCAAAGAGATGAAATGCAAAAAAGACGGAGGGATGTGATGGTAGCTTGTCCGTTTATTGTACCAGGCCACTTATTACTGGGAGTGGTTGGGTTTTGTGATATGATGGCTTTACTGTCACGCCACGAGCAGGGTGAGACTCTCATGCAGCGCCACCCTCTACACTAATACTACATCGGTCATGGTTTATTAGTCCCCCATTGAATTTGACTGAAGATTTAACTAACAAAATGTTAGTGCATGTCAACAAAAACTGTATAGGTGGATTCGTATTTGAACATAGTTTTCAATGATATAATTTTAGGGGAGATGCATGAGCATTTATCGTACTATATATAATGTTTGTTAAATTTTTGGTTGTACTAATCTATAGTAAGGTGCCTGTGCGTTGCACGGAACAGTGAAATGCATTGATCAGGGAGTTGTTTATTTTGACAAAAGGATGTGGGGGTCATCTCATGTGTAACGGGTATCGATAGGTTTCTTAAGATATTATTTCATCTCTAGATATCACAAACATCCAGGTGAAATAGATAAAAAAGTACCTTTGCAAAGAAAATTGTTCAACTGTTCAAACTGCATCCAAAACTTGTGAAGAAATAACACTTATTGTGCTTTGCAAGAAATGATCTTTAAGAATTAGTTTTTGAGTATCGATTGTTATACATGTTGTCTACACATGACATGGCAGTTTCTTATAGTCAATAGTTGGCTATACTATTAAGTATTAACCATGCTCTTATACACCTAGACAGAGGGATTAAATCAGGATAATTTGGAAGGGGGCAGAGGAGATGTAAGAAATGGTTCATCATAAGTCTTTCACCAGTATTGTAGTAAAAATTCCCAGTTAATCTCATAAATGCCAAGCGAGAACTCTAATGGAGCAAAAGCATACATGGAAGATTCTAGACTAAACCATAAATGGATACACGTTTATTCAAGCTCGATACTCCAATAGAGTAAGATCATGCATGGAAGGTTCTATACTATATAAATAAGAAGTCTCGACATGCTCAGACAACAGATTACATTGCGCGAAGACTAATAATCAACATTTAATTTGGTAATGCATATGTCCAGGTGAACCTCCTTGGAGTCCCAATGCACCATGTTGGGTGGTATATCATACCATGCATCTTCCATGTCCACATCGACGAGAAGGTCCCAGCTCGGCACACTCCTAGTCGGCGTCATGGAGCTGGTGTGGCCCACGTACCTCTGAGGGGTAGTAACAGTGAGCATGCACCTGTACAACGGCCTCGTGTTAGTGTCAGCGTCAGCGGTGTTGCCCCTGACGCACACTACAGAGACGGGGCGGCGGCCTGCGCGGGCCTCGCCGGTGCCCACGATCAAGAGTAAGATGCTGCCGTCCTCCTCTGAGACTAGTAGGCAGCAGTGATCCTGCAGCAACTCCGGCACGGTGAATGGTAGCACGTCTCATACTTGATGTTCTCCGCCAAGGGCCAGTAGTGATCGTCGGATGCCTGCGTGAGGTGATGCATGAGGTCAGCCGGCGAGCCTGAAAATGACATCGGGCACTCATAGCAGTAGACGAAGGGCTCCTTGCAGGCATCGATTAGGCCATTCTTGAAACAGGAGTGGATGTAGGCGGCGTTGAATATATGAGCAAGTTACTATGAGATTTAGTCTGAATAAGCACAAAATAAATCATGACGACTATAACAGAGATTAAACTAGTGATGTGCACTAGCATAGTAGATGAACAGATCGAATCTAGGACACAAACTAGAAACATGAATTCTACCACGATTTCGAATAGGAAGGACAGAAACACATACGGTGCAATGGGAGAAGCACCGTTGGCATTGATGTTGTTGCCCATGTCATAGAGGAAGAGGTTGCCAAGGTCGGGGAAGAAGTCGTTGTCGGTGAAATCGTTGCTGCCAACAGTCCCGAGAGTGCGCTCTCCAAATTTCAACAGCGCCCGCCGAATGGAGCGCAGGAGGGAGTGGCTGTAGGGGACACTGTGGCCGCCGAATAGAGCGTAGGAGTAGCACACTAAGCAGTAGATGGTGCTCCTTCCTAGTCTCTATCTCTACTCTTATCTGTATCTCTACTACTCTTCTTTCTTTTTTATAATATACTAGTAGCTGTCAAATAGAATAGTACCGCGCCGCCCGCTGCACGCCCGGTTCAACACGCCTCCTCGCCTCCCTCAAACCCCTCCGTTAAACCCACATGCAAACCGAGAAACCTACTCCGGCCTGCAGGAGGAAATTTGTCGGTTGCCGTTGGAGAATAATAGAGTCACGTCCAATCCATTTGAGTTTATTGCATGTATGATTCTCCCTTTATAAAAAGTTAATTGCATCCTTAATCTTGTATTCTAAGTACTATGTGGGTTCCATTGTCAGTACAGTGTACATGACTTGCAGGATGGCTACAGATTCTTACAGGAAGTTAAAAAGAAACAAATCCATCCTTAATCTTGTATTCTAAGTACTCTGTGGGTTCGACTCCCAGTACAATAGCGAACGAAGTATATATTAAAAATATAAAAACCTATAGTTTAGGATAGAATTCGAACTCAGGTCACCGCACTGCAAGCATCCGGCCTGGACCAGTACACCAGGTGTTCGTTGTGGACGATGCAAGAGATAAACCTTTATATCAATGAGCCCGTCCGTTGCAACGGATCCAAAGTAGAATAATACATATTCACAAATTTGAAAGAAAACAGATAATTTTTGATATACGTATCACTAAAAATATCTTATGTTTCACTCCAAATATATTCTTTGGGATGTTTTGATGAGGTAAGGGAGGAATGTGGTTGGTTTCAAGATAGTAAGGGGTTTTGTGTAAACTGGAGCTGAGAAGTGGGAATTGTTCCAAAAGGCCACAACTAACATCACATTCATTAGATGCAGATCTAATGGTTAGAAATGGCGGATGGCAGACACACCATCATCACCAACTGAGTCTTTTATAGAAGTAAGTAATATAGGAGTAGGAGTAGAGAATAAACCAAGTTGGTGATGATGGTGTGCCTGTCATCTTATAGTATAGACCGACCAAGGAGCAGGCGGATGCGGCCGCCAAGGCGCAGGCGGAGGAGGCGTCCCGCAGCCGGGCTATGGAGCCCACTGTCCTGCAGCATGCAGAGCCACTGGTGCTGGAGGGCCATGCGCCAACTGGAGGGGTTAGAGATGACCAGCCGCCCTGGAGAGGGATGGAGGAGCCACGTCATCTTGGAGGCAGAGACGCCTCCGCGCGCGCCGATGCACCGGGCAGTCGGCCTGAGGCGCCACTGGCGCCACCTTCTGGCAGTGAACTGGTGGTGGGGCCGACTCCTGCGACCCATTCTCCTGTGCGCCAGTGTCCAAAAAAGGCGGCCTCAACGTCGTGGCCATTGGAGATCGGGGCTGCAAGCTCATCGGCCCCTCACACCAAGGCCACCAGCACCGCCCCACCGGATTGGACATCTGGGAGCGGCACAGGTGTCTTGAACGTAGCCACATAGGACGTCATGGCCCGGTTCAACGCACAAGGTGCCACCCTCTAGCAATATAGCAGGAGTTCTTGGCGACGTGGATGGCCGTCTGGGTACGTTTCCTGTCTCTTGTTTCTATTTCTTGCAATCTTCCGTGGGGGCGCGCCAGCGCACCCACTGGGTGTAGCCCCCGAGTTCCAGACCAGCTCCTGAGCAGGCGGCTCGGAACTTCAAGTTAAGTTCCAAGTGCTGACTCACTTTTTCCTTTTGCTGCCTTCATTGCAGGATTATCACAACATCCGCGTGGCCACCTACAATTCCCAGGTCCAGGAGCTGGCCAAGCGGACCGCCGACCTGAACCAGAGCTGGAGTAAGTATTCCACCTTCCTTCTCACGGGGGCGCGTCAGCGCACCCGCTGGGTGTTGCCCCCGAGATTCGGGCCGACTGTTGAGTAGTCGGGCCGGATCTCCCAGCAACTACTTATCTTCTTGGTTGGTGTTGACTTTTTTCTTTCTGTATTGGCAGAGGCTGCCGCTGATCTGCGGAAGCGCCTAGGCAAGGCTGAATCCGCGCTCCATACCAATGAGCAGGAGTGCAGCCAGGTGGCCAAGGAGTGCGACTGCCTAACCAAGGAGCTGGCGGACCAGGTGGAGCAGCACAAGGCGGAGCTCCAAAACTTGTAGGACAGTGAGGCTCACCTCCAGGCCGAGTTCAAGACTCATCATTCGAACTGGGCCGAGAAGGAGAAGTTCCTGTCCGACGGATACGCCGAGATCGAGGATATGATCGATGGTAAGTTACTTCTTCTTTTGGTCAGCCGCCGACTGTTGCTCTAGCTGGTTTCTAGCTTCTAACTTTTTGGTCCCTTCTTGTGTAGAGTACTTTCCAGGGCATGCCGTTGCCGTCAGCCAGGCCATCGAGGCACGACGCGAGGTGCGGAGGAGGGCTGGCATGGATATCGCGTCCAACAGGCCCCAGACTCTTGGCGAGCACCTTCTCGCTGCCCAGACACGCCTGCAGCATGCTCATCAGATGCTTTGCCGCGTGCAGTGCGTCGGGTCCCAAGTGCTGGCCACCCTCTGGACGGATACCCAGATTCTGTGTACCGCCAGTCAAACTACCGACTGGCTAGAGATAGCAGTTAGACGCTTCAAGGCATGGAACGGTGCCACAGCTCGGGCTGGTGACAAGACGACGTTGGAGTTCTTCAAGGCATGGTTCCCGGGCGTGGACCTGTCCCAGCTGGCTACCTTCCGGCTGGAGGCCGCACCAGAGCTGGCAGTGGCAAGCAGGGCCCTTACTCAATGTGTGGTGGCGATCGCCGAGTATACCCGAACTGGACGAGGGAGGTACCGACATGCCGCCCAATTGGTTCAGGCTGAACCCGGAGGATGGGGAGGACTTGGCGGAGGAAATCGCTTCTAGCGACGAGGGTGAAGATGAAGAGGACGAGGATGGCGAAGACGACGCATCGGATGACGGAGCGGATGGCCGGCCTCAGCCCGACCAAGTCTCAACCAACGAGCCGTGTGTCATCACATTGACTGCTGCTAGTGCCGACTAGGCCGAGACCCACCAGTCAGTCGCTCCACCATCCGGCGCCGCTGCCTACACCGACCTGTCGGATCCGCCTGCTGCTCCTCTGGCCTAGGCATCCACTTTATCTTATCTTTCCTGTTCTTGTAATCTTTTGAACAAGTATGTTAAATTCATGCAATTCCACTTGCTGGGGCTGTATTTTCAAACTCTGTTGAAAACTGGTTGAGAGCCTTTGATACGTCTCCAACGTATCTATAATTTTTGATTGTTCCATGCTATTATATTATCTGTTTTGGATGTTTAATGGGCTTTAGTCTGCTCTTTTGTATTATTTTCGGGGCTAACCTATTAACTGGAGGCCTAGTGCTAGTTTATATTTTTTTTTTGCCTATTTTAGAGTTTTGAAGAAAAGGAATACCAAACGGAGTCCAAATGGATTGAAACCTTCGCGATGATCTTTCTTGGACCGAAAGCAATCCAGAAGACTTTGAGTCATAGTCCGTAACTCAACGAGGAAGCCACGAGCCAGGACGACGCGCCCAGGGGGGTAGGCGCGCCCCCACCCTCGTGGGCCCAACCTAGCTCCACCGACGTACTTCTTTCGCCTATATATACTCGTATACCCTAGAAACATCAGGGGGACCCACGAAACCACTTTTCCACTGCCGCAACCTTCTGTACCCGTCAGATCCCATCTTGGGGCCTTTTCTGGTGACCTGCCGGAAGCAGAATCGATCACGGAGGGCTTCTACATCCACACCGTTGCCTCTTTGATGAATCGTGAGTAGTTTACCATAGACCTTCGGGTCCATAGTTATTAACTAGATGGCTTCTTCTCTCTCTTTGATTCTCAATACAAAGTTCTCCTCGATGTTCTCGGAGATCTATTTGATGTAATACTCTTTCGCGGTGTGTTTGTCGAGATATGATGAATTGTGGATCTTTCTTGCAATGGGAGAAGTGCTTAGCTTCGGGTTCAATCTTGCGGTGTCCTTTCCCAGTGACAGTAGGGGCAGCAAGGCATGTATTGTATTGCTGCCATCGAGAATAAAAAGACGGGGTTTATATCATATTGCTTGAGTTTATCCCTCTATATCATGTCATCTTGCTTAATGCGTTACTCCGTTCTTATAAACTTAATACTCTAGATGCATGCTGGATAGCGGTCGATGTGTGGAGTAATAGTAGTAGATGCAGAATCGTTTTGATCTACTTGACATGAACGTGATGCCTATATTCATGATCATTGCCTTAGATATCTTCATAACTATGCGCTTTTCTATCAATTGCTCGGAAATAATTTTTTCACCCACCGTAATACATGCTATCTGGAGAGAAGCCACTAGTGAAACCTATGGCCCTCGGGTCTCTTTCATATTATATTACATCTGTTTTATTTACATCGCATCTCGTTTACTATTTTCCAATCTTTACTTTCCAATCTATACAACAAAAATACCAAAAATATTTACTTTACTATCTCTATTAGATCTCACTTTTGCGAGTGGCCATGAAGGGATTGACAAACCCTTTATCGTGTTTGTTGCAAGGTTCTTGATTGTTTGTGTAGGTACTAGGTGACTTGTGCATTGTCTCCTACTGGATTGACACCTTGGTTCTCAAAACTGAGGGAAATACTTACGCTACTTTGTTGCATCACCCTTTCCTCTTCAAGGGAAAACCAACGCATGCTCAAGAGGTAGCAAGAAGAATTTCTGGCGCCGTTGCCGGGGAGATCTACGCCAAGTCAAGACATACCAAGTACCCACCATAAACTCTTCTCCCTCGCATTACATTATTTGCCATTCGCCTCTTGTTTTCCTGCCCCCCACTTCTAAAACGATTTTTGAAAACGTTTTCCTTTTCTCCGACCCTCTTCCATTCGTCTCTTTTTGCTTGCTTCTTTTGCGTCCGTGTGTTAGATCATTTGTTTCTCCTTCATGGCAAGTCCTCCTCTCATTGTTAATACTCCTGATAATGAAGTTCTCAATTTTATACAAAGGGAGGGAGAAAATCTACAAGATGCTTGGTATAGAATTTGCAATGCTCAAAATAGATCTACTAGAAAGAAATCCACTTTCGTTCTTCTTTGCAATTTTTACGTAGGCATCACACCTTATAATAGATATGTTCTTGACACCATTACCAGAGGGAATTTCTTGGGAAGCCAGACTTTTGATTCTTATAATGCTATGATAGATTTGTTAGGCCCACCACCTCTTTTGGTCAATGGAACTATTTTAACTTTGGAACATGTGATGCAAAGGGTTGATATTATTGAAAATAAAATTGCCACTATAGAGTTAATCGAAAATTTGGATAAAAAGATCCACAACCAAATTACCCAATATGGATCTAAGGTAGGAGTTACTCTGAAAAATCTTAGGGAGAAGGAACCCATAGTTAATGAGAAGATGGATCAAGATTCCACTAGAATTGATAAACTTGAAGACATTATCACCAACTTGGGGTCTGCTTTTTCTGCCATTAAAAATACCTCAAATCCTCCTCCCACCAAAGTTGCCGAGTTTATCGATGATCCTAAAAATAAGGGCGAATCTTCTAGTATGGAAAATGAAGACCTCAAAACAATAAGTGTTCACCCCAACTTTTTCGATATCATTAAGGAACCTTTTGCTACAAATGAATTTCTTGATTTCTTGCCTAGGAGTTTGATCATTAACAAAACCAAAGAACCTCATAAGTGTTATGTGTGTTCAATTGAAGAGTATGGCAATACCTAGATCTATTCTTGTTTTTATGCCTAGCTAGAACCGTTAAACGATAGCGCTTGTTGGGAGGCAACCCAATTTTATTTTTGTTCTTGAATTTTGGCTCCTGTTTAGTAATAAATAATTCATATATCTTATGTTATGATTGTGTTTTTTATGTTTTAATTAGTTTTTGTGCCAAGTAAAGCCTTTAGGATCTTCCTGGATGATAGTTGTTTGATCTTGCTGGAAAAACATAAACTTTTATGCTCACGAAATTAATTTTAGTTTTTTACCAGAGAGCGATAAAATACCTACTCCACTTGAAGTAAATCAATATACAAATTGCTAAGGCCGTCCTATTTTTTCAGAATTATTGGAGTTACAGAAGTATTTGAAAGTTACAGATTGCTACAGACTATTCTGTTTTTGACATATTCTGTTTTTCGTGTGTTGTTTGCTTATTTTGATGAATCTATGAGTGGTATCGAGGGGTATGAACCATAGAGAAGTTGGAATAGAGTAGGTTTAACCAATATAAATGAAGAATGAGTTCATTACAGTGCCATATAGTGGTGGTTTATTTTCTTATACTAACGCAGCTCATGAGATTTTCTGTTGAAGTTTTGTGTTCTGAAGTTTTCAAGTTTTTGGGTAAAGATTTGATGAATTTTGGAATAAGGAGCCTAAGCTTGGGGATGCCCAAGGCACCCCAAGGTAAGATTCAAGTACACCCAAAAGCCTAAGCTTGGGGATGCCCCGGAAGGCATCCCCTCTTTCGTCTTCGCCTATCGGTAACTTTACTTGAGGCTATATTTTTATTCACCACATGATATGTGTTTTGCTTGGAGCGTCTTGTATTATTTGAGTTTTGCTTTTTATTTTACCACAATCATCGTTTCTGTACACACATTTTGGGAGAGACACGCATGAATCAGAATTTATTAGAATACTCTATGTGCTTCACTTATATCTTTTGAGCTAGATAATTTTGCTCTAGTGCTTCACTTATATCTTTTTAGAGCACGGTGGTGGTTTTATTTTATATAAATTATTGATCTCTCATGCTTCACTTATATTATTTTTAGAGTCTTTTAGAACATCATGGTAATTTTCTTTGGTTATAAAACTAGTCCTAATATGATGGGCATCCAAGATGGGTATAATAAAAACTTTCATATAAAGTGCATTGAATACTATGAGAAGTTTGATTCTTTATGATTGTTTTGAGATATGAAGATGGTGATATTAGAGTCATGCTAGTAGAGTAGTTGTGAATTTGAGAGATACTTGTGTTAAAGTTTGTGATTCCCGTAGCATGCACGTATGGTGAACCGTTATGTGATGAAGTTGGAGATGATCTATGTATTGATTGTGTTCCATATGAGTGGCGGTCAGGGACGAGCAATGGTATTTTCCTACCAATCTACCCCCTAGGAGCATGCGCGTAGTACTTTGTTTCGATAACTAATAGATTTTTGCAATAACTATGTGAGTTCTTTATGACTAATGTTGAGTCCATGGATTATACGCACTCTCACCCGTCCACCATTTTTAGCCTATCTAGTACCGCACAACTTTTGCCGGTACCATAAACCCACCATTTACCTTCCTTAAAAAAGCCACCATACCTACCTATTATGGCATTTCCATAGCCATTCCGAGATATATTGCCATGCAACTTTCCACCATTTCATTTATTATGACACGCTCCATAATTGTCATATTGCCTTGCATGATCATGTAGTTGACATCGTATTTGTGGCAAAACCACCATTCATAATTCTTTCATACATGCTACTCTTGATTCATTGCACATCCCGGTACACCGCCAAAGGCATTTACAGAGTCATATTTTGCTCTAAGTATCGAGTTGTAATTATTGAGTTGTAAGTAAATAAAAGTGTGATGATCATCATTATTAGAGCATTGTCCCAGTGAGGAAAGGATGATGTAGACTATGATTCCCCCACAAGTAGGGATGAGACTCCGGACTAAAAAGATTAAAAAAATAAAAAAGGCCAAAAAAGAGAGGGCCCAAAAAAATGAGAGAAAAGAGAGAAGGGACAATGCTACTATCCTTTTTCCACACTTTCAAAGTAGCACCATGATCTTCATGATAGAGTTTGTTATTTTTTCACTTTCCTATACTAGTGGGAATTTTTCATTATAGAACTTGGCTTGTATATTCCAATGACGGGCTTCCTCAAAATGCCTTAGGTGTTCGTCAGCAAGCAAGTTGGATGCACACCCACTTAGTTTCTTTTGTTGCACTTTCATACATTTATAGCTCTAGTGCATCCTTTTCATGGCAATCCCTACTTACTCACATTGATATCTATTGATGTGCACCTCCATAGCCTATTGATATGCCTAGTTGATGTGAGACTATATTCTCCATTTAGTCTTCTCCACAACCACCCCTCTATTCCACCTATAGTGATATATCCATGGCTCACGCTCATGTATTGTGTGAAGATTGAAAAAGTTTGAGAACATCAAAAGTATGAAACAATTGCTTGGCCTGTCATTGGGGTTGTGCATGATTAAATATTTTGTGTGATGAAGATAGAGCATAGCCAGACTATCTGATTTTGTAGGGATAGCTCTCTTTGGCCATGTTATTTTAAGAAGACATGACTGCTTTGTTAGTATGCTTGAAGTATTATTGTTTTTATATCAATATTAAACTTTTGTCTTGAATCTTTCAGATCTGAACATTCATGCCACAATGAAGAAAATTACATTGATAATTACGTTAGGTAGCATTCCACATTGAAAATTCTGTTTTTTTTTCATTTACATACTCGAGGACGAGCAGGAATTAAGCTTGGGGATGCTTGATATGTTTCCAACATATCTATAATTTTTGATTGTTCCATGCTATTATATTATCTGTTTTGGATGTTTAATGGGCTTTAATATGCTCTTTTATATTATTTTGGGACTAACCTATTAACCATAGGCCTAGGGCCAGTTTCTGTTTTTTTGCCTATTTTAGTGTTTTGCAGAAAAGGAATACCAAACGGAGTCCAAACGGAATGAAACCTTCGCGATGATCTTTATTGGACCGAAAGCAATCTAGAAGACTTGGAGTCGAAGTCTGGAACTCCACGAGGAGGCCACGAGGCAAGAGGGCATTCCTAGGGGGGTAGGCGCGCCCCCACCCTCATGGGCCCCTCCTAGCTCCACCGACGTACTTCTTTCGCCTATATATACTCTTATACCCTAGAAGCATCAGGGGGAGCCATGAAACCACTTTTCCACTGCCGCAACCTTCTGTACCCGTGAGATCCCATCTTGGGGGCTTTTCCGACAATCTGCCGGAAGGGGAAACGATCAAGGATGGCTTCTACATCAACACCATTGCCTCTCTGATGAAGCGTGAGTAGTTTACCACTGACCTTCAGGTCCATAGTTATTAACTAGATGGATTCATCTCTCTCTTTGATTCTCAATACAAAGTTCTCGTCAATGTTCTTGGAGATATATTCGATGTAATACTCTTTTGCAGTGTGTTTGTCGAGATCCGATGAATTGTGGATTTATGAACAAGATTGTCTATGAATATTATTTGGTTCTTCTCTGAATTCTTATATGCATGATTTGATATCTTTCCAAGTCTCTTCGAATTATCGGTTTAGTTTGGCCTACTAGATTGATCTTTCTTGCAATGGGAGAAGTGCTTAGCTTTGGGTTCAATCTTGCGGTGTCCTTTCCCAGTGACAGTAGGGGCAGCAAGGCACGTATTGTATTTTTGCCATCGAGGCAAAAACGATGGGGTTTATATCATATTGCTTGTGTTTATCCCTCTACATCATGCCATCTTGCTTAATGCGTTACTCCGTTGTTATGATCTCAATACTCTATATACATGCTGGATAGCGGTCTATGTGTGGAGTAATTGTAGTAGATGTAGAATCGTTTTGATCTACTTGACACGAACATGATGCCTATATTCATGATCATTGCCTTAGATATCTTCATAACTATGCACTTTTCTATCAATTGCTCGGCAGTAATTTGTTCACCCACCGTCTTGAGAGAAGCCACTAGTGAAACCTATGGCCCCCGGGTCTCTTTCCTATTATATTACATCTCTTTTATTTACATCGCATCTCTTTTACTATTTTACAATCTTTACTTTCCAATCTATACAACAAAAATACCAAAAATATTTACTTTACTATCTCTAATAGATCTCACTTTTGTGAGTGACCGTGAAGGGATTTCCAACCACTTTATCGCGTTGGTTGCAAGGTTCTTGATTGTTTGTGCAGGTACTAGGTGACTTGTGCGTTGTCTCCTATTGGATTGATACCTTTGTTCTCAAAACTTAGGAAAATACTTATGCTACTTTGCTGCATCACCCTTTCCTCTTCAAGGGAAAACCAACGCACAAGTCCGTGCTCTGCCGGGTGAGATTTGCGTTGTAGCCTTTCCTCTTCAAGGTAGCATGGTACATACCGCATTAACTGTAAAATCTTCGGAGGAGATTTCCGTTCCATGGGTGCTCCGTTTCCTTGCCCTAATTGTCCCTCTTGCACGCCCTGGGCTTCTGCCTGTTGATGAGGTAGTATGTGTCATTGCCCAAGGCTTTGTTGATAACAAAAGGGCCCTCCCACGAGGCCGAGAGCTTGTGCTGGCCGGCTATTCGCTGGATCAATTGGAGCACAAGGTCCATGAGGGAGTCCTGGATTAGGGGGTCTCCGGACTGTCGGACTATATCCTTTGGCCGGACTATTGGACTATGAAGATACAAGATTGAAGACTTCGTACCGTGTCCGGATGGGACTCTCCTTGGCGTGGAAGGCAAGCTAGGCAATACGGATATGTAGATCTCCTCCCTTGTAACCGACTCTGTGTAACCCTAGCCCCCTCCGGTGTCTATATAATCCGGAGGGTTTAGTCCGTAGAACAATTTACAATGATACCATAGGCTAGCTTCTCGGGTTTAGCCTCTACGATCTCGTGGTAGATCAACTCTTGTAATACTCATATCATCAAGAACAATGGAGCAGGATGTAGGGTATTACCTCCATCAAGAGGGCCCGAACCTGGGTAAACATCGTGTCCCCTGCCTCCTGTTACCATCCGCCTTAGACGCACAGTTCGGGACCCCCTACCCGAGATCCGCCGGTTTTGACACCGACAGTCCCCTCTCGGATGGATCGTGGCCTGACCTTCCGGTTGTGGTAGCGGCATAGGCCCTGCTGGTAGATGGTGGACCGGCTGAGTGCTAGCAGTCGGCCCTCTTCCGTCAAGTCGATGCCATCTTCTCGTGATTCCTTCGCCTCCACCTCCGTGTACATGGTGACACGAAGTGAGTCAAACTCAATGCCAGTTGGAATGACGGCCTCAACACCGTACATGAGGAAGAAGGAGTGAAGCTGGTTGCTTTGTTCGGCGTGGTCCGCAGACTCCAGAGGACGGCCGGCAGCTCGTCGATGCAGGAGCCGACCGAGCGCTCCAGCGGCACGACCAGTCGGTGCTTGATGTCGGACAATATTAGGTTGTTTGCTCGCTCCACCTGGCCGTTTGATAGCGGATGGGGTCCAGTCAGATGCCCTACGTCGCGCAGAAACGGGCCAAGGCGCCTTTGGCAAAATTTGTTCTATTGTCGATGATGATGTTGTGTGGTACACCATACCGGACGGTGATGTCTGCAATGGAAGTGACAACAATCGGACCATTCAGCTTCTAGATTGGCTTTGCTTCAATCCACTTGGTGAATTTGTCCACGACGACAAGTAGATGGGTCATGCCGCCGCATGCTGTATTGAATGGGCCCACCATGTCCAGCCCCCAGACTGTGAAAGGCCAAGTGAGGGGGATGATCTTGAGTGCAGAAGCCGGCAGATGTTGCTTGGAGCTGAAATGTTGGCATCCGTTGCACTTCTTGACCAAGTCCTTGGCATCGTCGTAAGCAGTTGGCCAGAAGAAACCATGGCACAAAGCTTTGGCGACAAGGGATCTGGAGGCCGCGTGGTGGCCGCACTCGCCTTGATGAATATCTTTGAGGATTATGGTGCCCTTCTCTGGCTCTACGCAGCATTGGAACACGCTAGTCACACCGCTGGATGAGCTCTCTGTTTACTATTGTGTATGCTGCCGCCCAGCATTGCACCTGCCAGGCCAAAATCTCATCGACTGGTAGCTCTCTGCTCACCAGGAAATTGAGGATGGGCTGCACCCATCGGCTGGTAGCTCTTTGCTCACCAGGAAATTGAGGAAGGGCTGCACCCATGATGGTGCTTCTACCATCGTCCTCACCAAGTCTGAGTCTCCATAGCACCGCACTCGGCGGATGCTAACTTCTTTGGCCAGCCAGAGCCCGTGGACGAGTGCTTCGTACTCAGCCACGTTGTTGGTGGTGGCAAAGTGAATTTGCAATGTGTATTTGAGCTTGTCGCCTTTGGGGGAGGTGAGGACGATGCCGGCTCCCAGACCAGTGTGCATGTTCGAGCCATCAAAGTGCATCCGCCAATGACTGGAGTCCGGCGTTGGCGGTAGGTAATGGGTCTTCTGGGCGTCTTCTGGGCGCTCGACCACAATGATAGTGCTGACCACCCGGCTGGTGGCGGTGATGTAGAGGAGCATGGGCTCTTTAGCAGCCGGAGCCGCCAGGACACGTGGCGTGGTCAACATCTTTTTGAGCTGGATGAAAGCTTCGCCTGCCTTGTTGTTCCACACGAAGCAAGTAGTTTTCTTAATTAGCTGATACAAGGGCAGGGCCTTCTCACCCAGCCGACTGATGAAGCGGGTGAGAGATGCCAAGCACCCGGTGAACTTCTGGACGTCTCGCAGACGGGTAGGTCTCTGCATCCGCTCGATGGCCTTGATATTCATGGGGTTGCACTCAATGCCGCGTTCTAAAACAAGGAAACCAAGGAGCTGGCCGGCTTGGACTTTGAAGACACACTTATCTGGGTTGAGCTTGATTTGAAAACGGCGCAGATTGTGAAAGGTCTCCTAGAGATCTTCCAGGAGGGTGCCATGCTTTTCCGTCTTCACCACAATATTGTCTACTTCGACGTGGGCATTTCTACCGAGTTGCTTGAGGAGGCACTTCTGCATGAAACGCTGAAACATGACACTAACATTTCTCAAGCCAAATGTCATGGTCAGGTAGCAGAAGGCTTCGAATGGTGCGATGAAGGCGGTCTTCAGCCGATCGATCGGGTTCAAATTGATTTGGTGGTACCTAGAATAGGCATCCAAAAAACTCAATATCTCGCATCCGGCTGTGGAGTCCATCACTTGGTCTATCCGAGGCAGAGCAAACGGATCTTTGGGGCAGGCTTTTTTGAGACTGGTGTAATCAATGCACATGCGCTACTTGTTATTTTTTTTCAACACAAGGACCGAGTTGGCAAGCCAATCCGGGTAGAACACTTCCATGATGAAGTCGGTTGCTAGTAGTCGGGCTATCCCTTCACCAACAATTCTTCTCTTCTCTTCTGACACGCGGCGGAGGGGTTGCTTGACCGGCTTCGCATCTGACCTGACATGTACCTTGTGCTCGGTGAAATCCGTCGGAACACCCGACATGTCTTTGGGAGACCATGCAAAGATGTCCCGATTCTCATGGAGGAAATCAACGACCTCTCTTTCCTATTTGCGGTCAAGGTTCGTCCCTATGACAGAGTGCCTCTCCGGGTGCTCCAGGTCCAAGGGGATCCTCTTTGTTTCTTTGGCCGGCTAGAAGGAGCCCTAAGCTTCTGACTCCTTGGGGTATGGTGCCAGGTCCGACTACGTGCTGGCCATGGCCACAACCCGGTCAACGAGTCGCTTGTCAGTAGCAATCACAAGGGACTTGGCCAGCCGGTTGCTAGCAGCAGCACAAGCAGCCGACTTCTGGTAGTCGCCAACGATGATGATTATACCGAGCCGGCATCTTCATCTTTAGGTAGGCATAGTGAGGCACTGCCATGAACTTGGCAAGCGCTGGCCGGCCCAAGAGGGTGTGGGGTAGGGGCTCTGTAACGCCCTCGATGTGGCTATATCTCCTACGTGTCGAAGCACGACTTAGAGGCATAACCACATTGAAAGCAATATCGCAAGTAAGGTAATCTTCACAACAACCCATGTAAAATAGATAAAAGGGGAAAGGTACATAGTTGGCTTACACTCGCCACGTCACACAAATACATGAATAACATTACAATCATCCAATACACTCATGGTTCGACTATGGTACCAAAATAAATATCAACCCCCACATGCGACAAAGTCCCCGATCGCCCCAACTGGGCACCACTACTGATCATCTGGGAAAGACACATAGCAACAGCGAGAGTATTCATCGAACTCCCACTTGAGCTCAAGCGCATCGTCTAGAGCGGTATCATCGATCCCTGCATCTCGTTTGGAAGTAATCTGTGAGTCACGGGGACTCAGCAATCTCGCACCCTCGCTATCAAGAGTATTTAAGCTTATAGGTAAGACAAGGTATGATGTGGAGCTGTAGCAAGCGACTAGCATATATGGTGGCTAACCTATTCGCAAAAGAGAGCGAGAAGAGAAGGCAAAAGCACGGCCAAACAACTATGATCAAGAAGTGATCCTAAAACAACCTACGTCAAGCATTACTCCAACACCGTGTTCACTTCTCGGACTCTGCCGAGAAGAGACCATCACGGTTACACACGCGGTTGGTTCATTTTAATTAAGTTAAGTTTCAGGTTATCTACAACCGGACATTAACAAATTCCCATCTGCCCATAACTGCGGGCACGGCTTTCGAAAGTTCAAATCCCTGCACGGAAGTCCCAACTTAGCCCATCACAAGCTCTCACGGTCAACGAAGGATATTCCTTCTCCCGAGACATTCCGATCAGACTCAGCATCCCGGTTACAAGACATCCTCGACAATGGTAAAACAAGTCCAGCAACACCGCCCGAATGTGCCGACAAATCCCGATAGGAGCTGCACATATCTTGTTCTCAGGGCACACTCAGATGAGACTAGCTACGAGTAAAACCAACCCTCAAATTTCCCCGAGGTGGCCACGCAGGGAGCTCAGTCGGACCAACACTCAGAGGAGCACTGGCCCAGGGGGGTTTAAATAAAGATGACCCTTGGGCTCTGGAAACCCAAGGGAAAAATAGGCTAGGTGGCAAATGGTAAAACCAAGGTTGGGCATTGCTGAAGGAGTTTTATTCAAGGCGAACTGTCAATGGGTTCCCATTATAACCCAACCGCATAAGGAACGCAAAATCCGGGAACATAACACCGATATGACGGAAACTAGGGCGGCAAGAGTGGAACAAAACACTAGGCAAAAGGCCGAGCCTTCCACCCTTTACCAAGTATATAGATGCATTAAGATAAACAAGATAATATTGTGATATCCCAACAAAAAACAATGTTCCAACAAGGAAAGATCTCCAATCTTCACGTGCAACTAGCAATGCTATAAGAGGGGCTGAGCAAAGCGGTAACATAGCCAAACAACGGTTCGCTAGGACATGGTGGGTTAGAGGTTTGACATGTCAATATGGGAGGCATGATAAGCAAGTGGTAGGTATCATAGCATAGACATAGCGAAAGAGCGAGCATCTAGCAGGCAAAGATAGAAGTGATTTCGAGGGTATGGTCATCTTGCCTGCAAAGTTGTCAAAGTTGACTTGACCCTCGAAAGCGAACTCAACGGGCTCCTCGTTCAAGAACTCGTCTCCCAATTCTACCCAAACAAGAACAACAAGCAAACAGAACACAATCAACCACGTGCAATGCTCAAACAACATGATGCAAACATGGTTTGATATGCGGGATGCGGTATGTGATGCATAAGCAAGATTTACAAGGAATGATTGAACCTGGCCTCAACTTGGAAATCCAAGAGTTCCACTGGAAATGTGAGGTGATTTCAGTTGAAATCAATGTAAAGATCACTGGAAGCGGATGCACGGTTTGGAAATGGCAAGCAAGACAAATATGGCACCGGTCTGCGATAATCAACGAGTGACCAACAAAATGCATCAATAACAACATCCTACAACACCCAAACATGGAAACAAAATACATGGCAAGGATCCACTCATGATGCTTGACAAAATATGAACACTGAGCTGTGGCTAATTCATCCATTAATAGGTTCAAACAAGCATGGCAAAAGAGCAAATGATCACAGGTTTCAAACTTTGTGAAATTAACACAAGTCTGGAATTTATCATCAGGAAGCACACTTTAGAGCATGAAAACTACAAGCTACAGGAAGTTAACATGGCAAAGCAAGCCATGGCATGAAGCTACTCAAAGAAATTAACAAAAGTCCCTTAGTGACATTGAGCCAAAGGGGATCAGAAAATACAATTGCAAGCATGTGAACATGGCAAAAACATAAACAGATTCAGACTTAGTGAAAAACTGGAGCATACAAAACAGTTAACGAGTAGGCATGTTTACGAGCTCGATGCACTCACTATAGAGCATGGCATGACAAACTAATCATACACCCATCAAGAAGACATAGCATAGAAGCTAGACATGGCAATGACAATAACATAGCATGCACGGATCAATAGCAACATCCTCGGCAAAATCGCTAAACATGTCAACAATCTGCCAGGATAATTTTATAGCAAAAGTAGAGCTCGATTGACTCAAGCTAGAGTGCTCCATAAATGCAAACAAAGACACGGATGGATAGAGCACCACAATGTTAACAAAACATCCTTACTGAACATCCTCAAAAGAGGCACGGATCACTAGGAAACAACATGAACATATGGCATAACAACCAAAAACAGAACAAGGACTTAGTGAAATTCTAAGTCCCTGAAATCAGCATTACCGATTATGCTACTTTGCAAGCTTGTGCTAGTCACCACAAATATCACAAAAATACATGGCAAACACCTATGTAAATATGGCATGCCATTTAACAAAACACATGTAGAGCTCAGGATCATAGCATGCACACATTAAACATGGCAAAAATGACAAAATGCCATTTGTTGAAACAGATCTGAAAAATTCATCACATAGCCCTCTTCCAACAGCATTTCGGGCATCAAGATGAGCTCAAATGAAAATGATGCAATGATATGAAATGATGTACTCGTCGAGGCGACATTTTGATATACTACACGCACAAATCGAAGCTACGTTGAGAGAGTTATGCCATGCCAAAGTTTGCAAAAAAATACTGGAATAGGGGGAAAAAGTCAACCCGATCTAGGGTTTACTGTAGATCTGGATCGAGATCTTGCCGGATCACGGACTTCGAGGATGGACGGAGATGAAACCGCGGTGGCCGGACTTGCCGGGCTGGCCGGAGTTGCGGCGAGGAGCGCGTGGAGTCGGCGGCTGTCGTCGGCGCGCGTCCATGGCGGCGGTCGTCGGTGGAGATCCGGGCGGCGAGGTGGGCACCGGCGACCGGCGACGAGGCGGCGAGGCGGCGTCGGCGCGGCGGGCGGCGAGGCGAAGATGGCGGCGCCGGGTCGTCGGGAGCTCCCAAGCGGCGGGGAGACCCGATGGGCTCCGGGGGCTCGCAGTGGGCCGAGCGGGCCGACGTGGCTGCGGGTGGCAGCACGCCACGTGGTGGCCCCCGGTTGGCTGCGGGCGGTGGCGGAGATGTGTCCGGCACGGACCGTACATGTCCGGCGGGCAGATGGAGAAAGGACTAGGGTTTGGGGGTGGATGATCCGAAAATTTCGGGGAAGACCTAGTTTTATAGGTAGAGGGAGCTAGGAAGCTCCAAATGGAGTGCGGTTTCCGACCACGCGATCGTGATCGAACGATCTAGATGATGGAAGGGGTTTAGGTGGGTTTTGGGCCAAATTGGAAGGGTGTTGGGCTGCAACACACACGAGGCCTTCTCGGTCCCTCGGTTAACCGTTGGAGTATCAAACGAAGTCCAAATTGCACAAAACTTGACAGGCGGTCTACCGGTAGTAAACCAAGGCCGCATGGCAAGTATTGGTCTAATCCGGAAACATTTTACCCCCTCACACGAAAAGAGGTAGAAAGGGACACCGGGTGACATAGGAGCGCCGGAATGCAAAATGGACAACGGGGAAAATGCTCGGATGCATGAGACGAACACGTATGCAAATGCAATGCACATGATGACATGATATGAGATGCATGACAAAGACCAACACACACAGAGACAAAAAGCCGAAAAAGACGAAATTAAATAACTTAGTGCCGGAAACGGCAAGAGTTGGGATACATATAAGGTAAATTACATCCGGGGTGTTACAACACTCCACCACTACGAAAGGATCTCGTCCCGAGATCTAGGACTGGAAAAACTCCGGGTACTCAGAACGGAGGTGATCCTCGCGTTCCCAGGTGGCTTCACGGTCGGAATGGTGTGACCACTTGACTTTGAGGAATTTGATTGACTTGTTGCGAGTCTTGCGCTCAGTTTCTTCAAGAATAGCAACTGGGTGCTCACGATAGGAAAGGTCTTCTTGGATATCAATGTCTTCGAAGTTGACGGTGCGGTCAGGGGTCTTGAAGCACTTGCGGAGCTGAGAGACATGGAACACGTCGTGCACGTTTGCAAAGTTGGAGGGTAGCTTAATTTGATAGGAGAGATTGCCTCTCTCGCTGACGATCTTGAAAGGACCCACGTATCTAGGGGCAAGCTTCCCTTTGATACCGAAGCAACGAGTACCTTTCATTGCAGAGACGCGGAGGTAAACATGGTCTCCGATCTCGACAGTCAAATCACGATGCTTACTATCATAGTAGCTCTTCTAGCGCGATTGCGCTGCTTTGAGGTTATCACGAATGACTTTACACATCTCTTCTGCCTCTGTGATAAAGTCGTTTCGAAGAAGTTGACGTTCACCCGTCTCTGACCAGTTGAGAGGAGTACGACACTTCCTGCGATAGAGAATTTCAAATGGGGCCTTGCCCGAACTCGCTTGGAAGCTGTTGTTGTAGAAGAAATCGGCATATGGAAGACAATCTTCCCATTTCATACCGAAGTAGATAACGCAAGCCCTGAGCATATCTTCAAGAATCTGATTGACATGCTCGACTTGGCCGCTAGGTTGAGGATGAAAAGCTGTGCTGAAACGGATGTTGGTGCCCATGGCCTTCTGAAAAGAATCCCAAAACTTCGAGGTGAAGATGCTGGCACGATCTGAGGAAATCAACTACGGAATGTCGTGCAGAGAGACAATCCGAGAGGTATAAACCTCTGCCAATTGAGCTGCTGTGATAGACTCTTTGATAGGAAGGAAATGAGCCACTTTAGTGAGTTTTTCGATGACAACGAATATAGCATCATTGCCACGCTTGGACTTTGGAAATCCAGTCACGAAGTCCATCTCAATGTGGTCAAACTTCCATTCTGGAATGGCAAGAGGTTGGAGGAGACCAGCTGGTCGTTGGTGTTCTGCCTTCACTCTTTTGCAGACATCACATTCATTCACGAACTGAGCAACCTCGCGCTTCATTCGAGTCCACCAATACGCCTGCTTGAGGTCCTGGTACATCTTTGTGCTCCCAGGGTGGATAGAGAGGAGTGAGTTGTGAGCCTCGTTCATAATGACTTTATGAAGGTCACCTTTAGGCACAACAATGCGATCCTCGAAGAAGAGAGTATCCTTGTCATCAAGGCGATAGCACTTGTACTTGGATTGACTCTTGGCAATCCCAATCTTCACCTTCTTCACCATAGCATCAAGATGTTGAGCCTTGCGAATCTGATCTTCCAAAGTAGGAGAGACTTGAAGGTTGGCAAGGAAACCTTGAGGAACAACTTGCATATTGAGTTTGCGGAAAGCTTCACAAAGCTCAGGTTGGTAAGGCTTGAGAATCAGACTGTTGCAATAAGCCTTCCTGCTCAAAGCGTCAGCAATTACATTGGCCTTGCCTGGAGTATATTCGATGCTCAGATTATACTCTTGAATCATTTCGACCCAACGAGTCTGCCTGAGGTTGAGATTAGGCTGAGTGAAGAAGTACTTGAGACTCTTGTGGTCAGTGAAGATGTCCACTTTTCTTCCCAATAAGAGATGTCTCCAAGTCAAAAGAGCATGAACAACTGCCGCCAACTCGAGGTCATGAGTGGGGTAGTTCTTCTCGTTGGGCTTCAACTGGCGAGAAGTATAAGCAACAACTTTCTTCTCTTGCATCAACACTGCACCAAGACCTTGAAGAGAGCCATCACAGAAGACCTCGAACGGTTTGGATTCATCAGGAGGAGTTAGAACTGGAGCAGTGACTAATTTCTCTTTCAGGGTGTTGAAAGCGATGTCACATTCAGGAGACCAAACGTACTTCACGTGCTTCTGGAGAAGGTTGGAAAGAGGCTTCGCGATCTTTGAGAAGTCCTCAATGAACCTTCGACAGTAGCTTGCGAGACCAAGGAAGCTGCGGAGTTGCTTCATGTTCTGAGGTGGTTCCCAATTCACAATTGCAGACACCTTCTCAGGATTCACCGCTATGCCCTTGGTAGAGATGACATGCCCAAGATAGAGAACCTCATCGAGCCAAAACTCGCACATTGAAAACTTGGCATAGAACTGATGTTCTCTAAGCTTATCCAGCACCAAACACAAGTGCTTGGCATGATCTTCCTTGTTCTTGGACAAAAATGTCATCGAGGTAGACCAAGACGAAGTCATTTGTGTAGGCGTTGAAGATGAAGTTCATCATGCAAGAGAAAGTCGGAGGAGCGTTGACGAGGCCAAAAGACATGACAGTGTATTCATATGAACCATAGCTTGTTCTGAAAGCCGTCTTGGGGATATCTTGCTCACGAATTCGAATCTGGTGATAACCCATACAAAGATCAAGCTTGGAGAATACTTGAGCACCTTTGAGTTGGTCAAATAGCTCGTTGATGTTGGGAAGTGGGTACTTGTTCTTTATAGTCTTCTTGTTCAATGGACGATAGTCAACACAAAGTCGGTCCGTTCCATCTTTCTTCTTCACAAAAAGAACTCCACAACCCCACGGAGAAGAACTAGGTCGGATGAGACCCATTCGCTCTTGAATATCGAGTTGCTTCTTCAACTCCTTCAACTCTTCAGGTCCAAGCTTGTAAGGACATTTGCAAAAAGGTTCTGTGCCGGGCTCAAGATCGATGACGAATTTAACTGGCCGGTGCGGAGGCATTCCTGGAAGCTCTTCTGGAAAGACGTCTTGATATTCGCAAACGACTGGAATTTGAGAGATGGCATCTAGCTCACCCTTCTCATTGAGAGAAAACAGACGGATTGTATTATCCCGAGCGGCAGAGACAATTACATCCTCAGAAGAATGAGTCAATTGAATCTGCCTGGTGGCACAATCAAGCCGAGCCTTGTGCTTAGAAAGCCAGTCCATTCCAAGAATAAGATCAATATCCGAGTTACCAAGGACCATTGGAGAAGCCAGAAACTTGAAATCACCCATCAAGATAGAAATATCCCGAACCATAATGCTAGAACTCAGACGCTTAGCCGGAGAAACAACTTGCAATGCTTTAGGTAAAGCCTTAGTACCAAAATTGTTCTCCATTGCAAATGGGAATGACATGAAAGAATGTGATGCACTAGAGTTAAAAAGAACTCTTGCAGGAATATCGTTAATAGGAAGGTTACCCATGATGACATCTGACGAGTCCTCTGCCTGAGTGTAACGCCCTACAATGCGGCTATATCTCCCACGTGTTGAAGCACGACTTAGAGGCATAACCGCATTGAAAGCAATGTCGCAAGTGAGGTAATCTTCACACAACCCATGTAATACATAAGGGAAAGAGATACATAGTTGGCTTACAATCCCCACTTCACACAAATACATGAATAAAGCATTACATCAACCACATATAATCAAGGTCCGACTACGGAACCAAAACAAAAGAAGACTACCCCAAATGCTACATAGATCCTCGATCGACCCCAACTGGGCTCCACTACTGATGAACTAGAACGAAACAACACAAAGGACAAGATCTTCATTGAGCTCCTCCTTGAGCTCGGTTGCGTCATATGCACGGTTCCACGACACCTACAAGCTGGTTTTGGAAGTATCTGTGAGTGACGGGGACTCAACAATCTCACACCTTCGCAATCAAGACTATTTAAGCTTATAGGTAAGGTAAAAGGTATGAGGTGGAGCTGCAGCGAGCGACTAGCATATATGGTGGCTAACATACGCAAATGAGAGCGAGAAGAGAAAGCGAAGCATGGTCGAGAATCTATGATCAAGAAGTGATCCTAGAAACAACCTACGTCAAGCATAACTCCAACACCGTGTTCACTTCCCGGACACCGCCGGAAAGAGACCATCACGGTAACACACACGGTTGATGTATTTTAATTAAGGTCAACTTCAGGTTTTCTACAACCGGACATTAATAAATTCCCATCTGCCCATAACCGCGGACACGGCTTTTGAAAGTTCAAATCCCTCCAGGGGTGTCCCAACTTAGCCCATCACAAGCTCTCACGGTCAACGAAGGATATTCCTTCTAGCGAGAAGACCCGATCAGACTCAGAATCCCGGTTACAAGACATTTCGACAATGATAAAACAAATCCAGCAACACCACCCGAATGTGCCGACAAATCCCGATAGGAGCTGCACATATCTCGTTCTCAGGGCACACTCAGATGAGCTCTCCATACAACTAAAACCAAACCTCGAGTTTCCTCAAGGGGGCGCTGCACAGGGCTCCAGTTTGGACCAACACTCAGAGGAGCACTGGCCCGGGGGGGGCGGGTAAAATTATGATGACCCTCGGGAGCGCGACTCCCAAGGGAAAAGAAAAGGCTAGGTGGCGGATGGTAAAACCAATGTTGGTCATTGCTGGAGGAGTTTTATTCAAGGCGAACTGTCAAGGGGTTCCCATTATAACCCAACCACATAAGGAACGCAAAATCCGGGAACATAACACCGATATCACGGAAACTAGGGCGGCAAGAGTGGAACAAAACACCAGGCATAAGGCCGAGCCTTCCACCCTTTACCAAGTATATATATGCATTAATTAAATAAGAGATATTGTGATATCCCAACAAAATATCCATGTTCCAACATGGAACAAACTCCAATCTTCACCTGCAACTAACAACGCTATAAGAGGGGCTGAGCAAAGCGGTAACATAGCCAAACAATGGTTTGCTAGGACAAGGTGGGTTAGAGGCTTGGCTCAACAATATAGGAGGTATGATAAGCAAGTGGTAGGCATCGTAGCATAGGCATAGCAAAAGAGCGAGCAACTAGCAAGCAAAGATAGAAGTGATTTCAAGGGTATGGTCATCTTGCCTGAAATCCCGCAATGAAGAAGAACGAGTCCATGAAGGAGACAAACAGGCGTAGTCGAACGGTTCCTCACAAACACGACGTTATCGGAACCAACCCGAAGAAGCAACACCGGAAAGAAGCACACAACATAGTAAAAAAACAACACATGGACATGGCATGATGCACAACCAAGTATGATGCATGTCCGGTTTAAAGATACATGGCATGGCATGGCAAAGTGCAACAAACAACACTACAACTTAAGTGGAGCTCAATATGCAACGGAGTTGCATATTGCAGAAAACACCACATGACTTATTTAGTTCTCTCTCGTTTATGTAACCAACAAGATTAAATGTTGATTAACATGGCAAGAGGGTGAAGCATAATAAAACTACCTAACTAGGCAAGTTTAAATGAGGCCGGAAGCAACGAACAACAATTCCGGTAACTCCTCATGTGCATATTTTGGTTATGGTACTGATCTGCCCTAAACCATATTTTAGAGTTGATAAACATGCAAAGTAAGGACACCATGTTAAACTAGTCATTTTTCTACCCCATTTACATATAAAGTTTATTAAAATAGGAGCTACGGTTATTTAGTTATGAATTAAAGCATTTTAGCATGGCATTTGAGTAAATTTAAACAAACAACATTTTAACCATTTTAAACATAGATGATAGTTGGATATTATCAATATAGACAAAATTCTAAGCAAGTTTCATATATAAATCATTTTAAATCGATGCATGGTTATTAAGTTAATATATGCATGAAGTTTAGGGACCTTTCTGTGAAAACTGCAGTCTCAGGATTAATATCAAAACGATCTGCGGAAAAAAAACATGTCTTGGGCCACATCTGAAACAGCCCAATTGGCGTCTTGCAGCTCACCTAGCTGTGCTCAGCCAGGTCGGTGGAGGCGGCCCAGGGGGAGCTGGAACAGGCCGCTGGAGAGAGGTGGTGTTGGGCCTGGCAGCTCTGGGCCACGGCGGGGCCTACGAGCAGAGCGAGCAGCTCCTGCCCGTCGTCCTCGTGCCCTCGCGCTAGCAAGGAGGAGGAACAATAGTCATGGTGGCGGATGATGGCGGCTCACCGACGGGGAGGCGCAGAGGAGGATCTGGGGCGCGGATCCGGGCGTGGAACAGCGGGAAAGGATGGATCCACCTCGGATCCGATGAGGCAGGGCATCCATGGTGCGGATGGGGCTCCTCCTGTGAAGATGATAGAGAGAGTTCATGAGGGAGAGAGAGCAAAGAGGAAAAATGAGAAGAGGAGAGGGAGCTGGATCGGCCTAGGAGGTCCTTCGGTGGAGCTTGACGTCGACGGGATCTCCGGTGGCTGCCGGTGACGCTGACGGGGTGCGGCGCAGAAGCGAGGTGGCGCTCGGGGCGGAGGCCGTTGCCTCGATCCAGATTGGATCGAGCGCTACGGGAGGAGCAGTGGTGCGCTTCGGGCAAAGATGGGCTTCCAGGGCCCGGATCCGGGTTCTGGCGGGCCCGCGGGCTTTGCGGCGGTGCGGAGAGACCAGGGGCGACGTGGAGGCGTGGGAGCGGCCCTGAGCGGCGACGCAGGTGGCGGCCGGCCCTGTGGGGTGGCGCCAAGTGGCGAGAAGGGGCTGGAGCGGCGCGGAAATTGAGGGGGAGGGGGCTAGAGGTAGTTGGAGGGCTAGGGATGCCCAAAAATGGCAAGGGGACTGTTTAAATAGGGTAGGGGTTAGGGTTTGGTGGGTTTGAGGCCGTTTTCGGACCCTCGGATCGCGATCGTGCGGCTCTGGGCAGAGGGGGACTAGATGGACTGCAGGTGGGCTGGGCAGAGTGCGATGAGCTGAGAGGAGAGAAGAGAAGGCAGCCCGGCAACTGTCTCCGGAGAGTGAAAACATCGGTCATTTTGCCCGACTATAATGTCGCTCTAGTTATCCGTTGGGGCATCAAACAAACTCCGAATGCGATGAAACTTGGCAGCCGGCCTACCTACAGCATAACAACACTGCATGCCAACTTTCAACCCATTCCGAGAACATTTTCCGACCACTTATAAAATAATATTTCGGACGTGCCGCGGGCACGTGCAAGTGTGTCTGGGCTCAAAACGTACAACGGACGGAAGTGGGGGAACCCGGACGGATGCAAGTTTTGAAAACATGATGATGCAATGCATATGATGACATGATAAAATGCAACACGCAAGCAAATGACATGACAACGATAGAGAATAACTGGAAGACACCTGGCGCATCGGTCTCGGGGCGTTACACTGAGCTGCATTCATCAAGTTGACCTTGGCGTGCTTGGGGTTATGCTTGACAACATCTGTACTTGCTGATCTCACAAGAGGAGGAGGAGGGAGACACCTCTAATTGAAGCAATTGTTGGCATAGTGATCCTTCTGTTGGCACTTGTTGCACGTGACCTCCGAGAGCGGACGGTGATATGGAGCACTCGATCTTGGAGCTTGAGATGAAGTCTTGTTCTGAAAGCCAGGGTTGGGTGGGAAGATCCACTGCCACCTTTGCTCTTCTGCTGATAAGGCTGATGGAATGGAGGAGGAAGCCAATACTTTTGCTGCTTAGCCACTTAAGTTGAGGAAGAAGGAGTTGCATCTCTGACTCGCTTCTTGGAAGCATCGCACTTTAGTTGAGTAGCCTCTTGCTTCATTGCCATGTTGTAAAACTCATCGTACTTCTTGGGCTCAAAAAGGACGAGAGCTAGCTGGAGTTCTTATCTAAGACCACCCCTGAACTGGTATATCATGCTCTTCTCGTTAGGGACGTCCTTCTTAGCAAAACGGGCGAGCTTCTGGAACATGATGTTGTACTGGTAAACAGACATAGTGCCTTGCTTCAAGTTGCGGAATTCCTCACGCTTGCTCTCAACCACACTCTGAGGAATATGATGAGCTTCGAAGTCTTGACGAAATTCCTCCCAGGTAATCACACGGCCTCCTCTGGAATCTTTGTACTGCTGAAACCATTCTGCTGCTTGGTCTTTGAGTTGGAAGGAGGCGAACTTGACAAAGTCCTCAGGCCTGACGTTACTGCACTCGAAATGCTTGCATATGTCCACGAGCCAATCATCAGCGTTTTTTGCCTCAACACAATTGCTGAAGGTCTTTGGCTGGTTAGCATGGAACTGGTTGAGTGTAGCAAACTGATTCTGATTGTTGCCATGGCCCTGGTTCCCTTGGTTGCGCTCTTGAAGAAGTTGCATGATCAGCTGCGTGTCTGCATTGGTAGCGGCCATCACAGCTTGCCATGCCTCCGGAGGTGGAGGTGGTGGTGGCGGATTAGGATTCAGAGTCATGCGCGTTGGAGGAGCCATCCTGAAGCGGTTGACATCCGTTAGCATCTTGACAGACAAATATTGAAGCTGAATCATACGGGTTGAAATTGCAACATAAACTCTTCACATCCGAACAAAATGAACGAATGCATTCCAATTGAAATAATCACATTTCCATAAATTGAGAAGTCACTTAGAATTGAGGTAGAAGAATAAAAACAACAAGGTACGGACAAGAACGAATACTTGGTGAGGATTACCCAATCCCAAACCAAATATCCGCGGAAGAAGAACTAGAGCTACAAGAATTCCCACCTATGAAACTCACGAACCTTTCCGGTTATGCAATCAGGTGTTGAGGATACAGGGGAAGCATAATATCTCACCCAATTCTAACAAATCCTACATCCAGCTGTATCCATCCTTCAACACATAACCGTGAAACCTTCAGAAATCATTTACCTCAACCTTCGAAGAGCATCCGTTATACGAGTTATGGCAATACTCTCGAACTCCCGCCCAGTACTGGGTGGCGTCGAGGTTATCTCACCAACACACGCGGTTGGTTCATTTTAATTAAGTTAAGTTTCAGGTTATCTACAACTGGACATTAACAAATTCCCATCTGCCCATAACCGCGGGCACGGCTTTCGAAAGTTCAAATCCCTACAGGGGAGTCCCAACTTAGCCCATCACAAGCTCTCATGGCCAATGAAGGATATTCCTTTTCCCGAGACATTCCGATCAGACTCGGCATCCCGGTTACAAGACATCCTCGACAATGGTAAAAGATGTCCATCAACACCGCCCGAATGTGCCGACAAATCCCGATAGGAGCTGCACATATCTCGTTCTCAGGGCACACTCAGATGAGACTAGCTACGAGTAAAACCAACCCTCAAGTTTCCCCGAGGCGGCCCCACAGGCAGCTCAGTCGGACCAACACTCAGAGGAGCACTGGCCCAGGGGGGTTTAAATAAAGATGACCCTTGGGCTCCGGAAACCCAAGGGAAAAAGAGGCTAGGTGGCAAATGGTAAAACCAAGGTTGGGAATTGCTGGAGGATTTTTATTCAAGGCGAACTGTCAAGGGGTTCCCATTATCACCCAACCGCGTAAGGAACGCAAAATCCGGGAACATAACACCGATATGACGGAAACTAGGGCGGCAAGAGTGGAACAAAACACTAGACAAAAGGCCGAGCCTTCCACCCTTTACCAAGTATATAGATGCATTAAGATAAACAAGATAATATTGTGATATTCCAACAAAAAACAATGTTCCAACAAGGAACGATCTCCAATCTTCACCTGCAACTAGCAACGCTATAAGAGGGCTGAGCAAGCGGTAACATAGCCAAACAACGGTTTGCTAGGACATGGTGGGTTAGAGGTTTGACATGGCAATATGGGAGGCATGATAAGCAAGTGGTAGGTATCGAAGCATAGGCATAGCAAAACAGCGAGCATCTAGCAAGCAAAGATAGAAGTGATTTCGAGGGTATGGTCATCTTGCCTGCAAAGTTGTCAGAGTTGACTTGATCCTCGTAAGCGAACTCAACGGGCTCCTTGTTCACGAACTCGTCTCCCGGCTCTACCCAAACAAGAACAACAAGCAAACAGAACACAATCAACCACGTGCAATGCTCAAACAACATGATGCAAACATGGTATGATATGCGGGATGCGGTATGTGATGCATAAGCAAGATTTACAAGGAATGATTGAACCTGTCCTCAACATGGAAATCCAAGAGTGCCACTGGAAAGGTGAGGTGATTTCAGTTGAAATCGATATAAAGATCACCGGAATCGGTTGCACGGTTTGGAAATGGCAAGCAAAACAAATATGGCACCGGTCTACGATAATCAGCAAGTGACCAACTAAATGCATCAATAACAACATGCTACAGCACCCAAACATGGCAAAAAATACATGGCAGGGATCCACTCATGATGCTTGTCAAAAGATGAACACTGAGATGCGGCTAATTCATCCATTAACAGGTTCAAACAAGCATGGCAAAAGAGCAAATGATAACAGGTTTCAGACTTAGTGAAATTAACACAAGTCTGGAATTTATCATCAGGAAGCACACTTTAGAGCATGAAAAGTACAAGCTACATGAACTTAACATGGCCAAGAAAGGCATGTGATGAAGCTACTAAAACCACTTAACAAAAGTCCCTTAGTGACCTTGAGCCAAAAGGGATCAGAAAATACAATTGCAAGCATGTGAACATGGCAAAAACATAAACAGATTCAGACTTGGTGAAAAACTGGAGCATGCAAAACAGTTAACGAGTAGGCATGTTTACGAGCTCGATGCACTCACTACAGAGAATGGCATGACAAAATAAGCATACACCCATCAATAAGACATAGCATATAAGCTAGACATGGCAATAACAATAGCATAGCATGCACGGATCAATAGCAACATCCTCGGCAAAATCGCTAAACATGTCAACAATCTGCCAGGATTATTTTATAGCAAAAGTAGAGCTCGATTGACTCATGCTAGAATGCTCCATAAATGCAAACAAAGACATGGATGGATAGAGCACCACAATGTTAACAAAACATCCTTACTGAACATCCTCAAAAGAGGCACGGATCACTAGGAAACAACATGAACATATGGCATAACAACGAAAAACAGAAGGACTTGGTGAAATTCTAAGTCCCTGAAATCAGCATTACCGATTACGCTACTTTGCAAGCTTGTGCTAGTCACCACAAATATCACAAAAATACATTGCAAGCACCTCTTTAAAGATGGCATGACATTTAACAAAACACAGGTAGAGCTCAGGATCATAGAATGCACACATTAAACATGGCAAAAATGACAAAATGCCATTTGCTGAAACAGATCTGACAAATTCATCACATAGCCCTCTTCCAACACAATTTCGGGCATCAAGATGAGCTCAAATGAAAATGATGCAATGAGATGAAATGATGTACTCATCGAGATGAACATTTTGATATACCACACGCACAAATCGGAGCTATGATGAGAGAGTTATGACATGCCAAAGTTTGCAAAAAAATACTGGAACAGGGGGGAAAGTCAACCCGATCTAGGGTTTACTGTAGATATGGATCGAGATCTCGCCGGAGCACGTACTTCGAGGAGGGACGGAGATGAAACCACGGTGGCCGGACTTGCGGGGCCGGCCGGAGTTGCGGCGAGGAGCGCGTGGAGGCGGCGGCGGTCGTCGACGCGCGTCCACGGCTGCGGTCGTCGGCGGAGATCCGGGCGGCGAGGTGGGCACCGGCGACGAGGCGGCGAGGCGGCGTCGGCGCTGCGGGCGGCGAGGCGAAGACGGCAGCGCCGGGTCGTCGGGAGCTCCCAGGCGGCGGGGAGACCCGATGGGCTCCGGGGGCTCGCAGCGGGCCGAGCGGGCCGACGTGGCTGCGGGTGGCAGAGCGCCATGTGGCGGCCCCTGGTTGGCTGCGGGCGGCGGCAGAGATGTGTCTGGCGCGGACCGGACACGTCCGACATGCGGATGGAGAAAGGACTAGGGTTTGGGGGTGGAAGATCCGAAAATTCGGGGAAGACCTAGTTTTATAGGTTGAGGGAGCTAGGAAGCTCCAAATGGAGTGCGGTTTCCGGCCACGCGGTCGTGATCGAACGATCTAGATGATGGAAGTGGTTTAGGTGGGTTTTGGGCCAAATTCGAAGGGTGTTGGGCTGCAACACACACGAGGCCTTCTCGGTCCCTCGGTTAATGGTTGGAGTATCAAACGAAGTCCAAATGGCACGAAACTTGACAGGCGGTCTACCGGTAGTAAACCAAGGCCGCATGGCAAGTCTCGGTCCAATCTGGAAATGTTTAGCCCCCTCAACCGAAAAGAGGTAGAAAGGGACACCGGGTGACATAGGAGCACCGGAATGCAAAACGGACAATGGGGAAAATGCTCGGATGCATGAGACGAACACGTATGCAAATGCAATGCACATGATGACATGATATGAGATGCATGACAAAGACCAACACACACGGAGACAAAACCCCCCAAAACACGAAATGAAATAACTTAGTCCTGGAAACGGCAAGAGTTGGGATACATATAAGGTAAATTGCATCCGGGGTGTTACAGGCTGTCCAAGTCAACCACCTCGAACCAGATAGGCTCACGGCGGAAGTGATCTTTATCTCCGAAGAGAACATCTATCTTGATATTGCCAATTGGTGAGGAGGAATGGCCGGGTACAATGCCGTGTAAGATGGTCCGACTGGGTTGTAGCTGCTTCTCCTCAATGAACAACTTCTCCATGGTGTCGCGGTAGAGGATGTTGATGCAGCTACCACCGTCTATCAGAATTCGGGAGAAGTGACAGGCTCGCCTCTCCATTGAAAAGGTGGCACCAGCACCATAGGATAGGAACCCGGAGAAGCCATCACTTCTGGGTGGTCAGTGTGGCTCCAGTAGATCGGCTTCTCGGACCAGTACATGAACTCTAGGAATTCAGAGGTGACAGCATTCACTTCACGGTGCTGCTGGCGCCGACTGTGCCTGTCGTCAGCCATGCTGGTGAAGACGACATATGCTCCGTGTTCTTCGGGGAGTTCTTCTTGGAGCACGCCGACTGGACGGACCGCCGGCTGCTGAGCAGGCGGAGCCGGCAGGCTAGTAGGCGGAGACGGCGGCCCCTCACCCTTGGCAATGTGGGTGAGCCAATGGCACTTCTGGGTTGTGCGGTTAGACGGCTTTGCGTCGTTGTGGAACTTGCAAGGAGCATCAAGGGTCTCCTCAAAGGAGAAGGCGGGCAACTAGGCAGGCTTGCCACCCTTCTGATGCTTGGGGCCTGGCTGACCCTCCGGCTGCTGATCTTCAATGGTTTCTACTTGTCGGCCGGTGGGAGACGGCTGCGGGGCCTTGCGCTTGTTGTCGTTTGACTGCTAGCGCCAACTAGACTCATCAGCCGGCGTCTGAGAAGCCGGAGGGAGTACATTCCCAGACGTGTCCAGCCGAGGCTCTGACTTCATGGAGGAGTCGGCAGTGGCATACTTGTCTGTTATGATCAGCAGCTCGTCGAGTGTGGTGGGCTCATCGCAGAGAAGTCGGTGCTTGAGCAAGGTGCCTTCTCTACACCCGGTAGTGAAATACTCTATGGCTTACAACTCGTGCACCCCTTTGCTGGAGTTGCACAGTTCGGCCCACCGTGTCAGGTAGTCGCGGCTGGAATCGGTCGGGCCTTGGATGCACAGAGAGTGCTGGCATGGCTTGGGCGGCCGCTTGTAGGTGCTGGTGAAGTTGCGGATGAAGACATCTATGAAATCTAACCATCTATTGACGCTATAGGGCTTGAGGTTGTTTAGCCATGTCCGGGCCGTGCCCTGGAGCATGAGCAGAATGTACTTCACAGCAACGTGCTTGTTGCCGTTTGCTATGCTGACGCCTGTGGAGTAGTCCACCAGCCAATCCTGTGGCTTCATGGAGCCATTGTACTTGGGTGTATCTCGAGGGAGCGAGAACCATTTGGGGAAGGGCTTGTCGCAAATGCAGGGGCCGAAACAGGCCGGACCGAGTGCATCTTCTTCTTCCATCGCCAGGGATCGAGCCAATCGGTCGATCCGATGGCGGGAATCGTTTTCTCCAACTCCTTCACGGTGGCCTAGCAGGTCTCCAAGAGTCGTGTGCTCAACAGCCGACGGGGAGACGCGCCTCTCCCTGCACGGTGGAGGCGGACGATCGCCCCACTATTCGACTCCTCGAGGGCGGCCGTCTTGGTCACGCTCGATGGTGATGTGGGTGCGCCGTGTGTGACTGCGACTAGCAGCCGGCTCTTGATCTCGCCGGACGCGGGCACCGCCTGTCGGGGACCAAGAGGTCGCCCCGTGTTCACGGCGGGGGGAGTTTCTCGGCGTCCAGGCCGGGTTCCACCACGCGACGGCCGGCTTCTTGTTGCGCGGTGTCCGCGTCGAGGAGGTGCTGGATGCACTCTGTAATGCAGTGTCGCTCGTCACCCTCCAGGTGTTCCAATTCGTCTGCTGCAGCCTGGGCGGCACGCAGGTTCTCCAAGGGCATGGTGTAGACAGGGCGGTCGGCTCCCAGAATGCTGGCGACGGCCGCACCATGCTGCCGAATGGTACCCGTCCGGCTGGGCTCTCTAGCAGCCGGCATGCCACAGATGGCACAGTCAATTTCGCGATGGTAGGCTTCATTGAGGTGCCTCGTGGCCGCCAGCATCTTAGTGCGATTGAGGAGCGAGACACGGAATGTTTCCAGCATTGCTCCATACGCGTTTTCCGCCACGGGCGCGGACAAGCCCAACAATGCCGCCTGCAGCGGGTTGTGGGCAGCCCCGTCGGAGGCTCCATCATGGCTAATGACCAGCACCTCCGTGACGGTGCTGGTGCTGGCGTTGCTTGTTGCAGGAGGGAGCGGGTCATCGATGATCACCACATTTGCTGGGAAGGCGTCGAAGTCGATGAGCATCGGGTCTATGGAGCCAACTGACTCTAGGTTAGAGGCAGGCTCGTTGGCGATGTGGAGCTTGCCAAGGATGTCGATGAGGCAGCTCTCAAAGCTGGCTGCTCCCACGTCGGACGCAGTCTCGTCGGAGAGGTGCATCGATACAAATGCCATCAGGCATGGCGGGCTGGCTGCGCTCGCTAGGAAGGAAAAGGGTTCTCGTCTAGAACGTGTCTCCGGACGATGATGCACCTAGCCCCACGGTGGGCGCCAAATGTCGGGGATGTGTAGCGACATATGTCAGGGGGTGGATAATCATGGAGAGGGACAAGAGTACGTCGCCGGGCTCTAGAAGCGGGAGTGAGCTTGACCGCATACGCCTACGAATCTTACCCAGGTTCGGGGTCTCCGTGGAGATAACACCCCTAGTCCTGCTCTGCGCGGTCTCCGCATGATGACTATAGTCAATAGCGTAGCTACAAGTTTGCTCCTTGAGCTGTTCGGCTAGAGGAGGAATAAGGGCAAGGCTAGCTCTCCTCCTCTCTCTACGAGTGTGTGTGTGGGTAATCTCTAAGATTCTGAACCCTTTGCATGGGGAAACCTGGGAGGTTTATATAGGCCTACCCCCTAGGGGCACAATTGTAATCCGGTCGGGTGTGGGACCCAGCCGTCAGCGCCTCTAGGTGCCGGCTTCTTCACCGGCTGCTGGGACCCGCCGCTTGGCAGGTCTCGCCGACTATCGTGTACTCGGCCGACAGGATGAGCCCGCCGCGTGCGGGTCTTGTTGGTTGCCTCTCACTGTAGCCTCGCTACTAATGATGGATGCTTTGTTGGGGAGAGCGTGGCTATAGTCCCGTCGCCTAGCGGGTGTTCACTGTAGCCACACCAAGTCTCTTCTGATTAATGAAGCACAGACTTTGAGGAGAGGGTGTGCCGCCTGCTAGGAGCTGGCCTCCCCTCACCGCCGCCTTCTATGGGTTTGGCACCTTCTGGTGGCTCACGGACAGGTAGGTCCCACCGTCTGTAGGCCGTACCGACCTCCCATTGTGGGAATGTAGCTCCCTATGTAGTAGGTGATGTCACGGGCAGCGGGGCTATAGTACCCCGCTGGGTGAGGTACGTCCGCTTGGTATGCCCCGCACTGTAGCCGCACTTAGCCCTAGATTTGGGGGTGGCAGGCCGCACTATAGCCACGTCCCGTCTCATCGTGGTTATGTGGGTGCAAACTTTGAGGGTACGAGGGGCCGCCTGCTAGGAGCCGGCCTCCTTGTAGCCGCCTTCTGGTGTATTGCCGCCTTCTAGCAGCCGGCCTCCTAGACCAGCCAGCCCAAGAAGTTGGTCATTCGTCCAGGAGGTGTGAGGGGCGCAGCTAGCCCCGATGTCTTAAAATACCATAGGGGGGCGATGAGGCTACCCATGGTCATTTACTCCGACAATACACGCACCTCTCTCCACATTTACAGATAAGGCATTGCCTCGTGCATCCTTATCTCCCACAACCTCATTGCTGAGCAATTAAAAAAAGGAAGTCTCTGGAACAATCTTTCATGGTGGCCGCTGCTGGTGTCGTCCATCCCCATGCCTCCACCCAGTCCGGCCACTAGTCACCACCACGCCCCACTCATCCTCACCTTATCAATCATCTTTCTCGAGATATCATTTTTTTCGACGAAATGGTCGAGATACCATTTTTCTGATAAAATCCTTGAGATATCATTAGTTTTTACACATGGGATTACTCCTGCATGGGTCGATCACAACAGGTGTTTTCTAAGAAAATGCATCTTGATGTTCCGTGCAATGCACGTGCATCCTGCGAGTTTTTAATATAATTCTAAACACCACGGATACACGGTCTTTGAAAATTTTACAACTACGATAGTATCATTGTTAGTGGTCAGCCGGTGCAAGTTATAGCCCCAGGTGTTTTAACCTTTTTTTAGTAATGATATCTGGTGATTGTTTGCCACGAGCTCAATCCTGGCGAAGCCCACGTAACCGTCTCAGTTCCATCAGACGATGCCCTGTTTTTAAGCCATAGTATTTGACAAAACCGCCACCCTTACACACGTACTGTAAATGCGTCGCGGGCGTTTGCAACTGCCTTGTATGCCAGCGAACGTTTGACGGAGATTGGAGTTAGCACCGATGGCGGTTCGTAGTCGTTCCACGTTCGGGCATTGAAGTTTGTAACTATTTTAGATTAGAATATACTAATCCTTCGGTGCTAGTTGTACAACACAGTCCTACTCCACTACTACTCTATTCAAGAAAGTTAGGGCATAGTACTAGTAGGTACTGTAGGGAGTACCAGTACTGTCATCACTCAAGCAAGTTGTCTGGCATCGATATCACCCTACACTACTGGTATATGTCTCGTAAGTCAAGCGGCGTGCTGTAGTCATCATCACCTGTCCACTTCCCGCAACACATATTTGCTTCTGCATCTATGTCTGCACATAATCATCCAATCATCCATCCCCACTAAGGCGCCTCCCCCATCTTTCGAAACCCAAGCACTAACAATGACAGAACCGAGCAGCGTCCGCCAAAAGAGTGTTTGGAATTCGCTCCCCACAGAGGTAATCAGACTCATTGTTTCGCGTGTGCACAATCTCAGTACCATGCCGCTCGCCGCGTGCTCGTCGGGGTTGTATGTTTACTGAAAGCCCTCAGGCCGGAGCTTTTGAAGCTAGCTCCTTGCTTGCTGATGCCGCCTGATCTTCAGAAATGGCGTATCACGCAGCATAACTATCATAGGGTGGCGAGCATCAACCCTCTTGACTGTGATTCGATCCGCCTCACCCTTAGCTACATTAATGGTATGTACTGGGTCGACATGAACACGTCTGGGATGGTGCTCGTCGACTGTCGCAGCAGCTAGATGCTCGTGGAGGTCTACACCCGGTGATTGATCCCCTTCCTTCGATTAACACTACACTGCTTTGGCACCGTGGCCTAGAATACTCAGAATCTTACAGTAGCCAACATGATACCAATTTTGATTTGCACAATGTTGTAATCTGCCAAGTGCCCACAAGATCTGAGAATTATAAAGACTTTAGGCTAATTGCGTTCTTCAATCGCCGTCTCGCCTATCTGAGAGGTCACTACGGTAAGTGGATAAATGTGCACATCCATCGCACGATCATACAACCTCCATGGTTCTCTGAGGCCATTAAACACAAGGGCTTAATTTACGCTGTTGACTCCTTCTATGGTTGGACGTATTGCTGGCCTACTCCAGTCATCGCTACAAACGGCTGTTACAGCAGTATGTTACTTTCCTATGATATCATGATGGCTTGCTTATATTACTGTCGACATTTACTGAAAAAATATGCATGCTCATAACATGTTGTTCTTAAGATTGACTACATTAAAAGCCGTTTTTTATTTGATTCCAGCTTGATATGATGTTGTAGGCCGCCTGGTGTCCCTACCCTTCCATTAAAAGCGGCATGGCAGTTGCAGGTGGTTCCTGGCTCGATCAGACGATGGTGAACGATTGATGATCATTCGCATGTACCTGACATGTTGTTTCGTGGAATACAATCACAGTCACTGCAAGGTCTTTGAGTAGGATCACAGCTTCTCTGGGCCTTCAGGAATTTTTGACTAGAGGCTGGTAAGTAGCCTTGGTACACGCTCTCTGTTTCTCGGATTGGATTATCTGATGAACCAGGAGATAACCGATGACAAGGATCATGATGGCAGTGTGGTTTGGTTCATCGGGCAAAACTGTGTGCACACAGCATGCCATGCATCTCTGGATGCACCATACCCTAATATGTGCGACCATGCTCTGCAGCCCAAAGTAGGAGAGAGGGTCGCAAGTATCAGACTTCGATCTGCTGGCTCGAGTTTCCCCCGTCAGGCACCCATCTGGTTCAAGCCTTCAGCCAATCTCCACAGCTTAATAAATAGTAACATCTAACTGAGCTAGTTAGCTAGATGCGTACACTTGGTGTAGTAGGATCTTTATTTAGTTTGATGCATACACTTGTTCTTTTTTGGTATCTCTTTTGTAATGATGGCTGATGTTTGGTTTGGAAGAGAGAGCTGCGTCTTTACTCTATTGGCCTGCTTACTGCTTCTATTGCACCCCTAGCCCTGGTTGCTGCTGCTACTGTTTTCAATGTACAATTAGTAGTATATTTTGTCTGTTGGTTGAATAAATGTGTTTTTAGAACGACAACACAATGTTTTGGAAGTTGCTGCATGGTCCCATCCTTTAGTGCCCCGTACCATACGTAGCACATACTATTTTTGGTACGGAACACATTTTCCACTTGTGGATAACATGCAGCCCACTAATGAAGGCCCAATAGAGGAGCCCATAATTAACTGGAAGGGAGGCTCTCACATGAATCCAGCCCAGGTACATGCTCATGGTCCCCTAAACATAAATAAGTAAATAAATAAATAAATCTAAATTCTCATGCACCAATTCTTTAAATTCACGATTTAATGGGAGGAAATTATTTCGTATGATAGTGTCGTTACATTCAGTCGATACAATTCTTAGGCAAAGATAGAGACCAATCTTCTTTCTCCCACCATTTTCTTCCTGCAACCAGCGGACCCATGCAAATTGTAGTCAACGTCGAAAATAGTTCTAGTCCATTTTAATTTTTCAATAAGAATGTCCAACCCAGCCCAGCACATTGGCAACATCACTTTATCCTTCGCCTTGGTGCGCTCGCCGCGGTGCCGCCGTTCGGCCCTATCAACATAGTGAATCGGGAGAGGACTGTAGTTGTGAGTATGATAGTACGGACCCACTAGGTCCACTCCCGGACACAAGCAAGCGCCTCTTTTACTACTCAGATGCACCCCTTGTTTGTTTACTCTAATCCACGCTGATATATGGGACCCACATCATTTTCAACGCATAGTCAATTAACGACAGAATTGCACAACTTTTTTTTTGAGGATTTGTTCAGAGAAGCATGCTATAAACTGGGTTGTGCGGTCTCTGTGGCCCGTCTAACAACATGACCAACCCACTACTTTTTTCATTGGGAAAATAGGTAGCTCACTATTTCTTTTTGAAGAATACCCAAGCTAGGCCTATTTGTTTTCTCCGACTTACTGGGTTGCAAATCTTTGAAGACGAGGAGGGATGCATTCCGTCCTGTCCAAAGAGTATGGTCAGTATCTGTTAAAAGTAATATCAAAGGGGTTGAAAATTCCAAAAAAATTATAGCAAATGGGAAATGAGTTTCTTTTTTTGTTTTTGTTCTTCACTGATATTTTATATTTAATTGGATTTTAACATGACATAGTACTAATTTATTTTTAAATTTTTTTAGTATGGCTGCTAATTTTTGGATTAAGAATATTTTGTTCCCTAGCAAAAATTGCGAATTTTCAAAATTTCGCACATTTTTAGTTCAATTTTTTAACCCTGGTACTTACCAGATAATGGGTAGCAATTCTAAAAATGGAAAATGGGCTGAAATAAATTCCATATGAATTGGAAAATGAGTAAAAATTATAAAAATAATAGCAAATGGGCTGTGCACGCCACAGATTTTGAGGCTGACTTGTTTACGCAAGGCTTTGTCAATCAACTCACGATTCTAGCAGAAGTGACTGTTGGATGTCCATCCAACGGCCGACGTACTTCTTCAATCTCTGATCTTCCTGCTCCAGCCGCCTAAACCAGCGCCAGCGGGACTGCCTGCTCCCTCCTCTTGTGGCCCATTGTGATGTCACGCGGGTTTCACCGTCCCGCCCTACTCCCTCCGCTGGCCTGGCCGCATGCAATCAATTGCCTCCTTATTACGCCCAAAAAAATGATTCCTCCCACTGACATCTGGGGCGCACCGGTTCAGAGGCTGACCTGTGGGCCTACTTAGTCAACAAACGATTCTAGTAGTAGTTACCATTGGATTTGGATCGAACGGTCCTGCTGCTTCTTCGATCACTGCTCTTCTTGAACCAGCCGCCCAAACCAGCACTGGCGAGACCGCCTGCTCCTGCCTCTAGTGGACGGTTGTGCTGCCGTTCAGGCCTCACCGCCCCCTACTACTCCTACCGCTGGCCAGGCCTTGCAGTGATGGCAGCCTCACACCGTAGCCGAACTAGTGAACCCTCGTACTCCTCTCCACGTGGGCTTCCACTACCGCGTTTTCCCAAGATCTGCGTCGTCCCCTTCCTAGGCCTCTCCTTCGTCCACCGCCCTGGTGCTCTCAGCGCGGCGTGGTCAACGTGGTCAAGGAACGACTTCCATCGGAAGAGTACTCTACGTGGAGAGGCTAATAGCTAGGTCCACGGCCGCAACAAGGATGTGCCTCCTTATTATGTGGAAAATAATGATTCCTCCACCTGACAGCAGGGACCCACCGAACGGGCCACCGTATTTCACGAAAAAAACGTTTCCCCCTGACAGCTTGGACCCACCAGCTACATCTTCGCATGCAAGGAAGTGCGTCCATATTATGGGCAAAAAAATGATTCGCCCCCTGACTGCTGGGACCCACCAGCTACATCTTCACACGCAAAGAAGTTCCTGACATTCGGGACCCACCTGGTCGAAACATACATAGTGTTGTGATTTTGGTCGCGAATGTGTATGTACATACGATCGGTCTGTCTAAAGGCTGCAGCGATGAACCGTGGCCGTATAAGGAAGGGCACGTGTCGTAGTATAGGAGCACACGTGTCATAGTAGAGGCGCACACGTAGCATGTACACGTACGTATAACTAGGGTGCAAGAAAGAAAATACGGCCACGTACGTACATACGGGCGGGGTCTCGAACGCCTACTTGCGCATCCGTATGCCCAGGTCTCGTGTACATGGCTCGGTCAGAAAGGAGAAACTGCATCGTCATCGTGATCTTGGGGAGGCAACGAAATGCGTTGTGTTCATCAGCAGGCAACGGAATACGTCATGTTCATCAGAGCCAACGAGCTTGGATGGAACAGCCGATCGAAATGAGGCCTGGCGTACCGCAGAACGGAGGAAACGACCTTGTGTTCGACTGGCCACGGTCGAAACGGGATCCTGTTCATCGGGAGGGGTCTGGCGTTCCACAAAATGGAGGAAATGGACTTCTCTTGGACCTCCTACAATCGAAACGGGGTCCCATTGATCGGGAGGGGTGTGGCGTACCACAAAACTAAGGAAACGGACTTATGTTGGAGCGCTAAGGTCGAAACGGGGGTCCGGTTCATCAGGAGGGGTGTGGTGTACCGCAAAACGGGACTCCATGGTATACTGTTCATCTCCACCATTGACCTCCTCCAGCCTCCACGGGTTACTCTTCATCCACCGTCGACCTCCTCCAGCCTCCACCTGCGACTGCTCATCCACGGGCTCTTGTTCATCCAGCCTCCACCGCTTCTCCACCGTCTACTGTTCAACCAGCCCTCTCCAAGGGGTCCTGTTCAACTACCCCTCCACGGGGTCCTGTTCATCCAGCCCTCCATGGGGTCTTGTTTGTCCACCCCCAACCTGCTCGATTGGGGTCCTGTTCATCCAGCGGCAACAGCCTCTACTACCACGGGGTCCTGTTCATCCAACCCCCACCGGAAACTGTTCATCCAATCCCCCCCAACAACGCTCACTGTTCATCCATAGGCAGCATCGACTAGCTTTAGTTAGCAGTAGTAGCGAAGGAATCGCTCGATCAGGTTCAGTTAACAGCCATCGATCGATCGCTCAGGTTTAGTAACGCGTAGCATGCAGTGCTATCGCTCGGGTTCAGTAGGAGAACGCCTCGCTCGGGTTCAGTTAGAGCCCAATGCCTCGCATCCACATGCATATGAGTATGACAGAAACGCGCATCGCTCGGCCCCCCGACCACCCACCGTAACTGGGAACTCCCCGATATTTTCCTCGCCCTCGCTTCTACCATGGTTTTTTCCATAATGGACGGCCCAAAGAATGTCATGCAGCTGCATCTCCCGCCCGCCCAGGACGAAAAGCCCATTTTTTGTCATTATTTTTTGTCATAGAAGTAGGAGCCCACCACATCTATGATTATACCAGGTTTTATCACAATTTTCATCATAGAAGTGTCATAAGCATGACAGGAAAAAATTCGTTCGGCCCAAAATGTCACGGATGTGTCTTTTTTGTAGTGTCAGTAGGCTGAAATGTTGACCGGGCCTTTTTGGCCCATTTATATGATGAGCCATTACCAGGCCGAAACATATCTCGGGCCTTAGTTGGCCCACTGATATTAGGGGCCTTTAAGAGGCCGAAAGCTTAGTACAGGCATCAACGGGCCGAATTGTACGACAGGCCTTTGACAGGCCCAAAGTCATGTTGGGCTGAACTATTGCCACCTTTATCACGGGCCGTTGGTGGGCCGGATGTCGCGTCAGACCATATATGGCCCATGGGGAGCATGGGCCATTCCCAGGCCGAAAGACATACCGGGCTAAAATGGGCCCATGTCTACATTGGGCCTCTAACAGGCCGAAAGTCATTGGGATGTAATTGGGCCCAAATATTTAGCGAACAATTAATGGGCCAGAACTGGCTTCGGGCCGTAAATGGGCCTTTATTAAATATGTGGTTACTGGACTGACCCACTAGTACCTGAGTAAGTACTACGGGCCTTTGACTGGGCCGGCCTTTGATTTGCCGCGTCGATGTGAGACTTCCTCCTTTTCGTCTTCTCCACAACCACCACTCTATTTCACCTATAGTGCTATGTCCGTGGCTCGCCCTCATGTATTGCGTGAAAGTTGGAAGAGTTTAAGATTACTAAAGTATGCAACAATTGCTTGGCTTGTCATCGGAGTTGTGCATGATTTGAGTATTTTGTGTGACAAAGATGGAGCATGACCAAACTATATGATTTTGTAGGGATGAACTTTCTTTGGCCATGTTATTTTGGGAGGACATAATTACTTTGCTAGTATGCTTGAAGCATTATTATTTTTATGCCAATATTAAACTTTTGTCTTGAATCATTCGGATCTGAACGTTCATGCTTCAATAAAGAAAATTACATTGATAAATATGTTACGTAGCATTCCACATCAAAAATTCTATTTTTATCATTTACCTACTCGAGGACGAGCAGGAATTAAGCTTGGGGATGCTTGATACGTCTCCAACGTATCTATAATTTTTGATTGTTCCATGCTATTATATTATCAATCTTGGATGTTTTATATGCATTTATATGCTATTTCTATAATTTTCGGGACTAACCTATTAACCTAGAGCCCAGTGCCAGTTTCTGTTTTTTTCCTTGTTTTTGAGTTTTATAGAAAAGGAATACCAAACGAGTCCAATTGATCGAAGAAGCCCCCGAAGTAAAAAAGTTGGGCCAGAAGAGTCCCGTGCCATACACGAGGGTGGCGGGTGCGCCCTACCCCCCTGTGTGTCTCCCCCTGTCTCATGGACGACTCGGAGACACCCTTGACGTGAGACCTATGTCAAAAATTCTATAAATACAGAAACCTCAAGAAAATAACCTAGATCGGGTGTTCCGCCGCCACAAGCCTCCGTAGCCACCGAAAACCAATCTAGACCCATTCCGGCACCCTGCCGGAGGGGGGAATCAATCACCGGTGGCCATCTTCATCATCCCGATGCTCTCCATGACGAGGAGGGAGTATTTCACCCTCGGGGCCGAGGGTATGCACTAGTAGCTATGTGTTTGATCTCTCTCTCCCTCTCTCTCTCTCTTGTGTTCTTGATTCGACACGATCTTGATGTATCACGAGCTTTGCTATTATACATGGATCGTATGATGTTTCTCCCCCTCTACTCTCTTGTAATGGATTGAGTTTTCCATTTGAAGTTATCTTATCGGATTGAGTCCTTAAGGAATTGAGAACACTTGATGTATGTCTTGCATGTGCTTATCTGTGATGACAATGGGATATTCATGTGATCCACTTGATGTATGTTTTGGTGATCAACTTGCGAGTTCCGTGACCATGTGAACTTACGCATAGGGGTTGGCACACATTTTCGTCTTGACTCTTCGGTAGAGACTTTGGGGCACTCTTTGAAGTTCTTTGTGTTGGTTGAATAGATGAATCTGCTATTGTGTGATGCATATCATATAATCATACCCATAGATACTTCAGGTGACATTGGAGTATGTAGGTCACATTAGGGTTTTGGTTGATTTGTGTCTTAAGGTGTTATTCTAGCATGAACTCCAGGATAGATCGAACGGAAAGAATAGCTTCGTGTTATTTTACTACGGACTCTTGAATAGATTGATCAGAAAGGATAACTTTGAGGTGGTTTCGTACCCTACAATAATCTCTTCGTTTGTTCTCCGTTATTAGTGACTTTGGATTGACTCTTTGTTCCGTGTTGAGGGATAGTTATATGATCCAATTATGTTATTATTATTGAGAGAACATGCACTAGTTAAAGTATGAACCCTAGGCCTTGTTTCAACGCATTGCAATACAATTTTCGCTCACTTTTATCATTAGTTACCTTACTGTTTTTATATTTTCAGATTACGAAATCCTATATCTACCATCCATATTGCACTTGTATCACCATCTCTTCGCCGAACTAGTGCACCTATACAATTTAACATTGTATCGGGTGTGTTGGGGACACAAGAGATTCTTTCTTATTTGGTTGCAGGGTTGTTTGAGAGAGACCATCTTCATCCTACGCATCCCACAGATTGATAAACCTTTGGTCATCCACTTGACGGAAATTTGCTACTGTCCTACAAACCTATGCACTTGGAGGCCCAACAACATCTACAAGAAGATGGTTGCTAGTAGACATCACCTGCCAGCTTTCTCACCTCCTACACATATGCCCCCATCAACGGACTCTGATAATCTTTGTTGACTTGCCTCACCATGAGTTGGGAGTCGCCAGGGATAATCATTTTCTTGATTCCCAACTCCACTGCAATTCTGAGTCCGGCATGGAGCCCCTCATACTTAGTAGTGTTGTTGGTGGCCTTTTCCCAGGGAAAGTGCATTTGAACCACATACTTGAGATGCTCTCCAGTGGGCGCGACAAGAAGCACATCGGCTCCGGCGCCCTGTAGTGAGAAAACACCATCAGAATACATGATCCACTCCTGAGGCACCTCTTTGCCGGGGAGAACTGTCTCTGGTACTTCTTTGTCTGGAGTGGGCGTCCTTTCTGTAATGAACTCCGCCAATGCCCTGCTCTGAATAGTTGATGTGCTCTCATAATTTAAGCCAAAGCTTGATAGCTCTAGTTCCCACTCAACTATTCTGCTTGTGGCTTCGGGGTTCCTCAATATGCGCCGAGTGGGAAACGGGTAACAACTGTAATATCGTGGGCATGGAAGTACTGGCGCAACTTCCTCGATGCCATGATAAGCCCAAAGATCAACTTTTGTACTCCAGAGTACCTCGATCTAACCCCTTGTAACAGGGAGCTGACAAAGTACACTGGTCACTGCATCACTTTCTTCCTTGCCACGGTCTTGGGATTACCTTTATTGGCTTGCCTCGCCTCCCCCTGGTTTGTGTCAAATCCTGCCGTGGGTGCTTCAGCTCCATCTCCAAAGGGGTCAGCCGCTGCGGCTGCTTCTTCATCCACTTCTGACCGTGCCACCAGTGCTCCGCTAACCACTTGATTCGTTGTAGCTAAGTATAGCAACAACGGTTCTTGTGGTTTAGGCGTGACAAAGGTGGGAGCAGAGGAAAGGTAAGTGTTAGCGTTCTGGGAATGGGGTCCCCAGACTTGCCTGCCTGCGGCCCACGGCGTGGCTCCACCAGCGGCCCTGCGCGGCCCATCTTCATCAGCAAGCAATCAAGACCCTCGCGAGGGGCCAAGCCTCGTGAGGCAGACGACGCAAGACCTCCTCGGGGGTAGCCTCACCAGGCAGGCTCGCGAGGGGTGGAGAGATCAAGGCAAGGGAGACCTCGCGAGGTCCCCGTGATGTAAGCCATGACGACCAAGGCCAGGCGGGCGCCAGCACACGCAGTGTCCTTGTTTCCTCTTTGGTTCTAAAGAGGCAAGATCAAGCGCGGAGTCATGAGGCATCAAGCAAAGGTTTCCATATCGGTGCAACAAGACCAAGACCAGCAGGACGGCAGGACGGAGGTCACCGTGGAGCCCAAGATGGCGCCACCACCAGATCCTTTGGCGGGCCAAAACTACTTTTGTCAGGATAACTTGTACTAGCTGCCCCCTTCAAACTTGGCCGTTCTGGGATCCCTTCCCGCTCAATATTTGGGAAGAGGACCAGGGCCTCTATAAATAGGACTATCCACCACCTTAGCAAGGAGAGAGGATCATTCAGACCACCAAGACACCACACAAGCTCGCCAAGTACAAGAACACCTCTCCTTAGGAGGCCGTTCTTCCCCTTGTAACTATTCATCCTTAGCCCACGAGGCAATCCACCACACCACACTGGAGTAGGGTATTACACCGCAACGGTTACCCAAACCAGTATAAATCTTGTGTCCCTTTGTTCTGCGAGTTCGACGCGCTAATACTTGAGATTGTGGTGAGGGGGAGAGATCTTCGTGCGCAACCCAGTGTTCGAACCTCAAGGGTTTTGCCGAAAACTGAAATCCTATATTTGGCGTGCCAGGTAGGGGTGCGCTGAATCTTTCCTTCTGTTGATCTGCGTCCCTTCGCTCCACCACACCCATGTCGGACGCGCGCCGAGCACCGGGCTGGCCTCGCCGCCTGTGTCGCTCAGACGGCCCCTGTCGGCGGGCCTCCCCGTCGTTGTCCGTTCCCTTTTGCCAACGCCGCCACCAGCCCGATGGCGAAAGAGCAGCATGCCTCCTCACTGCCCCCCTCCGTGCGGCGGGACGGCCGCACCGCCACCCCATCGCTGACTCCAGCAGGCTCGTTGTCTCACGCTCGCCGCCCACCCACAGACTCGCAGGCCGTGCTACTCATGGCAGCGCCAAGCAGTATTGAGGTAGGAGCGTTGTCTCGGGAGATCAGCGCCGACCTGCCCCTTGTCGGAACATCGACCAATGACCTCCTTTGGGGGCTGGCCTTGGGCCTCGAGGAGCCCCTAGCCATGGGCGGCTCCTCCCTCTCCGGGGGGACATCGGCCTTGTCATCATCATTAGGCAGGGTGAGGAGGATGTCGGCCTTGTGTAAGGAGGAGGTCTCCCCCGCCCCTTCGCGGGGTGCCTCCCAGTCGCACTCCTCTTCTCCCTCTTCTTCCTCCTCACCCTCCTCACGAGACTCGCCCGAAGACACGACCACCAGAGTTGTTGCCACCAAGATGTCGGTGGGTGCAGGCAGCACGAGCCCACACTCGTCGAAGGCAGCTAGAGCGGCGACGACCTCCGCCCCATCCGGATGGCGGTACAGGGGGAACAAGGCCATCAGGCGGGTACCCTTGGTCGTCCCCGACCAAGGAACAAAGAGACGAGCGCAATTCCTCATCATAAAGGAGCTCTGGACCCAGGCAGAGGTCGTCTCCTCCTTCTCCAAGTTTCCATAGTGGGCGCGGGCGTGACTGGAGGGGAGCCGTTGCCCCATGAATTCCTGAGCGATCATGGCCCCCGTCAGCTTCGTCATCCTCGAATCGCCGGGCTTCAGGTCGGCGGTCATCCTCTCCAGCACCCGCATCGCCCATGGGTCGGTGAGCTTCGCGCGAAGCCACCCCTCGTGGGACACAGGCATCTCCGACGGCAGCCCTAGCCGGGGGTGGACGCGCTTGGCGTCCATCAGGACCCATTTGCTGCTGAAGCCCTCGGCCTTCTTCCCGGCCTTCGAGATAGCATTGGTCTTGTTGGCTGCGACGAAGCCAACACACCTTAAGCAGGGGCCCTCCGTAAGCCAGAGAATGAAGAAGTGGCGCAACAGCGCCACGGACGGCATCACCACGACGTACGCCTCGCAGTAGAAGGCGAAAATCGACAGAAGAAGGATGTAGTTGGGATGAAGATGAAGGGCGTGGATCTTGTAGTGACTGAGGACGGAGTAGAATAAGTCGGAGAAGGGGGAACCAACTCGGCGATGATGCTAGTCATGAATAAGGGGTAGAAGGTGCTACTAGAGTCCTTAGGCTCGGCGGAGCCGGCCCGGAGCACAGTCTTCCTCTTCTTGTCACCCTCCGCCACCATCAAGCGCGTGGTGGCTAGGCTCTTCTATGGCACGCTCGACGGCTCAAGCGCGGGCTCGTACCAAGATGGAGAAGGGGTAGCCCAGGCTTTCTTGGGCGCCATTGACGGCAAGCTTGAAGGTCTGGGTGGATTTGGAGTCTCTGGAAGCGACGGGCAAGAAAGGGGATCTAGAGCAAGACAAAGGAAAGCAATGAAGGCAAATGTAGCCCGCGCCGGCCTTTTGTCAGGCGGGCAATTACCGAGGCAGCGTGGGGAAGCGGAGACGCCCACGTTCAATCAACTGCCACATGTCAACCGAGGCCGCAGGCTGTTAGGGCCTGCGGCGCCCCGCACTGGCCTCTTCTCTTCTCCTTGAAGCCAAGTCCGAGCGCGCCTTGGGCCCGGGGGCTACTGTCGGCATTCTGGGAATGGGGTCCCCAGACTTGCCTGCCTGCGGCCCACGGCGTGGCTCCACCAGCGGCCCTGTGTGGCCCATATTCATCAGCAAGCACCCAAGACCCTCACAAGGGGCCAAGCCTCGCGAGGCAGACGACGAAAGACCCCCTCGGGGGCAGCCTCACCATGCTAGCTCACGAGGGCGGAGAGATCAAGGCAAGGGAGACCTCGCGAGGTCCCCGTGACGTAAGCCATGACGACCAAGGTCATGCGGGCGCCAGCGTGCAGTGTCCTCGTTTCCTCTTTGGTGCTAAAGAGGCAAGCTCAGGTGCGGAGTCCCGAGGCATCAAGCAAAGGTTTCCATATCGGTGCACCAAGACCAAGACCTGCAGGACAGCAGGACGGAGGTCACCATGGAGCCCAAGACGGCGTCACCACCAGAGCCTTTGGCAGGCGAAGACTACTTTTGTCAGGATAACTTGTAATAGCTGCCCCCCTTCAAACATGGCCGTTGTGGGATCCCTTCCCGCTCAATATTTGGGAAGAGGGCCAGGGCCTCTATAAATAGGACTAGCCACCACCTTATCACGGAGAGAAGATCATTTAGACCACCTGATACCACACAAGGGCGGCGCACTCCTCGCTAGCCTTCTTCGCCTTCTTTGTTTCCTTGGTGCGAGCTGGGGCATCTGTGAAATGGAAATCATACCCCAGCTGCTACCTCAGCTGCTACCGCATCCCGATACATCTTGTCCACACATACAATTGCATCTTTCTTATCTGAAGGAATGGAAATGATACCCGGCAGAGGATATGGGCATATATTTGGCTCGTTCTTCTGTGTTGATCCACTATGGGAGAGGATGTTTGTTGCTAAGCCGGCTTTCATGGTAACCCGGCAGAGGATTTTCACCTTCTAGAGAGGTGTCTTTGCAATAAAACCAAGTCTAGTTCCAGTCCTTAGGATGGCTAGGAGGTGTAGCAGTAGGAAATGTGGCTTCTTTCCCCCTCTGAATTGAAATGCCCCCTAGTTCTAAGTTGGACCCATCTGTGAACTCAGTCTAGCGGTACAGGTAGTAGAATTCCCTGAACAATTCGATAGTGGGCTCCTATTGAAGATACACATCGCAAAAGACTTAGAAGTTGAAGATGTTTGAAACAGAGTTGGGCCCGATATCTTGTGGATGGAGTTGGAAGAAGTGCAACACATTACACAAGAATTTTGAGCTGGGTGGAGTGAACCCCCGGAGCATGTGATCGGCAAAGACTACAACTTCGCCTGCTTTTGGGTCAGGGTGGTCTCAGTTCCTGGGACTCTCCAATAAATAATGTAGTTTGTGGCTAAGATGCCCACCTGAACATGCTCGTTCAGCGTCCGCTCGGTAAACCGAGAGGTGACCCAGTTGCATGAGGTAATAGTTTTGGTCATTTTGTTGATGAAAGCCTAAAAAGGAAAAAAATTGCTGGATTAAGGTTATGCTATTAAGCCGGCCAGTGATCACAAAGTAAGTGAATTATGCAAGGCCAATGCATATACAGAAGAATGAGTGCTATAAAGGTCAGCATTGTTAAACCGGAAGACGATGCCGGGTTATACACATTGTGAACATATACTGGCGGCTTAAAAAGGGGACTAAGGTTATATGGCGGGTTACGGCATATTGTATAAACCGCCCGCACGGTTGCAGTGCTACAGATCTAGAAGTGAAGTTTTGCTAAGTGGTGGACAAACAGGTTCCATAGATCAGTTCTATAATTTTGGATCTATAGCAGTTCAGAAAGGAAAAATAAATTTTAAACCTAAGGTCGCGACATCGGAAGAACTCGTGTGCTCGAATGGAATCTTATACAGAAAAAGTATCTTCTGTTATTGGAAATGGATGTTAAACTACTACCGTGCGGCTTCAGTATCATGTTCAGATCAAACTACGCGATCTAGAGAGTAAAAATAAGGAACAATGAAGAACACTGACGAACGGTGAAAACCCTAATGCAGATCTACTACGGGGAAAAAGGAGTACTTACTAGCCCTTATGAACAGCGGAAGTGCGCCGCAGTTCTCTGGTCCGTTCAGGTCGATGCAGCGGCCGGAGTTGAGGATGCTGGAGGAAGACGACGGCGGCGGGGCTTGGATTTGCCGAGGAGTCGCGAGGAGGAAGGCAAAGATGAGGGGGCAGGGTAAAAGTGGAAATAAGGATCCCCTGTCCCTATTTATGAGTAAGTGGATAGATGGCATGCATGGGAATCGGGGAGGCCAAAAAAATAATTATGTGGCTATGTGGCGCCTTGATTTTCGGGAGGTCCATTAAGATAAAGATCTGTTGAGATGTCCTGGCTTTGTGCGAAGTTAATGCACAATGGTGTCATGGCGGGTTAACACAATTCTGAGACATGATGTCATGGCAGGTTACAATGATTTGGAAAAAATTGATAAAGGAAGTTTCTGCTAAATCAAGTGGCGAACATTGATGTGAACCAGTTCAAATCAACCTGGGGCCTAATGTTGGGGTTGTAACTACTGGGTATGACCCGCCAGGAGGGGCTGGGTCATGCCCTGGTGGCTTAAAGATGAAGAAGCCGGATAAGGTTCAAGAATATATGAAGATGCTTGTCCATAGAGCAATCCAATTGAAGGCCCAAGACCTGGAGACGACTTGAGGCCCACTGGTGTGAGCCGCCATATGTTTAGCTTGTTCTATAAGTCAAGCTTAGTTAGAAACCGAGCTGGCCACGTTTGTGTGAGCCAGCCAGGACTCTGTAAGCCACGGGGCATCCACCTGTATATAAAGGGGTGACCCGACAGCGGGTTAACTCAAGAAACAATCAACCGAGAACTCGGTCAAGCGTATTCGCTCCCTGGTAATCGAAACCCAAGAAATACAACATAAAGCAGGAGCAGGCTTTTACCTTGTTGAGAGGGGCCGAACCTGGGTAAACTCTATGTGTCCTTTGTACCATTTAACCCCTTCAAGCTAACCTAGTTGCGATGGCTCCACACTTAAGTCCTTTTGCTAGGGCATTTGCCATGTTAAATCCATGACACTACCTCTGGGCCTGCTGTCGTGCAGGGGATTGCACTTTTGGTGTATGTCCCTCGACACAGCTATCAGCCCGGGCTACCGTTGTTCTCCGCGGGCATCGCGACGGCTCCTTAGGCTGTGAATTACCAGCTTCAGCTAAGCCAATCAAGCTCTGGATGGTGGCCTCCACTCATCCATCTTGTCAGCCGCATGTGTAAAATTCAACAGGAGTTGGGCCCGCGCCGTTGCTTCTGCGTCTATGCTTGGCATGGCTATTGAGGCAGACTGTGACATAACTCGACTTCTGGTAGAACCAGCAGGAGCGTCACCGCGTTCTTGCTGCCATGAGCCGATTGCTAAGGCATTCTGGCGATGAGTAGGCCGTGCTTGGGGGTCGACGGCCCCATTCCGTGCTCCGTCTTGCCCTGGGCAAGGTGTGCTCTGTAACGCCCTGAGACTGACGCGCCAAGTGTCTTCTAGTTGTTCGCCGTCGTTGCCATGTCATTTCCTTGCGTGTTGCATTTTACCATGTCATCATGTGCATTGCATCATCATGTTTTCAAAACTTGCACCCGGTCTTTTTCTCCGTTGTTCGTTTTGGAATCCGACACTCTCACTTGCACCCGTTGCACCTCTCAGATCTTGTTTCGTGAGCTGGAGAAAAATGTTCTTGGAATGGACCGATATTTTTCTATATCACTGGTACAACGCCTATCAAATTTCATTCCATTCGGAGGTCGTTTGATGCCCCAACAGTTACCCGCGTTAACCGAAACCCATCCTTTAGTTTGCAGCCCAGCAGCCCTCCACAACAGCCCACTGGCCCATCTAAACCCCCTCCATGATCTCCGTCATTGGATCACGATCGTGTGGGTGAAAACGGCTCCCCAATACCCCTCTCCTACCCCCTCTAGCTATTGAAACACCCTCCACTTCCAAATTTGGCTAAAACTAGTCGGATGTTGTTCTTATGTATCATGTATTCATTTATTCTTGTGGCATTGTATGCTTTTGTATGTATCCCAACTATTACATAATGGTACGATGTGATGATATCCACCTTGCAAAAGCGTGTCAATATGCGGTCCTATCCTTGGTGGGACCTTCGAGTTCCTTTAGGATAGAGTCGCATATTGGGCATGACAAGTTGGTATCAGAGCCTCGACCAACCATAGGAGCCCCCTTGTCTGATCGTATAGTTTGGCCGTCGTCGAGTCTAGAAGAAAACTTTTTTGGAGTATAGTTATATTGGAGAGTAGGAATTCTTTTTACTCCTCAGCCCTTCATCGCTCTGGCAAGAAATCTTGACGTACTTGTTTTGACTTACTCCTCTTCCCCTTCAAATTTTTTTAGGATCACGCAGTTAGTTTTCATTCGTTGTGATGCCAGCTCTTTTCATCCGGTGCTTATCTCGTCAGGATGATTCAATCCTCCTTGTCTTCTCTGAGATCAACCCTCAGTTCTTTCCCAACGACGTTGTTCCCCCATCTGAAGTTGTCTTTCTTTTTCCCACATGCCCACCCTTTTTCTTCTCGGAGCCGGAGTCCTTAATCGAGTATCCATCCTACTCGTGTGAAGCCTTTGCATTCCTTCCTCAATTAATTCAACCGGTGCTTTCTCCTCAAGCTATTCGTCAGTTCCCCTTTCCAAGTTGTATTTGTTTTCCCGCCCTCCCACCCTTTTATTCCCGGAGTTTGAGTCTCTAGTCGAGCATGAATTTCATTCTTGTGGAGCCTCTTAAGTCTTTCCTCAATTGTCTCAACCGGTGAATTCTTGTCTAGTTCATCATGGTTCTTCTCGTTTTCTTTCCGGTGTATCAAATTCAAGATTTTCGTTGTTGATCATATTCCTTTCCTCGACTCAAGTGTTTCCCCTTGCTCATTCGCCTCTCGTCAGTTTATAATTCCAGAGTGCTCAAAACATCTCAGAAGATTCGTGTTTGCCTTCAATTATTTTGAGGTTTTCACCTCATTCAAGTCTTTTAGTTGTTCTGGTGCATCAGTTATCTCTCCAACAATCCGTTCCAATGGTTCTTCTTTTCAGTGGTCCCTAACCCACAAGTATTTTCCCAGGATCTTACCTGACTCTCCTAATTTTCCGGAGTTATTCTCAAATTCTTTTCAAAGTTTGACGTAAGAATGAAATTTCATCAGTCAGATGCTTTTCCAAGATTTATTTCAAATTATTTTCATTCTGCCAGAGTATCTCAACAATTTTGGTGGTGTTTCTCGTCGTCATTCTCAACATTTGAAGACCGAAGAAGAGTTCGCCTAAATCTTGTTCGTTCTCTCGAAGATTTGTGGTTCTACTTCATGTTATCCTCTCAAATTATTCCGTTTGCAAGAAATTCTTTTCTTAACCATCCGCAGTATTTCAGGAGTTGTTTTTCCGTTTCGATTATTTGGAGGCCTCCATTTTAGAATATTTCTTCGTTCCAAGCTTTCAGCTTCGTTTGTTCCCATATTTGTACCGGTGCTTCGTTCAAGAATTCTTTCACCAGGCCGCGATCTCTTCATTCTCTTGTCTCTAAATTCCTTCAAGTATCTTCATGCGTCTGTAATACATTCCAGAGAGTCATTCTCTTTTCGTCATTCGTTTCAATTCCTATGGTGTTTCCTTCAAGAATCCTCCTCCTTTGCTATCATATCAATTCATTCATTCTTTCCAGTCCTATCGGTGGTTCAGGAAGACCTTTCGTGCTATATCTCCCCTTGATCTTCTCCAATGCGAATAAGTTGTATGCAATCCATTGTTACTCAATAATTTAATTTGTGAAGGATAAGCATAACATAATTCTTATTCTTCTTTCATCAAGTTGATTAATTCCTTCCTCCGGAGATTGTCGTGATGAGTAATATTTTGGTTCTAAGTTGTTCATCTTTTCTTTTTCCGGAGTTCCAAGATTTTCTAGCTTCTCTCATCGCGAAGCTCCATCTAAATCATCGCAAGGCCTTAATATTATTTCTTTTTATCCTTCAATTCTATATCATCATCCTTTTGTTATTAGAGTTCTTTATGGTGGTTCGTAAGGATTTAATTCATTCTTCAAGTGTTCATCAAGGTTCTTGTTGCAGGAGCGCAAGTATCTTTTCTTCTTGCGTCTCGAAGTGCAATTAATTCTCCGTATTCTTTCAAGTGGAGTTTTGCAATTCTTCATTCTCATCTATTCAATCATTTGAGTAGTGGTAGAAATTCACCTCAAGTGTTGAGATGTTTTTCATAAGCCCACGCAACTCAATTTTCTTGTTGTCGATTTTCGCAATAACTCCATTCAATCCTTCCATCTAAGACTGCTTTCAAACTTAATTGTCGAAGAAGTTATCATATTCTTCTCCGTTCTTTTCATTCCACTCTTTCAATTCTTCCGGAGGCATTGTGTTGCCCCTCTCGTCAAGTATCGTTCAATCTTGACAAGTTCATGTTCTATTCCATTCCATGTTCAACCGGTATGCTATCCCAATACTTTCATTCTTATTCCTTTTCTCTCTTCTTCTAATCGGAGTGGTTTCAGAGTCTATATTGTTCCTTGACCTTTTGATTATTGTCATTATCGTCATTTCTCTTTTCTACATAGTGCCTCAACTTTGTTCATCTTCTCTCTTGCATTCTTATTCCTCCTTATCCTGTTTCTCTTCCCTCTCGTTCCTAAGATCTCCGAACGAGATCACTTGTTAGTGGAGGAGAGTTGTAACGCCCCGCGACCGATGTGCCAGGTGTCTTCGAGTTGTTCCCCGTCATTGCCATGTCATTTGCTTGTGTGTTGCATTTTGCCATGTCATCATGTGAATTGCATCATCATGTTTTCAAAACTTGCATCCGTTCTTTTTCTCCGTTGTCCGTTTTGGAATGCGACACTCTCACTTGCACCTGTTGCAACTCTTAGATCTTGTTTCGTGAGCAGGAGAAAAACATTCTCGGAATGGACCGAGATTTGTCGATTGGCCTTGGTTTATCACCGGTAGACGACCTATCAAATTTCGTTCCATTTGGAGGTCGTTTGATGCCCCCACAGTTAACCTCGTTAACCGAAACCCCTCCTTCGCTTTGCAGCCCAGCACCCCTCCACAACAGCCCACTAGCCCATCTAAACCCCCTCCATGCTCTCCGTCGTTGGATCACGATCATGTGGGAGAAAACGGTTCCCCAATACCCCACTCCTAGCCCCCTCTAGCTATTAAAACACCCTCCACTTCAAAATTTGGCTAAACCTAGTCTAACCCTAGCCTAACCCCTCCCCTAACCCGCAGCACCTTCCGCTCCCTCTTTTTAGCGTCGGCCCGCTCCGCCGCCTCCACTTGGCCTCCGCCCGCGCCGCCACTTAGTCGTCGCCACGTGGAGCCACCACAGTGGGCAGCACCGCCGCCCCGTCCAACCCCAAGGCTCCAAGTCGCCCGCGCCACCTCACCAGCTCGCGCCCCGCTGCCGCGGGCACGCCAAAGCCCATCGCCAGCCCGCGCCGGGCCGATTCAGGCCGAGCGCCCCGAGCCGCTCTGCCTTGCCTGCTCCCTCCGCCACCTCACCGCGCACCCCCTATTGCACCACCGCGCGCCGCCCCGCCGCCGTCCTTCCTCGTTGCCGCTTGCTGGACCTCGCCTCTGCCCGAACCCGCCTGATCCGCACCCTCCGCCTCTCCTCCGATCGGATCCGGCAGAAGATCGCCCGGATCCGTCGTTCCCCGACCTCCTCGGTCAGTCCCTGGTGCCCCACCGACCATGCCGCGCCCAGCCGAGCTCGCCGGTGTGCAGCTCCGGCCATGGCACCAGGAGCTCATCTCCCCCGCTCCGGACACATCTAGTGGACCCAGATAATGTCCGCCCGACCCCTAGGTTGTTCCTTTTTTACCAAGTCCTTTGAAAATCATCTCATATGTGCATGTTTGTGGTGGCTTAAGTTGGTGCATATTGCTCCGTTTTGTATGCATGCTATATGGTTATGTTCATCTCTGAGTGCTCTAGATGATGGTGTAGTTTTCATGCATGTTACTCTTCATATTGATGCCTTAATCATCATGGCAAAAGTGCTAAATGATATAATCTGCTGAAGATTGTCATAATTTGTTGTTTTGTCTTTTTCATTGCATTTGTGTGTTCATCTTTTGAGCATCATGTCAACATGTTTTAGGACCATATTCATACCATCTTTAATGTGGTGCCATCCATGTATTTTTATGTGCCTTGTGGTGACTAGCACAAGCTTGTGAAGTGTGCTGCTTGATGTTTGCTGATTTCTGAGACTTAGTGATTTTTGCTAAGTCAGTAATTGTTACATTGTGATGCCATGTTAATTTGAAGCTAGCATCTATTCCATGCATAATCTGGAGATGCCTAGTTGACATGTTTTGATGTACATGTTATGCTCTATCAGGTCATGCCTTGTGATGCCTCATATATGTCCTGTAGCATATGTTTTCATTGCCATGAACATGCCTAAATGATGTTCCAGTTTTTTGTTAACTTCGTGATGCCATGTTGTGAGCTTGTTATTCATTAATCTATGCCTCTTTTAGAGATGCCCCAATTACATTATTTGAATTATGATATGAGTAATTTGTCCACATGCCAAGTTTGATAATTTTGGACTTCATATGACCTATGTTCCAAGCTTGCAAACTTGCTATGCCGATGTTGATGTCTTACAATTTCTGAAACGGTTACAATATTCAAACTTGTCTTGATGGTTCCCACTAGTCCATAAGCCATATGTATATGATGCCTTGATTTTATTTGCTCCTTGTTATGTGTACTTTGATGCCATGCCCTTGGTTGCCATATAACTTGCTGTAGTTCGTCTCTTGCTTGCTCACAATTTGCCATCATGCTAAATCTGTCATCCTGTTAACAACATGTTCCTTTTTGCAAGCATCATAGTAATTACTCCATTCTTCATATTAACTTGTGCCCTTGGAAAAAGTTGAAGTATATCATGTCTACTACATCCCCATGTCTTTTTAATGTTTAGTTAAGTTACTATGCCTGCTGTTATGTGCCTCCAAAGTCAGCATCATAATGTTATTGTTTTGCATTCCCAGATTTCCTCTAAGTCTGAGTATCATCTTATATCATGTTGCATCTTGTCTTGTTGGTTGCCGTTGATCTAGAGGTCACATGGAGATGCTTAGTGATCATGTTTTGCCATGTTTAACATGTACTTTAATGCCATGCTTTTGTTTTCCATGATCTTGCACCATATCATCATTGTTTCCTGCCTCCAACATATTAACATGTTATTTTCTGCTCATGTGTATGCCCCGTTTTTCAGTCATAATCTATGTTATCAAGTAGCTTTTTGCATTGATCATCTTGGATTAATCTTGATGCCTATGAACCTGAACCTTTATGTTATTTCAACCATGTAACCTGTACTTTGAGTGCATATCAAGTTTCTGTCCATATGTTCCCCGTAGCATGTTGTTTCCTTGCTTGCAAAGTGCTTAGTTACTATTTTGGGAAGATTGTGTTTGAAACTTGTATGGAGTGTATGTGTTGAACCGTTGCTCCGTTTTGAGCATGTTCTATATGAAACATGCTTTGTTTTGCATGTAGTTTCATGTTATCTTGTTGCATCCTTGTTTTGGAGTGTTTGTGATGTTTTTTGGCTTGCATTTGCATCAATGCCATGTTTAACTTGTTTTGCTCATATCTTCTAGGCCGTAGCTCCGAATTAAACAAACTTTATATGTAACTTGACTAGAAAAACGTGTAGATCATCTTGGTGCACTTTAAATTGATGTTTAACAATTTTAACTTAATGTTTTGTTCAGATCTGGACCAATTTCGAAATTTGCATATGAGGTCTTACCGGAATTGTTATATGTTGTTTCCGGCCTCATTTAAACTTGTTTTGATGTGTTGCTCTTGTATGCATCATCTCTTGCCATGAGTAGCATCATGTAGCCTTGTCATGCAACATAGTTGTTTGAGCATCATGTCATGATATGTGTTGTGTGTTTACCATGTTGTTTGCTTCTTTCCGGTTGTGCTCCTTCTCGATAGTTCCTGTTTCGTTGCGCTTGTGAGGATTCGTTTGAGTACGTGGCTTCGTCTTCTTCATGGACTCGTTCTTCTTCCTAGCGGGATTTCAGGAAAGATGACCATCACCTTGGATCTCACTACTATCTTTGCTATGCTAGTTGTCTCGATGCTATCGCTATGCCGCGCTACCTACCACTTGTTTATCGAGCCTCCCAAATTGCCATGATAGCCTCTAACCTTTCTCCCATTCCTAGCAAACCGTTGTTTGGCTATGTTACCGCTTTGCTCAGCCCCTCTTATAGTGTTGCTAGTTGCAGGTGCAGTTGCAGGTTGTTCCATGTTGGGACATGGATATTATGGGATATCACGATATCTCTTATTTAATTAATGCATATATATACTAGGTAAAGGGTGGAAGGACCGGCCTTTTGCCTGGTGTTCTGTTCCACTCTTGCCGCCCTAGTTTCCGTCATACCGGTGTTATGTTCCTTGATTTTGCGTCCGTAACACGGTGAGGGGTATGGGGCCCTCTTGACAGTTCGCTTTGAATAAAACTCTTCCAGCAATGCCCAACATTGGTTTTAACATTTGCCATAATAATACTTGAACCAAATAATTAATTGGCATAGGGTGTCATGAACTCGAGGATTTTTCTACATAGCAGGGGGGCAGTGCTAATGGTGTCGGTCCCAAACCGGTAGACTGCGGGGCCACCTCGGGGAAACTCGAGGGCTGGTATAACTGGTAGGATGTCCCATCCGGACGTGGCCTGAGATGAGATACACGCGGCTACTATCAGGGTGTCGGCACGCCGGGACTTCTTGCTGGATTAGTTTTACCATTGTCGAAATGTCTTGTGCACCGAGATTCCGAGTCTGATCAGAGGGTCCCGCGATGAAGGATTGTTTCCGCGGATCGTGAGCTTGTCATGGGCTAAGTTGGGACACCCCTACAGGGTTTAAACTTTCGAGAGTTGTGCCTGCAGTTATGTGGTAGATGGGAATTTGTTAATATCCGGTTGTAGAGGACTTGAAGTAAACTCAATTAAAAACACCAACCGTGGTGCGTAACCATGACTGTCTCTTTTCTGGGAAGTTCGAGAAGAGAACATGGTTGGGTTACGTTTGAACGTATGTAGTTTAGGATCACTTATTGATGATTACTAGTTTTCGACCGTTTGCGTAGTTTCTCATCTTACTCTTGTACTCGTGAGTTAGCAACCATACATTGCTTAGTCGCTGCTGCAACCTCACCACATTAACCCTTCCTTACCCATTAAGCTTTGCTAGTCTTGATACCCATGGTAATGGGATTGCTGAGTCCTCGTGGCTCACATATTACTACACCAACAGTTGCAGGTATAGGTAATGCGATGATGATGACATGAGAGCGATGTTTTGCTTGTGTTGGATTTCTTCTTCTTCGTCGTCGATCTTGGGGTAGGTTCCTGGTCGGCGGCCTAGGATAGCAGGGTGGATGTCGTTTGAGCTTCCGTTTGTGATTCATCCGTAGTCAGATGTTCTTCTTATGTATGATGTATTGATGTATTCTTGTGGCATTGTATGGTTTTGTATGTATCCCAACTATTATGTAATGGTACGATGTAATGATATCGACCTTGCAAAAGCATGTCAATAAGTTGTCCTATCCTTGGTGGGACCTACGAGTTCCTTTAGGATAGAGTCGCATATTGGGCGTGACATGCGCCCTGCCTCCGCAGTGATGGTGGGTGCAATTGGAGGATTGCGGCATGCGCTGGAGCGGGCGTCGCTGTTGCGGCTGCGTCCGCTAGTGCGGTGGGGAGGTAGAGACTATGTGTTCCCTCCACCGGTAGCTTCTGGGCCAAGCTCCGGCGTTGCCAGCTCTGACTTCGGCTACGGGGGACAGAACGACGACGCTGCCTGCGTCGGTCGCGTCGCCTGTGGTACTCGCCTCATCCAAAGATGCCGAAGTGCCTACGATGTCTGCGGCTGTGCGCGAGGGGGCCTTCAAAGTGGAGGGGTGTGTGGTTGCGCCAGGTTTCTTCTTAGGCGCCATGGATGGAGACGACGACGACGAAGAAGACGATGATGAAGACCGACACGATGTTGACAACTTCGGGTCCGCGCAAGCGATTCCCCTTACATGGCGTACCAAAGATGTTGTGGGTGATCACGATCACCTATGGGGCCACGGGCCCCTTTGGGGATCGACAGAGGGGAGATCACATTGAAAAAAGAGCGGAGGCCATGGGGCAGCACGACGATGAGACTCTAGGGTGTATTACCCAGGTTTAGGCCGCTATGAAGCGTAAAACCCTACTCCTACTTTGCTGGATTGGATAGAGGAACACGACCACATGTAGCTCCCAAGCCCGACAATGTGGGCTTCGAGAAGAGAGCTACTACGTGAGTACAACTTTGAGAAGGTCTGAATCCTTGTCTAGGTCGCCTTGGACCTTCTTTTATAGCTCATGGCATAACCAGAGTGGCAAAACAGACATTATCTTGTGATTAGATGGCCAACAGTGCTATCATACCTAACTCTGGCACTTAGGAAAAAATGCCATAAATGCTAGCTTAGGTGGTGTGTGGGGGTGCATCCCCGGCAAGCTTATATCGCTGCTTAACCATCTTCTGCTTGTCATCTTGACATGCAACTGGACAGGTGTCAAATAGGTGTGATTTGTCTTCTAACAAGCCTCCACGTGCTTGGTGAGAGCCACTTAGTCTCCTGAGGGGCTCGGCGCCGCATTGATAAGTTACTGGCATCGTGATGCGGTAGAGCGGTGGTAACTGGCCGGGGCAAGGGCTTGCCGGGCCTTCTTGGAGGAGTGCGTGCTTTGGTCTCCGCCCACCCCGGAGACACGGTTGCTCCAGCTTGTTCTCGTTCTTGTTTGCTGCATCAACCTTGCTGGCTTCACCTGACCAGCAAAGGGCACTTCTCTTAAAGTCTTTGTCTTGTCTGTTGGCTTGGAATTCTTGATAAGCTCCTTGATCTCACGAAGAGCGGTTTTTCCGGCTCGGCCTTGTGTTACACATTGGTGCTGGATGTATGAACGTCAACACACCTCTGTATGAGTCTGGTGAACGGACATGGATGTTTGTTGCACCGACACATTTGAACAATGAAATGGAGATGGTAATTATGTTTTCTGAAATCAATTACCATTCTATGGCCAGTCACTATTATTTGTTGAATAAGTTCATTTTTATCATTGGGAACACAAAGTAATACCTCCTTTCTTAAGGACACAATGAACAAGACTTACCCATCTACTATTAGTTATAGGATAAATTATACTTGTTTCCAAAAGCTTCAGTATTTCATTTCTTACCACTTCTTTCATCTTAGGATTCAACCGTCATTGATGATCAACAGCTGGTTTAGCATCAGGTTCCATACTAATCTTTTTCTAACAGAGTGTGGGACGAATGCCCTTAAGATCATCAAGAGTATATCCAATAGCAGCATGGTGCTTCCTTACAATTTTTAATAATCTTTCTTCTTCTTGTTCTGAAAGGTTAGCACTAATAATAACATGGTATATCTTTTTCTCATCAAGATAAGCATACTTCGAAGTGTCAGGCAATTGTTTTAATTCAAACACAGGATCACCTTTAGGTGGAGGAGGACCTCCTAGAGTTTTAGTAGGCAAATTGTGTTTAAGGATAGGTTGTTGTTCAAAGAATATTTTATCTATTTCATTCTTTCACGCAAGTGCATATCATTTTTAAGGTCTAGCAAATATTGTTTGAAAGGATCAGTATGAGGTACGACAATAGAAGCAAGAGCAATTATTTCATACTTACTAGGTGATTCTTTACCATGAGGTTGTCTATGAAAGTTATAGAAATTAAACTCATGAGACACATCACCAAACTTGACACTGACTGTTTCTTTATTGGAATCTATCTTAGCATTGACAGTGTTCAAGAAAGGTCTACCAAAAATTATGGGACAAAAGTCATCTTGTGGGGAACTAAGAACTACAAAATCAGTAGGGTATTTTATTTTCCCACACAAGACATCAACATCTCTTATATTCCCAAGTGGTTTGATAGTATCTCCATTAGAAACTTTAATAGTAGCATCTATGTCTTCTATTTCCACGGGTGCTATATCATTCATAATTTCTTGGTATAAGGTAAAAGGGATAGCACTCACACTAGCACCTAAATCACATAAACCATGATAGCAATGATCTCCTATTTTATCTTGCGTGAAAGAAATAAAATGCATGCCAACAACAGGTCTATATTTATCTTTTTCATCGGGTTTGGCAATTCTAGCAGCTTCATCACAGAAGTAAATAACATGCCCATCCATATTATGGACCAAGAGATCTTTAACCATAGCAACACTAGGTTCTACTTTAATTTTTTCAAAGGGTTTAGGTGATTTAATATTTCTTTTGTGAACCACTATTGAGACCTTAGCATGTTCCTTTATCTTAATAGGGAAGGTGGGTTTTAAATATAAGTAGTAGGCACAACTGGATCATCATTGTAAATGATAATTTCATCTTTAACTATGACCCATTCTTTAATTTCTTCTTTAATAGGGGGATATATTTAAACCACTTGTCCTTAGGGAGATCAACATGAGTAGCAACTGATTCACAAAAAGAGGCTACTATCTCAGAGTCAAGTCCATATTTAGTGCTAAACTTGTGAAAAACATTGGTGTTCATAAAAGATTTAACACAATCAAACTCAAGCTTAATACCTGAAACTTTACCTTAGTCGAGTTCCCAATCTTCAGAGTTGCATTTAATTCTTTCTAAAAGATCCCACCTGAATTCAACAGTCTACTTCATAAAAGAACCAGCACAAGAAGTATCGAGCATGGATTAATCATGATGAGATAGCCGAGCATAAAAATTCTGAATAATAATTTATCTTGAGAGCTCATGATTGGGGAATGAATATAACATTGACTTAAGCCTCCACAATAGTCTACTTTGAGCATGAATTGATCATTACGAGGCCAAAAATTACAGAGATAATTCCGATCATGATAAACTAGATGCATAGGATAAAACTTTTGGTGGAATTCCAATTTCAATCGATTCTAGTTCCAAGATCCCATATCATCACATAGCCTATACCAGGTCAATGCTTTCCCTCTCCCCCCCAAATATAAAGGGAAAACCTTCTTCTTAATTTCATCTTTGGGCAAACCTGCAAGCTTAAACAATCCACAAATTTCATCCACATGTGTCAAATGCATATTGGAATGCATTCTTCCGTCTCCTGCATAAGGATTGGCTAGCAGTTGCTCTATCATACCCGAAGGTATTCCATAAAGAATATTTTCAATAGGTTCAGCAGGTTGAGGGGCCACTCTTTGTGCTTCCAATCGAGGTGAAGATACCCCGAACAAATCCCTCAATGGATTACCTTCCATAGTAACAAGTGACAATAAATTTCAACATGTAATATAAATTTTCCATTCCGATTTCCACTTACCAAGATTGCTTCACTCCCCGAAAACGACACTAGAAAAGAGCCGTGATGACCCTCAAGTATAGGGGATCAATCGTAGTCCTTTCAATAAGTAAGAGTGTGAAAACCAACAAGGAGCAGAAGGAAATGGCAAGTGGTTTTCAGCAAAGTAATTTCCGCAAGCACTAAAATTCTCGGTAATAAGTAGTTTGATAGCAAGATAATTTGTAATGAGAAAGTAACGGTAACAGTAATAAAAGTGCAGCAAGGTAGCCCAATAATTTTTGTAGCAAAGGACAGGCCAAAATGATTTCGTATAATAAGCAAAGCGTTCTTGAGGGCACACGGGAATTTCATCTAGTCAATTTCATCATGTTTGTTTCATTCGCATTCGCTACTTTGATAATTTGATATGTGGGTGGACTGGTGCTTGGGTTCTGTTCTTACTTGAACAAGCCTTCCACTTACAATTAACCCGCTTGCAAGCTTCTGCAAGTATGAAAGAAGAATTAATATAACAATCTAAGCATAGCATTAAACATATGGAACCAAATCAGCCCCTTACGGAATAGCGCATAAACTAGGGTTTAAGCATCTATCACTCTAGCAAGCCATCATCTAATAACTACCCCACAACGCATTCCCTTAGGACCAAATGTGGTGAAGTGTCAAGTTGTTGACGTTCACATAACACCACTAAGGGAATCACAACATACATATCATTAAAATATCGAAGGAATATCAAATTCACATGATTACTCACAATTTGACTTCTCCCATGGCCTCAAGAACAAGGACAACTACTCACAAATAATATTCATGCTCAAGACCATAGGGATATTAAATAGCATAATGGATCTGAACGTGTAATATTCCACCAAATAAACCATATAGTATCAACTACAAGATGTAATCAACACTACTAGTCACCCACATATACCAATCTGAGGTTTCGGTACAAAGATTCAACACAAGATATGAACTAGGGTTTAAGATGAGATGGTGTTCCTGAAGATGTTGATGGCGATTGGCCTCCCAAAGAAGAGAGGGTTGTTGGTGATGACGATGGCTTTGATTTCCACCTCCGGGAGGGAAGTTCCCCCGACAGAAATGCTCTGTCAAAGGGCAAAAGTGCTCCTGCCCAAGTTTCGCCTCGAGACGGCGGTGCTCCATCTCGAAAGTCCTCTTCTTATTTTTCTTGGTCAAAAGACCTTATATACTAGAAGATGGGCATTGGAGGTGGGCCAGGGTGCCCACCACACACCAGGGCGCGCCTAGAGGGGGTGGCAGCCTTGGTGTCTTGTGGGCACGTGGCAGCCCCCCTCTGGTAGTTCTTTTCTCAGTATTTTTACTTATTCCAAAATGATTCTCCGTAAAATTTAAGCTCATTTGGAGATGTACAAAATAGGTATATCTGACATAGCTTTTTCAGGTCCAGAATTCCGGCTGCCAACATTCTCCCTCTTTGAGTAAAACTCGCATATTATGAGAGAAAAGGCATTAGAATTACTCCATAAAGTGTTATAAAGCATAGAAACACTATAAATAATAGTATGAAAACATGATGCAAAATGTGTAGGAACGAAGCATGCCTACCAGAGGGGAGTGAATGGGAGTTTTGAATTTTTTCAAAAAACTTAAATCTCTCAGAACCCATCAGCGGAACGAATGAGAAACAAACTATTGTGAACTTACATAGAGCATCTAAAGGAAACTAAATCCTGCATTGATGTAAATCATACAAATGAAAATGCATTAAAGGTAAACATGAGTGGAAGAGAGAACCAAAGATGCTCGATGGCGACAATGAATTTGTTCGACCTGTGCGTCCTTCTACACAAGGACTACGTCTCGTTGGAGTGGTTGTTACTAAACACGGAAGATAAACTCTCTACACCCTATTCTCCTCAACAATCGATTCATTAACAGATGCCGATCACTCGTGGTAGAAACTTGATGGCGGTGTCCTAACCAATACGAAATTATTCTTTGAGAACCACAATCACTCTTGGTCTCTGAAGAAGTTGACACCCAACCATCTAGAGAATTTGCAGTTCTCAAGAGTAATAGGCGGAGCGTACTAAACTTAGATTCCACTGATGCTGAACCATGATCTAATTCTTCGGTTCAAGGTTTTTCTCTCGGTGGATTTTAAACTCAAATCGCTCGGAGAGTGGGTTGCTCAACAATCTTTTCAGAATCAAATGGGGCAGCCACCGGACAAAGCCGATGCAGGGTGGCTATTTATAGCCGCTGCCTTCCCAGATGGGAACTTACCATTTTTGGGTGCAAGGTCCAGCCAATGGCCAACCGACACGTTCACAATGGTCGGATTTTGGAGCAACGGTAACATTACTTGAGGAACAAGTAATGCTAACTCCTAGGTCCGAGGCAAATCTACCGCAGTGAAGAAGATCACAGTCTCTTGCAGGAAAGTATTTAGTCAGAGCACAAAGAGATTTCTCTCACAGCTTTCATAGGATTTGGGTTTAGCATCAGAGAATCAAAGCTTCGAACGCTACACCCCTCTTAATAGTACGATGGTCCTATGACTCAATGAAAGAAGAAGATGAACGGAACAAATGCTATGTCTTCACTCAACCTTCATTCTTCCTCGAACACAGTCATATGCTTCGAACAAACATCGAACCAATTGCTTGAACTTAAGCAATTTTTAGGGGTCACTCTTGTTAGCTTCATCTTTGGTGATAACTTTGCTGCACGGCAGGGAGATTATCTTCGTCGTTTGCCTCAAATTCCTCGATACTTGAGGGACCTGTTACTCTGTGTGCACTTGCAAACACATAAGTTCCACACTGTTTATGTCAACAAACATCAAAACATAAGCACCAACAATCTCCTCCTTTTTGGATGGTTGTTGACAAAACAGATAATCATCAAAGTGAAGATAGATAAGTGAAATGTAAATCCAACAAGAGTGAACTTACATTACTTGACTCGATGATGAAATGTACTCCCCTAGATGTATTCAGGGTCAACTGATATACAATGAGATTCCATGCAATTCATTAAGGTAAGTGGAGGATTTTTCAATCATACGAGGTAATCATTCACACTGATGATAATTAATCCAACGAGAATATAATGCAATCATTCATGACTTCTATCAATAATTCCACCTACAAAACAAATGCTTTGAGATAATATAGTGTAGCAGGCAGGGTTATTAATATTACATCCCATATCAGAAGTTTTACATCAGAGCACATAAAGTGGCAACAATAGTCTCAAAAGATAGAGTGAGTAAACAGAAAGACCAAATCCAACTGGGCAAATCTATTGAAATTATCGATGTAATTCTCCCCCTTTTGTCAACTAGTGTAAAACAAGGTGAGGAAAAACATATGTGCGAAAATAGTTGAATATCATTCACTCCGAGGCAATGCATGAATAACTTCCCAAAGAAGTTTCCAATTCAGAGGTGGGTGGAACATCTTCATCATAAGCAGCAGCAGATCCTTCAAGACTGGCTTGGGGCTGAGAAGAGGAAGCACGTTGGGATCAACCTCTTGACTCTTGTGTGGTAGAATATTTCCTTTAGCAGGTTTCTCAATGGGCTAAGTGGCTTCTGATTGGTCAAGCAGTATACGTAGCTGAATCTGAAGTAAATTTGTTGTTGGTTCACGAGCTGGTAAAGGCGCAGTAATGAGGTCTCGAAAATCTTTAGCTGAAAACCCTTGGTCAATATACTCATAGGGTTGTTTGAGATGAGAGTGGCTCAATTACTTCTTTGAGAATAATTTCTGAAGCAATTTTCCAGAGGCGCTTCTTATTTTCTACTGTGATCATGTGCACAACTTTTGTTCGGTTGTGTATAGCATTTAGTTCGGCAGCCAGGTGCTCTTTCTCTTGGTGATCCTCAACCATATGCTTCAGCAGCAGCTGTTGAGTGCGCTAACTCACTTCAAGATGTGAAGGAGGTTGTGTGTTAGGTTGACGATCATGCTGAGGTAGCCGAGGTCCATTCAAAGTGTTGTGATAATCAGGAGGGCTGGACACTGGAACTTTTCCTGAGGAAAAATGCTCCATCATTATTATCTTGTCACGGACTAGAGGAATGAAGCTCTTGTGACTGACTTTTGCAAGATATTCGGTCTTCATTGCATAGTCAACCACTTTCTGCATCCATGGCGCAAAAACCTTTATAGTGTTCGGGTGCTGAGCTGCACCCATCAATATGCGCAGAAACATATCTTCAGCATCAAAGATGAACCATTGAGAGATAGCATGGATGGTATTCTACATCTTAGATATCATCATCCGTATTCATCCCAGCCAGTGGACAGAGGGTATAAGTGAGAATATGATATAATGTGTGATTATCGAATGCCAAATGCTCGGGCATGGGAGGACCATTGTAGTGACGAATTTTATCTTCATCAATTGTGCATCGAAAATATTCATGAGAGATTGCATCAATGTTATGAACTCGAATCTCAGTCTTTGCATGTTCAAACCGAGGGAAATGAAAGTGGGAGACAAAGTCTATTATAGAGCATTTTATTCTTTTGCCTTCTGTCATCCACTCCAGGATCCATTTTGTGCTATTAGATGCATCACCGGAGATATATAAAGTGGCATAAAATTGCAGGATGATCTCTCTGTTCCATGGATGCTTATATGCAAAGACATGCGCGAGACCAAAGTCTTCGATGTCTTTCAATACTTGGTTGAAGCAGCTGATTTTTTCATCGCAGCAAAGTCCGAGAACTCATGAGGAAAATCTTGTGGCTGTCATATAATATCCAAGAATAATAAATAGCCTGTTCCTGTGTCCAAAACAGAGGAGATTCTGAAGTGTGTGGCTTGCTGTATGGACTCTCTTGAAAGAAAGTTGGATGAGTATTCTGATTGAAGAGTGGTCCTTTGACGCCAACGCCGATGGAAAACAACAACAGTTGGTCACGAGGATAAGGTGTTACGCCCCCATTTGACCGTACACTAATCATACACGCAAATGTGTATGACCAAGGTCAAGGACTCATGGGAAGATATCAGAACACAACTCTAGACACAAATAAAATAATACAAGCTTTATATTACAAGCCAGGGGCCTCGAAGGCTTGAAGACACAAGATTCAGCAGAAGCAATAATATCTAAGTATAGACATAAGTTAAACAAGTTGCCATAAGATGGCTAGCACAAACTGGGATACAGATCAAAAGAGGCGCATGCCTCCTGCCTGGGATCCTCCAAAACTACTCCTAGTCGTTGTCGGCGGTCTGCACATAGTAGTAGGCACCTCCAATGTAGTAGGATTCGTCGTCAGTGGCGTCTAGCTCCTGGGCTCCACCATCTGGTCGCAACAACCAGCTACTCACAAGCAAGGGGGAGCAAAGCAACCGTGAGTACTCATCCAAAGTACTCGCAAGCAAGGAACTACACTACATACGCATTGGTATCAATGAAAGGGATAGTATATGTGGACTGAACTTCAGAATGCCAGAATAAGAGGGGGATAGCTAGTCCTATCAAAGACTACGCTTCTAGCAGCCACCATCTTGAAGCAGTAGAAGAGAGTACATGGTAAGTTAACCAAGTACCATCGCATAGCATAATCCTACCCGGTGGTCCTTGTAACACCCCCGATGCGACTATAGCTCCCACGTGTCGAGGCACGACTTAGAGACATAATCGCATTGAAGGCATATGTCGCAAGTTAGGCAATCTTCACAACATCCCATGTAATATGAATAATAAAGGGGAGATAACATAGTTGGCTTACACTCGCCACGTCACATCAAAGTACATAAATAACATCCATCATTCAAACACTCATGGCCCGAATACGGCGCCAAAATAGAAAAGAACCCAACATGCGACAAGGCCCCGAATCAAACCCCAACTAGGCACCACTACTGATCATCAGGAAAAGACACGTAGTAACGCTGAGAGTCTTCCTCGAACTCCCACTTCAGCTCGTACGCGTCACCTGGAGCGGAATCACCTGGACCTGCATCTGGAGTTATAGTATCTGTGAGCCACACGGACTCAGCAATCTCGTACCCTCGCGATCAAGACTATTTAAGCTTATAGGAAGGGTAAGGCAATATATATGTGGAGCTGCAGCAAGCGACTAGCATATGTGGTGGCTAACTTATACGCAAAAGAGAGCGAGAAGAGGGGGCAAAGCGCGAGCGAGAATCTAGAGGAACAACCTACGCAAACATTACTCCAACACCGTGTCCACTTCCCGGACTCCGCCGAGAAGAGGCCATCACGGTAACCCACTCAGTTGATTCATTTTAATTTAATTAAGGTTCAAGTTATCTACAACCGGACATTAACAAATTCCCATCTGCCCATAACTGCGGGCACGGCTTTCGAAAGTTCAATCCCTGCAGGGGAGTCCCAACTTAGCCCATGACAAGCTCTCACGGTCAACGAAGGAATAGACCTCCTCCCAAGACATTCCGATCAGACTCGGTATCTCGGTAACTCAAGACACTTCGACAGGTTAAAAACAAGACCAGCAAAACCGCCCGAATGTGCCGACAAATCCCGATAGGAGCTGCACATATCTCTTTCTCAGGGCACACTCAGATGAGACATCCTACGAGTAAAACCAACCCTCAAGTTGCCCCAAGGTGGCCCCGCAGTCTACTCGGTCGGACCAACACTCAGAGGAGCACTGGCCCGGGGGGGGGGGTTAAAATAAGATGACCCTTGGGCTTCGGTAACCCAAGGGAAAAAGAGGCTAGGTAGCGAATGGTAAAACCAATGTTGGTCATTGCTTGAAAAGCTTTAATCAAGGCGAACTATCAAGGGGTTCCCATTATAACCCAACCGCGTAAGGAACGCAAAATCCGGGAACATAACACCGATATGACGGAAACTAGGGCGGCAAGAGTGGAACAAAACACTAGGCGAGAGGCCGAGCCTTCCACCCTTTACCAAGTATATAGATGCATTAAGATAACATAGCAATATAATGATATCCCAACAAGTAAATAGATGTTCCAACAAGGAACGGCTCCAGTCTTCACCTGCAACTAGCAACGCTATAAGAGGGGCTGAGCAAAGGGGTAACATAGCCAATCAATGGTTTGCTAGGACATGGTGGGTTAGAGGTTCAACAAGGCAATTGGGAGTCTGACAAGCAAAAGGTAGGCATCGTAGCATTGGCAAGCAAAAGAGCGAGCAAACTAGCATAGCAAAGATAGTAGTGATTTCGAGGGTATGATCATCTTGCCTGCACAGTTGTCAGAGTTGACTGGATCCTCACAAGAAAACTCAACGGGCTCCTCGGTAGCGAACTCATCTCCCGGCTCTACCCAAACAACACAAACAAGCAACACGGACAAAATCAACCATGTGCAAGGATCAAGCGATACGATGCAATGATGATATGCTATGCGGGATGCGATGCGGGATGCAAAATGCAAGATATGACAGGAAATGCATGAACCTTGCCTCAACTTGGAATTCCAAGGGTTCCACTGGAAAGATGAGATGAAATCCCTTGAAAACGATATAAAGAACGCCGGAATCAGAGTTACGGTTTGGAAATGGCAAGCGTTACAAAAATGACACCGGTCTGCAATTAACAGCAAGTAGGCATCTAAATGCAATGAGATGAACATGCTACAGCCACCAAACATGACAACAAAATACATGGCAGGGATGCACACAAGATTCTTAACAAAAGACTAGCACTGAGCCACGGCCAATTCATCAATTATAAGGTTCAAACAAGCATGTCAAAAACGCAAATGCAAAACAGATTTCAGACTTTGTGAAATTAACACTTGTCTGAAATTTCAGATCACGAAGCCCTCTTCGGAGCAGCAAAACAACATGATACATGACCTGATTAAGACAAGTAAGAACATGGCATGGAGCTACTCAACAATCTTAACAAAAGACCAAAAGTGACCTAGGGCCAAACGGGCTCACAATATATACTAACGGGCACACGAACATAGCTAAAACACAATCAGTTTTCAGACTTCGTGAAAACTGGGACATGCTGAAACATAACTCACGAAGGCATGTAAACAAGCTCGATGCACTCACTACGGTGCAAGTCATGGCAAGGCAAGCATACACCCATTAAGAAGGCACAAAATTCTAGCTAGACATGGCAAGAACAATGGCATAGCATGCACGGATCAACTACAATAGCATCGGCAAAATCGCAAACGAGTTGACGATCTGCCCAGATTCACCACGAAGCAAAAGTAGAGCTCGATTGACTCAAGCTAGGATACTCCATAATTTCAAACAAAGACATGGATGGATAGAGCATAACAATATTAACAAAACTCCTTTACTGATCATCCTCAAAAGAGGCACGGATCACTAGGAAACAAGCTGAACATATGGCATCATGAACCAAATAATCCTAGACTTAGTGAAAACTACTAAGTCCCTGAAAACAGATTTACCGGGTGCCTCACTTTGCAAGCTTGCACAAGTCACCACACACATCCTAAAAATGCATGGGTTGCACCTCTGGAAAGATAACAAAATCCTTAACAAAACATATGAAGGACTCACAGGCATAGCATGCACACAATAATCATGGCAAAAATGACAAAAGTCTAAGATGAACTAGCAGATCTGACAAATAACTCACGAAGCCTCCTAACAGCATTTCGGGCATCAAGATGAACTCAAACGAAAATGATGCAATGGAATGAAATGATGTACTCGTCGAGACGAACATTTTGATACACTATATGTCCAAATCGGAGCTACAGATGCGGAGATATCACTGGTCAAAGATTGCATAAAAATTAGTGTTCGGAGGAGAAAGTCAACCCTCAAAATTCCAGATCTCAGATCTGAAATTAATATTCACCGAGCGCGCCGTTCGAGGTTCGTCGACCGGTGATGGCGGTGGTGGCCGGAGAAGGAGGGAGCTCGCCGGGGGGAGGAGAGGCCGGGGTGGCCGGGGACTTGGCCAGGGGGAGGAGAGGCCGGGGTGGCCGGGGACTTGGCCAGCGTGGAGGAGGCGGCGGCGGCCGGCGGGACCTCGGGCGGTGCGGGCGTGCGGGCGCCGGCGAGGTGCGCGGCCCGGGGCGGCGATGGCCGAGTGCGGCGGCGGGGCGTCGGCGACGTGGAAGAAGGGCGGCGCGGCGAGGTTGTCCTCGGGCGCGGGCGGCGCGGGAGGAAGGAGGCGACGGCCCGGGCGTGGGAGGAGAGGGCCGGCCTTGGGCCCTCGCGGGCCGGCGGTGGTGGGAGGTGGCGCTTCCATGTGGCGGGCGGTGGTAGGCTGAGGCGAGCGGTGGACGTGTCCGGCGCCGTCCGGACGTGTCCGGCGGCGTCGGATCTGAGATTTTAGGGTTAGGGGGGAGAATGAACCGCGAATTTCGGAGGGGGGTGTATATATAGGCATAGGGGGAGCTAGGAGAGTCCAAAAGAGGTGCAGTTTTCGGGCACGCGATCATGATCGAACGCTCTAGGACATGGAGTAGAGTTTGGTGGGTTTTGGGCCAAAATGGAGGGGTGTTGGGCTGCAACACACACGAGGCCTTTTCGGTCCCTCGGTTAACCGTTGGAGTATCAAACGAAGTCCAAATGGCACGAAACTTGACAGGCGGTCTACCGGTAGTAAACCAAGGCCGCATGACAAGTCTTGGTCCAATCCGGAAATGTTTAATCCCCACACACGAAAGAAAGCTAGAAATGACCACCGGAGGAGAATGAAGCGCCGGAATGCAAAACAGACAACGGGGAAAATGCTCGAATGCATGAGATGAACACGTATGCAAATACAATGCACATGATGACATGATATGAGATGCATGAAAACGAAAACAACACACGGAGACAAAGACCCGAACCCGAGGAAATAAATATAACTTAACGCCGGAAACGGCAAGAGTTGGAGTACAAATTGGGAAAGTTATACCCGGGGCGTTACAACACTCCACCACTACGAAAGGATCTCGTCCCGAGATCTAGGACTGAAAGAACTCCGGGTACTCAGAACGGAGGTGATCCTCGCGTTCCTAGGTAGCTTCACGGTCGGAATGGTGTGACCATTTGACTTTGAGGAATTTGATTGACTTGTTGCGAGTCTTGCGTTCAGTCTCTTCAAGAATAGCAACTGGGTGCTCACGATAAGAGAGATCTTCTTGGAGCTCAATGTGCTCGAAGTTGACGGTGCAGTCAGGAGTCTTAAAGCACTTTCGAAGCTGAGAGACATGGAACACGTCATGAACATTTGCAAAGTTTGAAGGAAGCTCGAGTTGATAGGCGAGGTCGCCTCTCTTGCTGACAATCTTGAAAGGTCCCACGTATCTAGGGGCAAGCTTCCCTTTGATACCGAAGCGACGAGTACCTTTCATAGGAGAGACACGGAGGTAAACATGTTCTCCAATCTCGAAAGCCAAACCACGGTGCTTACTATCATAGTAGCTCTTCTGGCGGGATTGGGCTGCTTTGAGGTTATCACGAATGACTTTGCACATTTCTTCTGCTTCTGTGATTAAGTCATTACCCAAAAGCTGACGTTCACCGGTTTCAGACCAGTTGAGAGGGGTACGGCACTTCCTGCCATACAGAATTTCAAATGGGGCCTTGCCCGAACTTGCTTGAAAACTATTGTTGTTGGAGAATTCAGCATAAGGAAGACAATCCTCCCACTTCATGCCAAAGGAGATCACACAAGCCCTGAGCATATCTTCAAGAATCTGGTTGACACGCTCGACTTGACCGCTTGTTTGAGGATGGAAAGCAGTGCTGAAGCGGATGTTGGTGCCCATGGCCTTCTGAAAAGAATCCCAAAACTTGGAGGTAAAGATGCTTCCACGGTCTGAAGATATCACTTGAGGAATACCGTGCAGAGAGACAATTCGAGAGGTATAGAGTTCCACCAATTGAGCTACAGTGATCGACTCTTTGATAGGCAGAAAGTGAGCCACTTTGGTGAGCTTGTCGATGACAACGGATATAGCATCATTGCCACGCTTGGACTTTGGAAACCCAGTCACGAAGTCCATCTCAATGTGGTCAAACTTCCATTCTGGAATGGCAAGGGGTTGGAGGAGACCAGCTGGCCTTTGGTGTTCTGCCTTCACTCTTCTGCAGACATCATTTTCATTTACGAATTGAGCGATCTCGCGCTTCATTCGAGTCCACCAATAAGCTTGCTTAAGGTCCTGATACATCTTCGTGCTCCCAGGGTGGATGGAGAGGAGAGAATTGTGAGCCTCGTTCATGATCACTTTATGAAGTTCACCTTTGGGTACAACAATTCGATCCTCGAAGAAGAGAGTGTCCTTGTCATCAAGGCGGTAGCACTTGTACTTGGACTGACTCTTGGCAATCCCAATCTTCACCTTTTTCACCATAGCATCAAGAAGCTGGGCTTGGCGAATCTGGTCTTCTAAGGTAGGAGAGACATGAAGATTGGCGAGGAAACCTTGAGGAACAACTTGCAGATTAAGTTTGCGGAAAGCTTCACAAAGCTCGGGTTGATAAGGCTTAAGAATCAAACTGTTGCAGTAAGCCTTCCTGCTCAAAGCGTCAGCAATCACATTGGCCTTGCCTGGAGTGTACTCAATACTCGGATTATACTCTTGAATCATTTCGACCCATCGAGTTTTCCTGAGGTTGAGATTAGGCTGAGTGAAGATGTACTTGAGACTCTTGTGATCAGTGAAGATGTCCACTTTTCTTCCCAATAGAAGATGTCTCCAAGTCAAAAGAGCATGCACAACTGCCGCCAACTCGAGATCATGAGTGGGGTAGTTCTTCTCATTAGGCTTCAACTGGCGAGAGGTGTAAGAAACAACTTTCTTCTCTTGCATCAAAACTGCACCGAGACCTTGGAGAGAGGCATCACAAAAGACCTCGTACGGCTTGGATTCATCAGGCGGAGTCAGAACTGGAGCAGTGATCAACTTCTCTTTCAAAGTGTTGAAAGCAATATCACACTCCGGAGACCAAACGTACTTGACGTGCTTCTGAAGAAGATTAGAGAGAGGCTTCACGATCTTAGAAAAGTTTTCAACGAATCTCCTGCAATAGCTTGCGAGACCGAGGAAACTGCGGAGTTGCTTCACGTTCTGAGGAGGTTCCCAATTCACAATTGCAGACACCTTCTCAGGATTCACGGCAATGCCCTTGGCAGAGATGATATGGCCAAGATAAAGAACCTCATCGAGCCAAAATTCACACTTGGAGAACTTGGCGTAAAACTGATGTTCTCTGAGCTTATCAAGAACCAAACGCAAGTGCTTGGCATGATCTTCCTTGTTCTTCCAGAAAACCAGAATGTCGTCGAGATAGACCAAAACGAAGTCATTGGTGTAGGCGTTGAAGATGAAGTTCATCATGCGAGAGAACGTCGGAGGAGCGTTGGCGAGGCCAAAAGACATGACAGTGTATTCATATGAACCAAAGCTGGTTCTGAATGCTGTTTTGGGAATATCTTTTTCACGAATGCGAATCTGGTGATAACCCATACGGAGATCAAGCTTGGAGAATACTTGGGCACCTTTGAGTTGTTCGAACAGCTCATTGATGTTGGGAAGTGGGTATTTGTTCTTGATGGTATTCTTGTTCACTGGACGGTAATCAACACAAAGTCGGTCCGTTCCATCCTTCTTCTTCACAAAAAGAACACCACAACCCCACGGAGAAGAACTAGGCTGGATAAGACCCATTTTCTCTTGCATATTGAGTTGCTTCTTCAGCTCTTTCAACTCTTCAGGTCCGAGCTTGTAAGGACGTTTGCACACAGGTTCCGTGCCAGGCTCAAGATCAATAACGAATTCAACTGGCCGGTGCGGAGGCATTCCTGGGAGCTCTTCTGGAAAGACGTCTTGATATTCGCAAACGACTGGAATTTGAGAGATGGCATCCAATTCACCCTTCTCATTGAGAGAAAACAGACGGATAGTATTATCCCGAGCGGCAAAGACAATTACATCCTCAGACGAATGAGTCAATTGAATCTGCCTGGCAGCACAATCAAGATGCGCCTTGTGCTTAGAAAGCCAATCCATTCCGAGAATAAGATCAATATCCGAGTTACCAAGAACCACCGGAGAAGAGAGAAACTTGTAATCGCCCAACGTGATAGAGACATCGGGAGCAACCAAACTAGAAGTCAAAAGCTTGCCGGGAGAAACAACTTGCATGACTTTGGGCATAATCTCAGTATCAACATTGTGCTTCGATGCAAACGGGCATGACAAAAAGGAATGCGATGCACCAGTGTCAAAAAGAACTTTTGCAGGAATATCATTAACAGGAAGGTTACCCATGATCACATCTGACGAGTCCTCTGCCTGAGCTGCATTCATCAAATTGACCTTGGCGTGCTTGGGGTTATGCTTGACCATAGCTGTACTTGTCGATCTGACAGGAGGAGGAGGAGGAAGACGCCTCTGGTTGAGACACTTGTTGGCATAGTGACCCTTCTGTTGGCACTTGTTGCACGTGACCTCAGAAAGCGGACGGTGATACGGAGCACTCGATCTTGGAGCTTGAGACGAAGTCTTGTTCTGAAAGCCAGGGTTGGGTGGGTGGGAAGAACCACTGCCACCTTTGCTCTTCTGCTGATACGGCTGACGGAACGGAGGAAGAGGAAGCCAAAACTTATGCTGCTTGGCCACTTGAGTAGAGGAAGAAGGAGTAGCATCTCTGACTCGCTTCCTGGAAGCATCACACCTCAACTGAGCAGCCTCTTGCTTCAGTGCCATGTTGTAGAAATCATCGTATCTCAAGGGCTCGAAGAGAACAAGAGCGAGCTGAATATCTTCTCTAAGACCACCCCTAAACAGATATATCATGCTCTTCTCATCAGCCACGTCCTGCTTGGCAAAGCGGGCGAGCTTCTGGAACAACTTGTTGTAGTCATAGACAGACAAAGAGCCTTGCTTCAGATTGCGGAATTCCTCACGCTTGCTTTCAACCACGCTCTGCGGAATATGATGAGCTCGGAAATCTCGACGGAAATCATCCCAAGTGATAACACGTCCACCTTTGGAGTGCTTGTACTGCTGGAACCATTCTGCAGCTTGATCTTTGAGTTGGAAGGAAGCGAACTTGACAAAGTCCTCAGGTCTGACGTTACTGCACTCGAAATGCTTACACAGATCCACAAGCCAATCGTCAGCATCGGTTGCCTCAACACAATTGCTGAAAGTCTTTGGCCCGTTAGCAAGGAACTGGTTGAGTGTAGCAAAGTGACTCTGATTGCTGCCTTGGTTCCCTTGACTGCCTTGATTGCGTTCTTGAAGAATTTGCATGATCAGCTATGTGTTTGCATTGGTTGCGGCCATCACAGCTTGCCATGCCTCTGGAGGAGGTGGAGGTGGTGGCGGATCTTGATTCTGGTTCTGACTGGTGCTCTTAGCGGGAGCCATCCTGAAGAGGTTGACCACCGTTAGCACATAGACAGATAAATGAAGCTAAAACCAACGGAATGAAAATTGCAACATAAAGTCTTCACATCCGAACAAAATGAACGAATGCATTCCTCTTGAAGTGGTCACATATCCCTAAATTGCGAAGCCACGTAGAATTAGGTAGAAGAAGTAAAACAACAAGATACGGCTCGAGAACGAATAATCGGTAAGAAATCCCAATCTCAAACCAATATCCGTGGAAGAAGAACTAGAGCTACGAGAATTCCCACCTATGAAACTCCCGAAACTTTCCGGTTATGCAATCAGGTGTTGGGGATACAGGGGAAGCATAATATCTCACCCAAACTAGCAATTCCTATATCCAGCTGTATCCATCCTTCAACACATAACCAAGAAACCTTCGGAAACCATCTACCTCAACCTTCGAAAAGCATCCGTTATACAAGTTATGGCAATACTCCCGAACTCCCGCCCCAGTACTGGGTGGCATCGAGGTTATCTCACCAACGAACTGCATAAAAGAGATTTTCGATGTCGGCGAACATATCTCAAGTATTCCAGGATTGCAACGATAAAATTATGATGACAACACCTCAGAGCTCAACTCCCCGGGACACTTCCACTAAACCCCTGACAGGAGGCACCAAGACAATGTTCTCATCATAAGCCATCGGAATGATTCCAAGATACTCGTGTGATCCTAAATTTTTTTTTTGTGAAATTTGAGAAGAGAAGAGTCAAAACTCTACGTCAAGATGCCTTACCAGACGATGAGGAGACTGGGAAGTAAAAAAGAATTCCTAATCTCTCCGATATATAATTCCTAAATTACTCAAAACATTTTTTTCTAGACACAACTCGGCTGCTAAAAACGAACAAGCAATGGGACTCCTAAGGTCGGGGAAGGCTCTGATTACCAACTTGTAACACCCCCGATGCGACTATAGCTCCCACGTGTCGAGGCACGACTTAGAGACATAATCGCATTGAAGGCATATGTCGCAAGTTAGGCAATCTTCACAACATCCCATGTAATATGAATAATAAAGGGGAGATAACATAGTTTGCTTACACTCGCCACGTCACATCAAAGTACATAAATAACATCCATCATTCAAACACTCATGGCCCGACTACGGCGCCAAAATAGAAAAGAACCCAACATGCGACAAGGCCCCGAATCAAACCCCAACTAGGCACCACTACTGATCATCAGGAAAAGACACGTAGTAACGCTGAGAGTCTTCGTCGAACTCCCACTTCAGCTCGTACGTGTCACCTGGAGCGGAATCACCTGGACCTGCATCTGGAGTTATAGTATCTGTGAGCCACACGGACTCAGCAATCTCGCACCCTCGCGATCAAGACTATTTAAGCTTATAGGAAGGGTAAGGCAATATATATGTGGAGCTGCAGCAAGCGACTAGCATATGTGGTGGCTAACTTATACGCAAAAGAGAGCGAGAAGAGGGGGCAAAGCGCGAGCGAGAATCTAGAGGAACAACATGCGCAAACATTACTCCAACACCGTGTCCACTTCCCGGACTCCGCCGAGAAGAGGCCATCACGGTAACCCACTCAGTTGATTCATTTTAATTTAATTAAGGTTCAAGTTATCTACAACCAGACATTAACAAATTCCCATCTGCCCATAACTGCGGGCACGGCTTTCGAAAGTTCAATCCCTGCAGGGGAGTCCCAACTTAGCCCATGACAAGCTCTCACGGTCAACGAAGGAACAGACCTCCTCCCAAGACGTTCCGATCAGACTCGGTATCTCGGTAACTCAAGACACTTCGACAGGTTAAAAACAAGACCAGCAACACCACCCGAATGTGCCGACAAATCCCGATAGGAGCTGCACATATCTCTTTCTCAGGGCACACTCAGATGAGACATCCTACGAGTAAAACCAACCCTCAAGTTGCCCCGAGGTGGCCCCGCAGTCTACTCGGTCGGACCAACACTCAGAGGAGCACTGGCCCGGGGGGGTTTAAAATAAGATGACCCTTGGGCTGCGGTAACCCAAGGGAAAAAGAGGCTAGGTGGCGAATGGTAAAACCAATGTTGGACATTGCTAGAAAAGCTTTAATCAAGGCGAACTATCAAGGGGTTCCCATTATAACCCAACCGCGTAAAGAACGCAAAATCCGGGAACATAACACCGATATGACGGAAACTAGGGCGGCAAGAGTGGAACAAAACACTAGGCGAGAGGCCGAGCCTTCCACCTTTTACCAAGTATATAGATGCATTAAGATAACATAGCAATATAATGATATCCCAACAAGTAAATAAATGTTCCAACAAGGAACGGCTCCAGTCTTCACCTGCAACTAGCAACGCTATAAGAGGGGCTGAGCAAAGCGGTAACATAGCCAATCAATGGTTTGCTAGGACATGGTGGGTTAGAGGTTCAATAAGGCAATTGGGAGGCTGACAAGCAAAAGGTAGGCATCGTAGCATTGGCAAGCAAAAGAGCGAGCAAACTAGCATACCAAAGATAGTAGTGATTTCGAGGGTATGATCATCTTGCCTGCACAGTTGTCAGAGTTGACTGGATCCTCACAAGCAAACTCAACAGGCTCCTCGGTAGCGAACTCGTCTCCCGGCTCTACCCAAACAAGACAAACAAGCAACAAGGACAAAATCAACCATGTGCAAGGATCAAGCGATACGATGCAATGATGATATGCTATGCGGGATGCGATGCGGGATGCAGAATGCAAGATATGACAGGAAATGCATGAAACTGGCCTCAACATGGAATTCCAAGGGTGCCACTGGAAAGATGAGATGAAATCGCTTGAAAACGATATAAAGAACGCCGGAATCGGAGTTACGGTTTGGAAATGGCAAGCGTTTCAAAAATGACACCGGTCTGCAATTAACAGCAAGTAGGCATCTAAATGCAATGAGATGAACATGCTACAGCCACCAAACATGACAACAAAATACATGGCAGGGATGCACACAAGATTCTTAACAAAAGACTAGCACTGAGCCACGGCCAATTCATCAATTATAACGTTCAAACAAGCATGTCAAAAACGCAAATGCAAAACAGATTTCAGACTTAGTGAAATTACACTTGTCTGAAATTTCAGATCATGAAGCCCTCTTCGGAGCAGCAAAACAACATGATACATGACCTGATTAAGACAAGTAAGAACATGGCATGGAGCTACTCAACAAGCTTAACGAAAGACCTAAAGTGACCTGGGGCCAAAAGGGTTCACAAAATATACTAATGGGCACACGAACATAGCTAAAACACAATCAGTTTTCAGACTTCGTGAAAACTGGGACATGCTGAAACATAACTCACGAAGGCATGTAAACGAGCTCGATGCACTCACTACGGTGCAAGTCATGGCAAGGCAAGCATACACCCATTAAGAAGGCACAAAATGGTAGCTAGACATGGCAAGAACAAAGGCATATCATGCACGGATCAACTACAATAGCATCAGCAAAATCGCAAACGAGTTGACGATCTGCCCAGATTCACCACGAAGCAAAAGTAGAGCTCGATTAACTCAAGCTAGGTTGCTCCATAGTTGCAAACAAAGACATAGATGGATAGAGCACAACAAGATTAACAAAACTCCTTTACTGATCATCCTCAAAAGAGGCACGGATCACTAGGAAACAAGCTGAACATATGGCATCATGAACCAAATAATCCCAGACTTAGTGAAAACTACTAAGTCCCTGAAAACAAATTTACCGGGTGCCTCACTTTGCAAGCTTGCACAAGTCACCACAAACATCCTAAAAATTCATGGGTTGCACCCCTGGAAAGATAACAAAATCCTTAACAAAACATATGAAGGACTCACAGGCATAGCATGCACACAATAATCATGGCAAAAATGACAAAAGTCTAAGATGAATTAGCAGATCTGATAAATAACTCACGAAGCCTCCTTCTAACAGCATTTCAGGCATCAAGATGAGCTCAAACGAAAATGATGCAATGGAATGAAATTATGTACTCGTCGAGACGAACATTTTGATATACTATATGTCCAAATCGGAGCTACGGATGCGGAGATATCACTGGTCAAAGATTGCATAAAAATTATGGTTCAGATCAGAAATTACTGTTCACCGAGCGCGCCATTCGAGGTTCGTCAACCGGCAATGGCGGTGGTGGCCGGAGAAGGAGGGAGCTCGCCGGGGGGAGGAGAGGCCGGGGTGGCCGGGGACTTGGCCGGCGTGGAGGAGGCGGCGGCGGCCGGCGGGACCTCGGGCGGCGCGGGCGTGCGGGCGCCGGCGAGGTGCGCGGCCTGGGGCGACGATGGCCGAGTGCGGCGGCGGGGCGTCGGCGACGTGGAAGAAGGGCGGCGCGGCGAGGTCCTCGTCGGGCGCGGGCGGCGCGGGAGGAAGGAGGCGGCGGCCCGGGCGTGGGAGGAGAGGGCCGGCCTTGGGCCCTCGCGGGCCGGCGGCGGTGGGAGGTGGCGCTGCCACTTGGCGGGTGGTGGTAGGCTGAGGCGAGCGGCGGACGTGTCCGGCGCCATCCGGACGTGTCCGGCGTCGTCGGATCTGAGATTTTAGGGTTAGGGGGGAGAATGAACCGCGAATTTCGGAGGGGGGGGGGTGTATATATAGGCATAGGGGGAGCTAGGAGAGTCCAAAAGACGTGCAGTTTTCGGCCACGTGATCGTGATCGAACGCTCTAGGACATGGAGCAGAGTTTGGTGGGTTTTGGGCCAAAATGGAGGGGTGTTGGGCTGCAACACACACGAGGCCTTTTTGGTCCCTCAGTTAACCGTTGGAGTATCAAACGAAGTCCGAATGGCACGAAACTTGACAGGCGGTCTACCGGTAGTAAACCAAGGCCGCATGACAAGTCTCGGTCCAATCCGGAAATGTTTAATCCCCACATACGAAAGAAAGCTAGAAATGACCACCGGAGGAGAGCGAAGCGCCGGAATGCAAAACGGACAACGGGGAAAATGCTCGAATGCATGAGATGAACACGTATGCAAATACAATGCACATGATGACATGATATGAGATGCATGAAAACGAAAACAACACACGGAGACAAAGACCCGAACCCGAGGAAATAAATATAACTTAACGCCGGAAACGGCAAGAGTTGGAGTACAAATTGGGAAAGTTATACCCGGGGCGTTACAATCCTGTCCTTGGTGCCCTGTGAGAGAGCGATCACCGAGTTGTATCTGGCACTTGGAAGGGTGTGTTTTATTAAGTATCCTATTCTAACTGACATAAGGTCAAGGTACAACTCCGGGTCGTCCTTTTACCGAGGGACACGACTATTCAAATAGATAAACTTTCCTGTAGGGGTGCACCACATTTCCCAACACGCTCGATCCCTCTGGCCGGACACACTTTCCTAGGTCATGCCCGACCTCGGAAGATCAACACGTCGCAGCCCCTCCTAGGCACAATAGAGAGGTCAGCACGTCAGTGTAAATCCTAAGCGTGAAGGGGTCTGGGCCCATCGCCCATTGCACACCTGCACGTTGCGTACGAGGCCGGAAGCAGACCTAGCCCCCTTAATACAAGCGCAGGCTTACGGTCCAATCTGACGTGCGGCGCTCAATCGCTGACGTCAAGAAGGCTTCGGCTGATACTACGACGTCGAGTGCCCATAACTGTTCCCGCGTAGTTGGTTAGTGTGTATAGGCCAGTGGCAAGACTTAGATCAAATACTAAGATCTCGTTAAGCGTGTTATTTGGAAGTAACCGTGGACGCCGACCAAGGACCAGGCCCACCTGTCTCCTAGGTGGTCGCAACCTGCCTTGTCACTCTGCCACAAAGTAACACTCGGGGGCCATCGGGAACCCAGGCCCACCACTACCTGGATGGAACCACCTGTGTTTCAGCCCACACATCGGAATCACTTGCGGGTACTCTATGAGCCGACCCAACTTTAGTCACCACATGTATCATATATAATATGTATGTAAGTATATACCCGTGATCACCTCCCAAGTGATCATGACCCCATAATATAGCATGGCAGACAAACAAGAATGTAGGGCCACTGATGGAATACTAGCATCCTATACTAAGCATTTAGGATTGCTGGTAAAGGTAACAACAGTAGTAGCAAAGACAAGTTATGCATCAGATCAGTAACATGCTACAGTACTCTAATGCAAGTAGTAGAGAGAATAATAGGCGATATCGGGTTGATCAAGGGGGGCTTTCCTAGTTGCTCTAACAAGGAGGGGTCGTCCACAATGTAGTCGATCGGGGCACCAGCAGCGGCGTCAGTCTGGTAGTCTACTAGAGAGAAGAGGGGGAAGAAATAATGAATCCAATGCAAACAAATGCATATCGATGCATGACATGAGAAGTAACGGTGCGAGGTGTGCCCTAACACGTTAGGAGGTGATACCGGTGAAGTGGGAAACATTCGGGAAAGTATCCCTGATGTTTCGTGTTTTCGGACAAATGAACTGGAGGTGAAATGTTGCATGTTCTCTATGATAGGGACGCATGGCGGGCGAACAGACTGCGTATCCGGTTTCGTCTCGTTGCTCGGAGCAACTTCCATGTACAAAGTAGTTTCATCCGAGCTATGGATTATTATCTATGATTTTCTAAAGTTTTAAACATTTTCTGGAATTTATTTAATTAATTTAAATCAACATTATCCAGAATAGTATGTGATGACGTCAGCATGACATAGGTGTGAGGTCAACAGTCAATAGTGTGGTTGACTGGAGTCAAACCTGACATGTGGGTCCACCTGTCATGGACTAGCATGTTAATTAGGGTTTAATTAAGCAGGATTAATTAAGTTTAATTAATCTAGATTAATTAAGTTAACTAATTGATTAATTAATTAATTAATTAACAAATTACTCCCTCCGTAAACTAATATAAGAGCGTTTAGATTACTATTTTAGTGATCTAAATGCTCTTATATTAGCTTACAGAGGTAGTATTATTTATTTATTTGTTTTTATTTTATATATTATTTTAAAAAAATATTCTAGGGTGGGCCCCATGTGCCATAGGGCGGTGCCGGCGGATGGCGGCGCCGGCGGAAGGCTGCGCGCCCGGGAGCGTTGGGGGGAGGGGGCAGTGCCGCAAGCTAGAGGGGGGTGAGTTTCAGTCGTGCAGGCCGGCAAGGCCACCGCAGCACCGGCGAGGCGGGGCGACGGGGCGCGGCTGTAACCCCCCGGATATGATTTACCTAATATGTAATCCAACTCTTGTCGTTTCCGGCGCTAAGTTATTTTATTTTCTCGGGTTCGGGTTTTTGTGTCCGTGTGTTGTTGTCGTTGTCATGCATCTCATATCATGGCATCATGTGCATTGCATTTGCATACGTGTTCATCTCATGCTTTCGAGCATTTTCCCCGTTGTCCGTTTTGCATTCCGGCGCTTCGTTCTCCTCCGGTGGTCATTTCTACCTTTCTTTCGTGTGTGGGGATTAAACATTTCCGGATTTGACCGAGACTTGCCAAGCGGGCTTGGTTAACTACCGGTAGACCGCCTGTCAAGTTTCGTACCATTTGGACTTTGTTTGATGCTCCAACGGTTAACCGACGGACCGAAAAGGCCTCGTGTGTGTTGTAGCCTAACACCCCTCCAATTTGGCCCAAAACCCACCAAAACCCTCTCCATCATCTAGAGCGTTCGATCACGATCGCGTGGTCGAAAACCGCACCTCATTTGGACTCTCCTAGCTCCTCCTATGCCTATTTATAGAACCCTCCTCGAAATCCCGGGTCAAAACACCCCTAGAACCCTAGATCCGCTCGCGCCGCCGCCGGACGTGTCCATTTCCAGCTGGACACGTCGCACCACCGCCCTGCACCAGTGGCAGGCTGCCACATGGCGCCGCCGCCCGTCCCGCCGCCGGCCCGGACGTGCCCGAGCAGGCCCCCGCGCGGCCCGTTCCCCGCCGCCCGCCTGCATCTTCACCGGCGCCCGCCTCCCTCGCAGCGCCTCCTCGCGCCGCCGCACTCCCCCTTGCCGGCCGCCGCACTTCCTCGTCACCGTCAACCATGGCTGCAACTCCGGCCGCCGCCCCCGCCGCGCAACCGCCGCCCGACGCCTCCACCGCGCCGCATCCGCCCCGTCGCGTCGCGGATCCGGCCGGCCACCACTCCGGCGAGCTCCACGCCGCCTCCCTCAACGAACTCCGGCGGTAAACTCCATCTCCGGCGAGCTTGAGGCAAACCTCGGGAAGCGTGCAAATCTCAGATCTAATTATCTTGGTTGACTTTTACCCCGAAACCCTAGCTATTTTGCACTTTTCATCATGTTGTATCTCTGCATCCGTAGCTCCGTTTTGGGCATATAGCATATCAAATGTTCGTCTCAGAGAGAACATCATTTCATCTCATTGCATCATTTTCATTTGAGTTCATCTTGATGCCCGAAATTCTGTTGGAAGAATGCCATTTGAGATAATTGTCAGATCTGCTACTCCAATTAGATATTTGTCATTTTTGCCATGATTAATGTGTGCATGATATGCCCCTGATCTCTACATATGTTTTTTTATATGCTTTTCCATCTTTCCAGGGGTGCACCCCATGTATTTTTTTGATGTGTGTGGTGACTAGCAAAAGCTTGCAAAGTGGTGCATTCGTTAATGCTGATTTCAGGGACTTGGCAATTCCACTAAGTCCTTGATCTATTTATGTCAATATGCCATATGTTCATGTTGTTTCCTAGTGATCCGTGCCTCTTTTGAGGATGATCAGTAAGGATGATTTGTTAATCTTGTAGTGCTCTGTCCATACATGTCTTTGTTTGCAATTATGGAGCACAATAGCTTGAGTCAATCGAGCTCTACTTTTGCTATTTCATGAATCTGGGCAGATTGTCTACTTGTTAGCGATTTTGCCGAGGATGTTGTAGTTGATGCGTGCATGCTATGCTATTGTTCTTGCCATGTCTAGCTTGTATAATGTGTATTCTTGACGGGTGTATGCTTAGATTGTCATGACTTGCTCTGTAATGAGTGCATCGAGCTCGTAAACATGCTTACTCGATATCTGATTTGCATGCTCTAGTTTTTCACCAAGTCTGTAATCTGATTATGTTTTTGCCATGTTCACATGCTTGCAATTGTATTTTCTCGTCCCTTCTGGCTCAAGGTCACTAAGGGACTTTTGTTAAGATCTTTGAGTAGCTCCATGTGATGTTTTGCTTTGCCATGTTCAGGCCTTGTAGCTTATAGTTTTCATGCTTCAAAGTGTGCTATCTGATCTGAAATTCCAGACAAGTGTTAATTTCACTAAGTCTGAGATCTGTTTACCAATTGCACTTTTGCCATGCTTGTTTGAACCTGTTAATGGTTGAATTGGCCGTAGATCAGTGTTCATCTTTTGTTAAGCATCATGAATGGATCCCTCCCATGTATTTTGTTGCCATGTTTAAGTGCTGTAACATGTTCATCTTGTTGCATTTAGATGGCTACTTGCTGTATATCGCAGACCGTTGTCATATTTGAATTGCTTGCCATTTCCAAACCGTGACTCCGATTCTGACGTTCTTTATATCATTTTCAAGAGAAATCATCTCGCCTTTCCAGTGGCATACTTGGATTGCCAAGTTGAGGCAAGGTTCTTTCATTCTTTGTCAAATCTTGCATATGCATCACATATCGCATCTCGCATAGCATACCATGATTGCATCATGTTGTTTGAGTTTGCACGTGGTTGATTGTGTTCCGTTTGCTTGTTTGTCTTGTTGGGGTAGAGCCGGGAGACGAGTTCGCTAACGAGGAGACCGTTGAGTTTTCTTTCGAGGATCCATTCAACTCTGACAACTTTGCAGGCAAGATGATCATAGCCTCGAAATCACTTCTATCTTTGCTTTGCTAGATGCTCGCTCTTTTGCTATGCCTATGCTACGATGCCTACCACTTGCTTATCCTGCCGCCCAAATTTCCATGTCAAACCTCTAACCCACCATGTCCTAGCAAACCGTTGATTGGCTATGTTACCGCTTTGCTCAGCCCCTCTTATAGCATTGCTAGTTGCAGATGAAGATTGGAGACCGTTCCTTGTTAGAACATTATTTTTTCTTGTTGGGATATCATTATATTATCTTGTTATCTTAATGCATCTATATACTTGGCAAAGGGTGGAAGGCTCGGCCTCTCGCCTAGTGTTATGTTCCACTCTTGCCGCCCTAGTTTCCATCATATCAGTGTTATGTTCCCGGATTTTGCGTTCCTTACGTGGTTGGGTGATAATGGGAACCCCTTGATAGTTCGCCCTAAATAAAGATTTTCCTGCAATGCCCAACCTTGGTTTTACCATTTGCCACCAAGCCTCTTTTCCCTTGGGTTTCTGGAGCCCAAGGGTCATCTTATTTTAAGCCCCCCCCTGGGCCAGTGCTCCTCTGAGTGTTGGTCCGACCAAGCTTCCTGCGGGGCCACCTCGGGGAAACTTAAGGGTTGGTTTTACTCGTAGCTAGTCTCATCTGAGTGTGCCCTGAGAATGAGATATGTGCAGCTCCTATCGGGATTTGTCTGCACATTCGGGCGGTGTTGCTGGATTTGTTTTAACTTGTCGAAGTGTCTTGTAGAACCGGGATACCGAGTCTGATCCGAATGTCTCAGGAGAAGGTCTATTCCTTCGTTGACCGTGAGAGCTTGTCATGGGCTAAGTTGGGACTCCCCTGTAGGGATTTGAACTTTCGAAAGCCATGCCCGCGGTTATGGGCAAATGGGAATTTGTTAATGTCCGGTTGTAGATAACTTGAACCTTAACTTAATTAAAATGAATCAACTGTGTGAGTTACCGTGATGGTCTCTTCTCGGCGGAGTCCGGGAAGTGAACACGGTGTTGGACTAATGCTTGCCGCAGGTTATTCTCTAGTTATTCGTTCGCGCTTTGCCTTCTCTTCTCGCTCTCTCTTGCGAACATGTTAGCCACCGTATATGCTAGTCGCTTGTTGCAGCTCCACATATTTTACCTTGCCTTACCTATAAGCTTAAATAGTCTTGATCGCGAGGGTGCAAGATTGCTGAGTCCCTGTGGCTCACAGATTACTTCCAAACCAGATGCAGGGCCTGATGACTCCGTTCCAGATGACGCGCTTGAGCTCGAGTGGGAGTTCGACGAGGACTCACGCCGTTACTATGTGTCTTTCCCTGATGATCAGTAGTGGTGCCCAGTTGGGGCGATCGGGACCGTGTCGCATGTTGGGTTGATCTTTTATTTTGGCGTCGTAGTCGGGCCATGAGTGTTTGGATGATGTAATGCTATTTATGTACTTTGTTTGACGTTGCGAGTGTAAGCCAACTATGTATCTCCCCTTTTATTATCTATATTACATGGGATGTTGTGAAGATTACCTAACTTGCGACATTGCTTTCAATGCGGTTATGCCTCTAAGTCGTGCCTCGACACGTAGGAGATATAGCCGCATCGAGGGCGTTACAAGTTGGTAATCAGAGCCTTCCCCGACCTTAGGAGCCCCCATTGCTTGATCGTTTTTAGCAGTCGCTGTTGAGTCTAGAAAAATGTTTTGAGTCATTTAGGAATTATATATCGGAGAGTTTAGGAATTCTTTTTACTCCCCAGTCTCCTCATCGCTCTGGTAAGGCATCCTGACGTAGAGTTTGACTCTTCTCTTCTCAAATTCCACTAATTTTTTTTTAGGATCACGCGGGTATCTTGGAATCGTTCCGATGGTTTTGTGACGAGAACATTGTTCTTTGTGCCTCCTATCTTTAGGGGTTGTGGCAGTGTCTCAGGGAGTTGAGCTCCGAGGTGTTGTCGTCACAATTTTATCGTTGCAGTTCTGGAATACCTGAGTTTAGTACGCCGACATCAAAAATCTCTTTTATGCAGTTCGTTGGTGAGATAACCTCGACGCCACCCAGTACTGGGGCGGGAGTTCGGGAGTATTGCCATAACTTGTATAACGGATGCTTTTCGAAGGTTGAGGTAGATGGTTTCTGAAGTTTTTCTCGGTTATGTGTTGAAGGATGGATACAGCTGGATGTAGGATTTGCTAGATTTGGGTGAGATATTATGCTTCCCCTGTATCCCCAACACCTGATTGCATAACCGGAAAGGTTCGGGAGTTTCATAGGTGGGAATTCTTGTAGCTCTAGTTCTTCTTCCACGGATATTTGGTTTGAGATTTGGATTTCTTACCGACTATTCGTTCTTGATCCGTACCTTGTTGATTTATTCCTCTACCTAAATTCTAAGTGGCTTCTCAATTTATGGATATGTGACCATTTCAAGTGGAATGCATTCATTCATTTTGTTCGAATGTGAAGACTATATGTTGCAATTTCAACCCGCTTGAATCAGCTTCATTTTATCTGTCAACGTGCTAACGATTGTCTCCCTCTTCAGGATGGCTCCCGCTAAGAGCAGCAATCAGAATCAGAATCAGGATCTGCCACCACCTCCACCTCCTCCGAAGACATGGCAAGCTGTGATGGCCGCAACCAATGCAAACACGCAGTTGATCATGCAAATTCTTCAAGAGCGCAACCAAGCGAACCAAGGCAACAATCAGAATCACTTTGCTACACTCAACCAGTTCCTTGCTAACGGGCCAAAGACTTTCAGCAATTGTGTTGAGGCAACTGATGCTGACGATTGGCTCATGGATCTGTGCAAGCATTTCGAGTCCAGTAACGTCAGGCCTGAGGACTTTGGCAAGTTCGCTTCCTTTCAACTCAAAGACCAAGCTGCAGAATGGTTCCAGCAGTACAAGGATTCCAGAGGAGGCCATGTGATTACCTGGGATGAATTCCGTCAAGATTTCAAAGCTCATCATATTCCCCAGAGCGTGGTTGAAAGCAAGCGTGAAGAATTCCGCAACCTGAAGCAAGGCTCTTTGTCTGTCTATGACTACAACAAGTTGTTTTAGAAGCTCGCCCACTTTGCTAAGCAGGATGTCCCTGACGAGAAGAGCATGATATACCAGTTCAGGGGTGGTCTCAGAGAAGAAATCCAGCTAGCTCTTGTTCTCTTTGAGCCATTGAGGTACGATGAGTTCTACAACATGGCATTGAAGCAAGAGGCTGCTCAACTAAGGTGTGATGCTTCCAAGAAGTGAGTCAGAGATGCTACTCCTTCTTCCTCTACTCAAGTGGCCAAGTAGCAGAAGTATTGGCTTCCTCCTCCTCTGTTTCGTCAGCCGTATCAGAAGAGCAAAGGTGGCAGTGGATCTTCCCACCCACCCAACCCTGGCTTTCAGAACAAGACTTCGTCTCAAGCTCCAAGATCGAGTGCTCCGTATCACCGTCCGCTTTCAGAGGTCACGTGCAACAAGTGCCAACAGAAGGGTCACGATGCCAACAAGTGCTCCAACCACAAACGTCTCCCTCCTCCTCCTCCTGTGAGATCAGCAAGTATAGCTGTGGTCAAGCATAACCCCAAGCACGCCAAGGTTAACTTGATGATCGCAGATCAGGCAGAGGACTCGTCAGATGTCATCATGGGTAACCTCCCTATTAACGATATTCCAGCTAAAGTACTTTTTGACTCCGGTGCATCGCATTCCTTCATGCCATTCCAATTTGCATCGGAGAACAATTTTAGTACTAAGGCATTACCTAGAGTTATGCAAGTCGTCTCTCCGGCTAAGCGTCTGAGTTCTAGTATGATGATTCCGGATATTTCTACCATGATGGATGATTTCAAGTTTCTGGCTTCTCCAATGGTTCTTGGTAATTCGGATATTGATCTTATTCTCGGAATGGATTGGCTTTCTAAGCACAAGGCTCAGCTTGATTGTGCAGCCAGACAGATTCAATTGACTCATTCGTCTGAGGATGTAATTGTCTTTGCCGCTCATGATGATACAATCCGTCTGTTTTCTCCCAATGATAAGGGTGAACTGGATGCTATCTCGCAAATTCCAGTCGTTTGCGAATATCAAGACGTCTTTCCAGAAGAGCTTCCAGGAATGCCTCCGCACCGGCCAGTTGAATTCGTCATCGATCTTGAGCCTGGCACGGAACCAGTGTGCAAGCGTCCTTACAAGCTCGGACCTGAAGAGTTGAAGGAGCTGAAGAAGCAACTCGATATTCAGGAGCGAATGGGTCTCATCCGACATACTTCTTCTCCGTGGGGTTGTGGTGTTCTTTTTGTGAAGAAGAACGATGGAACGGACCGACTTTGTGTTGACTACCGTCCATTGAACAAGAAGACTATCAAGAACAAGTACCCACTTCCCAACATCTATGAGCTGTTCGAACAACTCAAAGGTGCCCAAGTATTCTCCAAGCTTGATCTCCGTATGGGTTATCATCAGATTCGAATCCGTGAGCAAGATATTCCCAAGTCGGCTTTCAGGACAAGCTATGGTTCATATGAATACACTGTCATGTCTTTTGGCCTCGTCAAAGCTCCTCCGACTTTCTCTCGCATGATGAACTTCATCTTCAACGCCTACACCAATGACTTTGTTTTGGTCTATCTCGACGACATTCTGGTCTTTTCAAAGAACAAGGAAGATCATGCCAAGCATTTGCGTTTGGTACCCAATAAGCTCAGGGAACATCAGTTCTACGCCAAGTTCTCAAAGTGCGAATTTCGGCTCGATGAGGTTCTTTATCTTGGGCATATCATCTCTGCCAAGGGCATTGCGGTGAATCCTGAGAACGTGTCTGCAATTGTGAATTGGGAACCACCTCAGAACGTGAAGCAACTCCGTAGCTTCCAAGGTCTCGCAAGCTATTGCCGAAGGTTCGCTGAAAACTTTTCAAAGATCGCGAAGCCTCTCTCCAATCTTCTCCAGAAGCACGTCAAGTACGTTTGGTCTCCGGAGTGTGACATTGCTTTCAACACTTTGAAAGAGAAATTGGTCACTGCTCTAGTTCTGACTCCTCCTAATGAATCCAAACTGTACGAGGTCTTTTGCGATGCCTCCCTCCAAGGTCTTGGTGCAGTGTTGATGCAAGAGAAGAAAGTTGTGGCTTATACCTCTCGCCAGTTGAAGCCCAACGAGAAGAACTACCCCACTCATGACCTCGAGTTGGCGGCAGTTGTGCATGCTCTTTTGACTTGGAGACATCTCTTATTGGGAAGAAAAGTGGACATTTTCACTGATCACAAGAGTCTCAAGTACATCTTCACTCAGCCTAATCTCAACCTCAGACAGACTCGATGCGTCGAAATGATTCAAGAGTATAATCCGAGTATCGAGTATACTCCAGGCAAGGCCAATGTGATTGCTGACGCATTGAGCAGGAAGGCTTATTGCAACAGTCTGATTCTCAAGCCTTATCAACCCGAGCTTTGTGAAGCTTTCCGCAAACTTAATCTGCAAGTTGTTCCTCAAGGTTTCCTCGCCAACCTTCAAGTCTCCCCTACCTTGGAAGACCAGATTCGCCAAGCTCAGCTTCTTGATGCTATGGTGAAGAAGGTGAAGATTGGGATTGCCAAGAGTCAACCCAAGTACAAGTGCTACCGCCTTGATGACAAGGATACTCTCTTCTTCGAGGATCGTATTGTTGTGCCCAAAGGTGACCTTCGTAAAGTGATCATGAACGAGGCACACAATTCTCTCCTCTTCATCCACCCTGGGAGCACGAAGATGTATCAGGACCTCAAGCATGCTTATTGGTGGACTCGAATGAAGCGCGAGATTGCTCAGTTCGTGAATGAGTGTGATGTCTGCAGAAGAGTGAAGGCAAAACACCAAAGGCCAGCTGGTCTCCTCCAACCTCTTGCCATTCCAGAATAGAAGTTCGACCACATTGAGATGGACTTCGTGACTGGGTTTCCAAAGTCCAAGCGTGGCAATGATGCTATATTCGTTGTCATCGACAAACTCACTAAAGTGGCTCACTTTCTGCCTATCAAAGAGTCTATCACTGCAGCTCAATTGGCGGAGCTCTATACCTCTAGAATTGTCTCTCTGCACGGTATTCCACAAGTGATCTCTTCAGACCGTGGCAGCATCTTTACCTCCAAGTTTTGGGATTTTTTTCAGAAGGCCATGGGCACCAACATCCACTTCAGCACAGCTTTTCATCCTCAAACTAGCGGTCAAGTCAAGCGTGTCAACCAGATTCTTTAAGATATGCTTAGGGCTTGTGTGATCTCCTTCGGCATGAAGTGGGAGGATTGTCTTCCATATGCTGAATTCTCCGACAACAATAGTTTTAAAGCAAGTTCGGGCAAGGCCCCATTTGAAATTCTGGATGGCAGTAAGTGCCGTACCCCTCTCAACTGGTCTAAAACCGGTGAACGTCAGCTTCTCCGTAATGACTTAATCACAGAGGCAGAGGAAATGTGCAAAGTCATTCGAGATAACCTCAACGCAGCCCAATCCTGCCAGAAGAGCTACTATGATAGTAAGCACCGTGATTTGACTTTCGAGATCGGAGATCATGTTTACCTCCGTGTCTCTCCAATGAAAGGTACTCGCCGTTTCGGTATCAAAGGGAAGCTTGCCCCTAGATATGTGGGACCTTTCAAGATCGTCAGCAAGAGAGGCGATCTCGCCTATCAACTCGAGCTTCCTTCAAACTTTGCAAATGTTCATGACGTGTTCCATGTCTCTCAGCTCCGCAAGGGCTTCAAGACTCCTGACCGCACCGTCAACTTCGAAGACATTGAGCACCAAGCAGATCTCTCTTATCGTGAGCACCCCGTTGCTATTCTTGAAGAGACTGAACGCAAGACTCGCAACAAGTCAATCAAATTCCTCAAAGTCAAATGGTCACACCATTCCGACCGTGAAGCCACCTGGGAACGCGAGGATCACCTCTGTTCTAGATACCCGGCGTTCTTTCAGTCCTAGGTCTCGGGACGAGATCCTTTCGTAGTGGTGGAGTGTTGTAACACCCCGGATATGATTTACCTAATATGTAATCCAACTCTTGCCATTTCCGGTGCTAAGTTATTTTATTTTCTCGGGTTCGGGTTTTTGTCCCCGTGTGTTGTTGTCGTTGTCATGCATCTCATATCATGTCATCATGTGCATTGCATTTGCATACGTGTTCATCTCATGCTTTCAAGCATTTTCCCCGTTGTCCGTTTTGCATTCCGGCGCTTCGTTCTCCTCCGGTGGTCATTTCTACCTTTCTTTCGTGTGTGGGGATTAAACATTTCCGGATTGGACCGAGACTTGCCAAGCGGCCTTGGTTAACTACCGGTAGACCACCTGTCAAGTTTCGTACCATTTGGACTTCGTTTGATGATCCAACGGTTAACCGAGGGACCGAAAAAGCCTCGTGTGTGTTGCAGCCCAACACCCCTCCAATTTGGACCAAAACCCACCAAAACCCTCTCCATCATCTAGAGTGTTCGATCACGATCGCGTGGCCAAAAACCGCACCTCATTTGGACTCTCCTAGATCCTCCTATGCCTATTTATAGAACCCTCCTCGAAATCCCGGGTCAAAACACCCCTAGAACCCTAGATCCGCTCGCGCCGCCGCCGGACGTGTCCATTTCCAGCCGGACACGTCGCGCCGCCGCCCCGCACCAGTGGCAGGCTGCCACGTGGTGCCGCCGCCCGTCCCGCCGCCGGCCCGGGCGAGCCCGAGCCGGGCCCCCGCGCGGCCCGTTCCCCGCCGCCCGCCTGCATCTTCGCCGGCGCCCGCCTGCATCTTCGCCGGCGCCCGCCTCCCTCGCAGCGCCTCCTCGTGCCGCCGCACTCCCCCTCGCCGGCGGCCGCACTTCCTCGTCGCCGGCAACCGCGGCTGCAACTCCGGCCGCCGCCCCCGCCGCGCAACCGCCGCCCGACGCCTCCACCGCGCCGCATCCGCCCCGCCACGCCGCGGATCCGGTCGGCCACCACTCTGGCGAGCTCCACGCTGCCTCCCTCGACGAACTCCGGCGCTCAACTCCATCTCCGGCGAGCTCGAGGCGAACCTCGGGAAGCATGCAAATCTCAGATCTAATTATCTCGGTTGACTTTTGCCCCGAAACCCTAGCTATTTTGCACTTTTCATCATGTTGTATCTCCGTATCTGTAGCTCCGTTTTGGGCATATAGCATATCAAAATGTTCGCTTCAGAGAGCACATCATTTCATCCCATTGCATCATTTTCATTTGAGTTCATCTTGATGCCCGAAATACTGTTGGAAGAATGCCATTTGAGATAATTGTCAGATCTGCTGCTCCAATTAGATATTTATAATTTTTGCCATGATTAATGTGTGCATGATATGCCCCTGAGCTCTACATATGTTTTGTTATATGCTTTGCCATCTTTCCAGGGGTGCAACCCATGTATTTTTTTTGATGTGTGTGGTGACTAGCACAAGCTTGCAAAGTGGTGCATTCATTAATGCTGATTTCAGGGACTTAGCAATTCCACCAAGTCCTTGATCTTACAGTTGCCGTCCCGGAGAGGCACCATGGGGGAGTCGACGAAAATCAATTCCAGTAGCCATAGAGTCCAGAACCACCAGATCCAATCTAGAAACCATCACGGAGGGGTTCACCACTTCCATTGGTGCCTCTCCGATGATGCGTGAGTAGTTCTTTGTAGACCTTTCGGTCAGTAGATAGTAGCTATATGGGTTCCTCTCTCTTGTTTGATTATCAATACAATGGTCTCTTGGAGATCCATATGATGTAACTCTTTTTGCGGTGTGTTTGTTGGGATCCGATGAACTTTGAGTTTATGATCAGATCTATCTCTTTTTATCCGTGAAAGTTATTTGAGTTTCTTTAATCTCTTATATGCATGGTTTTCTTATAGCCTCGTATTTCTTCTCCGATATTTGGTTTTGTTTGGCCAACTTGATCTATTTATCTTGCAATGGGAAGAGGTGCTTTGTAGCGGGTTCGATCTTACAATTCTTGATCCCAGTGACAAAAGGCGAACCGACACATATGTGACGTAGCTACTAACGTTGCTACAATTCTCTGATGGGTTGTACATAAACAGATCTTGTCTACATCATGTCATCGTTCTTATTGCATTACTCCATTCCTCCACGAACTTAATACACTAGATGCATGCTGGATAATGGTCGATGTGTGGAGTAATAGTAGTAGATGCGGGCAGGAGTCGGTCTACTAATCTTGGACGTGATGCCTATATAATGATCATTTCCTGGATATCGTCATGATTATTTGAAGTTCTATCAATTGCCAACAGTAATTTGTTTACCCACCATTTGCTACTTTCTTGAGAGAAGCCGCTAGTGAAACCTACGGCCATGGGGTCTCTTTCCCATATTATTTGCCTTTCCGATCTATTTTATTTGCCTTTTATTTTCATATCTATTAAACCCAAAAATAAAAAATACCTTGCTGCAATTTATTTTATTTGGTCTTTGATCTATCAATATTTACAACTCTCTCACATCCGTCTGCCAATTTCTAGCGCCGTTACCCGAAAGGGATTGACAACCCCTTTGACACGTCGAGTTGCGACTATTTTTTATTTGTTTGCAGGTGTTGTTTACATAGTGTTGCTTTGTTCTCCTACTGGTTCGATAACCTTGGTCTCATCACTGAGGGAAAGACTTACAGTTGCTGTGTTGCATCATCCCTTCCACTTTGGGGAAATACCGACATAGTTCTAGCAGACATCAAAAGGAATTTCTGGTGCCGTTGCCGGGGAGGATCATCTACATCTACCATGTTACTAATAAAAAAATCTCATCTTCTTGCAATTCACATTATCTGCCATTTGCCCCTCATTTTCCTCTCCCCCACTTCACAAAAATTTGCCATTTTATTCTCCCTCTTTTTCGTTCGCCGTTTTCTTGCCGGATCTGTTTTTGAGTGAAATCTTGTTGCGTAGTCACCATGACTCAAGAGAACAGCAAGTTTTGTGATTTCTCAAATACCAACAACAATGATTTTATTGGCACTCTGCTTGCTCCTGCTTTGCTGAATCTTGTTATGAAAGATCAATTTTCCAGTACTCCTAAAGAGGATGTCGCGTCCCATCTTAATGCCTTTGAAGAATTATCCGATATGAAAAAGAAAAAAAATATGTTGACAATGATGTTGTGAAGATGAAATTGTTTTTGTTTTCTTTGCGTGATTGCACAAAAATGGTTTTTTCTTTGCCTCATAATAGTATCGATTCTTGGAATAAGTGCATAGATCCTTTTATCACTAAATATTTTCCGCTTGCAAAAATTATTTCCCTTAGAACCCAGATCATGAATTTCAAGCAACTTAAACATGAGCATGTTGCACAATCTTGGGAAAGGATGAAAATGATCCTAAGGAATTGCCCAACTCATGGGTTAAATCTTTGGATGATCATACAAATTTTTTATGTGGGGTTGAATTTTGTTTCTCGTAATCATTTAGACTCCGCCGCGTGTGGTACTTTTATGGAAATTACTTTGGATGAAGCTACCAAATTTCTTGATAATATTATGGCAAATTATTCACAATGGCATACCGAACGAGCTCCTACTAGTAAAAAATTTAATTTGGTTGAAGAAATTTCTTCTTTGAGTGAAAAAGTTGATGCTCTTATGAAATTCATTGCTATTAAAAGTCCTCCTATTGATTTCAATGATATGCCTTTGTCTACTTTGATTGAGAAAAATAGTGATGCCATATATGTGAATTTTATCTCTCAAAACAATTTAAATAACAACGCTTGTAGAGATAATTTAATCCTAGGCCGTTTCCTAGTAATTCCTCTAATAATTATGGTAATTCCTATGGAAATCCTTCTTATAATAATAATAGGAACACCTCTGTTCTTGAGAATAATATTAATGAACTTATCAACACGCAAAAAGTTTTCAACACTACCATAGAAGAAAAGTTGAATAAGATAGATGATTTGTCTAGAAGTGTTGATAGCATTTCTCATGATACGGAAAATCTGAAGATGAAATTTTGTGTGCCTAAGGTTGAGGAATCAATTAAAGCTCTTTATGTTTCGATGGATGAAAGTAAGAAAGGAACCGCTATGCTTAGAGCTAGAAGAGAATTTTTAGAAAAAGCGTTTTCTAGTGATTACTTCTATAAAAGTGATGAAGATCTTAAAATGATTGGTGTTTCTTCTATTGATTCCTTGTTGAGTAAAGTTAAGATTGATGAAAAAGGGACTGAGGAAGAGTCGTCTTTAGCTAGAAGGCGTCCCGATAATGCAGAGGGTGAAAATCTTGTTGAGAAAATTGATAAAAGTGGGTTTGAAGAGGTCAAAACTTTAACTAGTGATGTGCCCACTCTTTTCGATTAAAGAGACTTTAGTTATGATAGTTTCTCTTTGATTTATTATATTTCTTTATTGCAATCCATGATAAATTCACCCCATGCTTATGAACAAAATAAAGCTTTATTAAACATATTGTTGATGCTATGATGAAAGCTTTAGAAGAAAAGTTGGAATTAGAAGTTTCAATTCCTAGGAAATTGCATGATGAATGGGAACCTACTATCAAAGTCAAGAATAAAAATTATGAGTGTTTTGCTTTATGTGACCTGGGTGCTAGTGTTTCTACAATTCCTAAATCTTTATGTGATGTTCTTGGTCTTACCGATATTGAAGAATGTTCTTTAAATTTGCACTTGGCGGATTCTACTATTAAAAAGCCTATTGGAAGAACTAATGATATTCTTATTCTTTCAAATAAGAATTATGTGCCCATAGATTTTATTGATCTGGATATTGATTGCAATCCGTCTTGTCCAATTATTCTTGGTAGACCATTTTTACGCACTATCGGTGCCGTGATTGATATGAAAGAAGGTAATATTAAGTTCCAATTTCCACTAAGGAAGGGTATGGAACATTTCCCTAGAAGAAGAATTATGCCACCATATGCATCAATCATGAGGGCATCTTATGGATCTAAGACCAAAGATGACAAAACTTAGATCTTTGCTTTATGCCTAGCTAAGGGCTTGAAACAATAGCGCTTGTTGGGAGGCAACCCAATGAATAAAATTTATTTTTGCTTTCTGTTCTTGAGTGTTAGCACAATTATGCTACTGTTATGGTTGTGGTTTTTGTGTTTTAATTAATGTTTGTGCCAAGTAAAGCCTTTAGGATTTTCTTGGGTGATAGTTCACTACTAGGGAAAACTCTAGCAGCAATGCGGGTATTTTGCCTATCAGTAGCGCGGGATGCCGCGCTACTTATAAGGCGCTACAACTAACATGTAGCAGTAGCGCATGTCATCCAATGCTACTGCTATACATGGATAGCAGTAGCGTGCTTTAGTTCAAAGCGCTGCTGCTAATATCTGCAGCACTTTTTAGCAGGAAGCACTACTGGTAAGGGAGCGCTACTGCTAACTTTATTCCCCTCGCTACTGCTAGTTTTATTAGTTTCTATTTTTTTTGCTTATTTGTTTTGTATTTGAATAGGCTTTATACACTAATCTTTAGCATATCATACACATACAAATGTAATCATACCATATACATACAAATAGTCTCATCAAATCATGTCATCATCATAATCATCATCCAACACAAAGTGGTCTCTGGTCATCATCTCAAAAATAGTGATACTAGTCTCGATTACTTGCAACTACATCGTCATCCATCTAAACAATGATATACGCGAGAAGAGCTATCACTATGAGTGAGAGCAGAACTATGTAGTACATGAGTTCATATCCTCTCTCGCATTAGCATGAACCTAAACTAACTACTGGCTTTCGCTCGGAAACCGGAAACCGGTACACTTGGGCCTGACACTCCGGCCACTCGTCGTATACTCCTGGCGTAGCACTTCTTCACCATCGATGATCTATGCACTTACATCGTCACATGAGTCGATGATATGCAACATATATAGTTGAGCAACAGAAAGAGACAGACTTGCAAAAATAGAAGCAACATATCATAAGCATAAACAACGAAGTTCATCGTACCCAAAATTCCCTAACTAGAGTGATCTTCGCTAGTCGAGGAGGATGGTTTAATTACATCACAAATAAAGTTTCGTCATGCATAACTCAAAGTTTCGTCATACAGAAAGTATGGACTAAACGGACATATTTTCATATATCGACAATCACTCCAACATGTCGTGCCATCCATCCAAGTCAGGGAGATAGTCCCCCCGAGCCTAGGGAAAGGCTTCAGGTCAAGACGCTGAACGGCTACGCGTGTTCAGACGTCTTCCCGCGACATTTGTCCTTCTTCGTAGAACATCCCTGTTTTTTCGATGACCTCCTTCATGATTATTTGGGCAAGTTCCCACTGGATGTGATAGAACTCAGCTCGAAGTCGATGATCCTCGATACCTCCTAAGTTCTTTGCCCATTGCAGAATATGGGCATCGCCGGATGTAGGTGACATGCGAAGGTTCTGGTGATCCCGTCTGTAATCCAGCATGTGGTGTAGGGCATAGAATCCATCATTAAGAGAATCACTCGGTTGCTGGATGTAGTAGAAGTCGGTCTTATGGCCGAAGGCGGGCCTGCCGTCCCTTTTCTTCCTTTCCTAGACCTCTCCACCCCGTGCGCCGTAGCATAACATGGCACTATCGAGAACAGACTTGATGTGGGTGTAATCCTTTTCGTTAATGTTCTTCGATGAGTCCAAGTAAAGATCGTGGGAGTATTGGGGGTAGAGGATGATGAGAACAGCGCGCCCTCCGCTGCGCAAATTAAGTACACCTCAAATTAATTAGCCTCCACCGTGCAAATGAATGATTGAAATCAAAGGAAGGATTTCCGCGCGGATGACTTACATGGGATGATAAGGCACGAGAATTGCCTCCTTGTCCTTATTGGCGAGCATGAAATTGACGATGTATTCCCTCGCGTATTCACCATGCTTTGCGCAGACTCCCAAGAAGCCCTCATGCATGAAGTATGGGTCAGCGACACAGATATGAGGTATCTTCTCAACCCCGATGAGGTAGTTCATGTGCAAGGCATAAAGGCAGACAAACGTAAAATCCAGCTTCTTCAAGTGAAACATGTCGAAGATGTAATCGAATCGAAGGAAGAACTTCTCCGCGGGGAATGTGTCGACGTACTACAATTGTCGCGGCACGTTAACCACGTCGAGTGGGTATCATGGATTTTTTGAAGCGATGAGGCCTTTCTCTATCCGCAGCACATCGTCATGAAGTCTCCTTAGATCGCCGAATCTGGCCCCTAGCGCTGCTTTAGGTTGGATTGGTTGACGGGGGATATGCCATTTTGCCGCACCGGCGATATCTATACGGTCTTAAACCCGAGGGTGCTGAGGCGGCTGGATCATAGAAGCAGCTTGGTTGCCTTTCCTCGCTCTCTTCCTAGGCATCCTTGCTACCGGAAGGTCATCTATAATACGTTCAACCTCCGGAGGCCGCGATTCAGGCACCGACTCATGATGCTCAAACCGTGAGTAGGCGTCGTTATTGAGATACTGCTGAGGGTCATCGTCATCCTCATCCTCATCCTCATCTATGGCGATGTCACTAGCGACTAATGGAGCCACTTCCTCACCCCGTCCGCTATCACCCAGCACGACAGCTGACACTGATTGGGTAGGTGGGGTGTTGATGTTCATACCCAACTACGTGCTCGTGGGTGTGGCCCCGGCCGCCTCCAGACGAAGCAGACTCTTTGGCCACAACAGGACCCACCCATTGCAATCACCAAGCCGCCATGGGGTCTCTTTTTCATCCCCCTAGTACCAGAGGAGCCAAATTCTCATGGCCCGGTTTGACACTGGCCATGGAAACCTTGAAGACACCCGGGGGGATCGGCCATCCATGGAACAATGGTTCTTTTGGCTTCATTATGGTCGCCTTTCCCACATCCACCTTCTGGTCGTCGGTGGTGTACAATATGTTGCACAGGGTTATGTCGGCCTTCAAAGACATGTCTGCAACGTGAGACATCCAAAAGGCAATGGAAATGGGAGGTTAGACATTTATTGAAGAGGGCCAGCGTGACAGATACTGTGAGGGCCTCGAGCTCAGCCAAAGATGAAGCACCGCTGAGCACATCCGGTGCCGAAGCAAGTGCGGGAGTCAGTGCTGGAGAAGGTGTGGGAGCCGGTGCGGGAGCAGGTGCAGGTGCTGGTGCAACGCTAGTCGAGCTGGTCCCGAAGAAGCCGGTAAGGGGAAATTCTGCTACATTTTTTTCAGGATTTTGCCTGCTCCAATTGAAAATGGTCGGAACCAAGGAACTAGACATATCTGCAACCACCTATTTTGCGGCAGCTACCGCTGTTGCGACTGTCTCAACTGATTTCTTATCAACTCCAATCTCAACCTTCTTGTTGATGTTTTCTTCAGTTAACCTTCGTCTTTCCTTTCTCTCCTCCGTGGTCTCATGGTAGTACTTCTTCCACGTGGCGTGGACACCGTGCACGCATCCATACGATGGCCGAGTGTCCACCGGGAGTCGTTTCAATGTGTTCAATGCCTGGTTGAATGGGGTGTCCCACTTGAGCCTCGGCAATGCCTCAGACGATGAGTCCCTTTCGACCGCAATCCTGTGCTGCTCTCTCTGCAAAAGGAAAAAGGATCTTCTACGAATATGACTAAACGTGTAGTCGAATTGATCAGAAACTAAAATTATTAGCAGTCTCATGAACTCCGTCGTGATCGGGTGTGTCTTGAAAACCTTCTTGACTGAGTCCAAATGGTGTCGTGCCCTGAGGACGTCACGCGCCTGCGGGACGGTGAAGTCCTCCAAGGGGTCTGGGATGCCCAGACTTTCGCGTTCCGCGTCCTCCTTGGCCATATGGACCTCTTCCCGTCATAACCACGACTTCTGAGGTGGTGGTGCCCCATGTTCCTCTGTTGAAGCCCCTTCATGTACTTTGACTTTTTTTGGCAGCTTCGGCCTCGCAAGCCGCCTTGAATATTTCAAAGTGCTCTTACATGATTGTAGGATTATCCTTTACAATCTTGGAGTAGGGTTCCTTTTTGTTGACAATCCGATGTTTCACCCTTGCTTTCTAGGCGGCCAACATGCCGCTTAACTTGGTCATGATGTGTTTGTTTATCTTCTTCATTGTTGGGTCCTTATCTGGATCTTTATAATCCTTTTCATTCTGGCCCGGGAACAAGAATATCTGGTGCAACTTCTTTAGGAGGGAGGGCCACATATTATCTATCTTCTATAGTTTGTCATCATTGATGGTGGCGGTTGTCCGTACGATGCAACCTATTTGATTGTCTTAGCACGATCGCACTTCCTCGGGTGCTATTGGCTCAAAAATGTCGTCCTCCATCTCCGTGAGCACAAGTCTAGTAGTCAGGAGCTGGTTTGGGCACCGTGGTCTCTTTGTTTTCGGTTCTAGACCAGCTCCCCTAGTCTCGGTGCCATTGTCGGCGCCGGTCTCAGTCTCATCGCCGGTCTGCATGTCGGTATCAGTCCCCGATGCGATAGGTGGGCCCAACAACAACATCCATTGATCGTTGGCAAGGCTCAAAAATTCGTCTGCCACCAGGTAGACGTTGTCGCAATCACCAGAACCCTGTCCTTCATCGTTGCTAGCCATGTTTCCTACGATTAAAGCTAGTCAAATAATTCTAGACCTAATAAAATGGATAATGACATAAAAAGGCCTATGTTTTACAGGAACGTTGACTCCTTCCCGGTGTGGCAAATCCCGGGCACTCGATATGTCCTAGTGTGTAGCACAAGTCATGCCGAAATTCACGGAAAATTTCGGCATGACCTTTGCTAAAAAGTGGACAAATCGAGCACCTGAAATTTGCAGGAATGAAAATGAATCAACATTTCGGCAAAACATAGGCCACTCGGCTTCATTCCCTGGGAACAGTGTTCAAATATCCATCTTCGACACCGCAACACATGTCCAAATATACACGAGCAACCACATGTCCTAATATACATGTCCAAATTTTACAAGCTAATTCAAAAACTAAGCGTAGAAGAAAATTCATTTAACTACTAATAGAACAAAATTCAGTTAACTTTAGTGCTCTATAATGATGAAAGGAAAAAAATTCAGTTAACTACTAATTTCATTCATTTAGGTTATTCATTTAACTTCACCTAATTAACCTACTGTACCACTACTACTAGCAGCACTACTAACCTAATTAACCTAGCAAAACCCTACTGCCCTAACTAAAAAACATCTAATTAACATCTACTAGTAGCACTACTGCCCTAACCTAATTAACATCTACTAGTATCATATATACTACAAGCAGCACTACTACAACATGTTCTTCATTTTTTTCTTTTAAAAACATCTATGAAAACAAAAACCCTAATTAAATCCTACTGCCCTAACTAACTTTTGTTGTGAACTAAATTTTTTGCTCTAAACTAATTTTTGCTCTAACATCTACTACTTAACATCTTTTGCTTTAAAATAAATTTTTTGCTATAAACTAACTTTTGCTCTACTAATTTTTGCTCTAAAATGCAGAGAGAGAGGAGTGGCGGGGGGCTTACAGAGAGGGGAGAGACGGTGGCGGGGAGGTGCTCGGCGACAGAGGCAGGGGCTGGGAGGGCGGGCTCGGGCTCGGGAAGCGGTGGTCCTGGGCGGGCTCGGGCGACGGTGAGGTCGAGGCAGCGGCGGTGAGGCTGAGGGCGGCCTCGGGCGGCGGCAGTGAGGCTAAGGGCAGCCTCGGGCGACTGCGGTGAGGTTGATGGCAGCCTTGGGGGGAGACGGTGAGGTTGCGGGTGTCCACGCCAGCAGGAGACGGCGACGAAGTGGGGCGACGGCGAAATGGGGAGACGGCGGCGAAGTGGGGTGCTACCTCTTGAGCATGCGGTTGGTTTTCCCTTGAAGAGGAAAGGGTGATGCAGCAAAGCAGCAAAAGTATTTCCCTCAGTTTTTGAGAACCAAGGTATCAATCCAGTAGGAGACCACGCGCGATTCACCTCATACCTACACAAACAAATAAGAACCTCGCAAACAATGCGATAAAGGGGTTGTCAATCCCTTCACGGCCACTTGCAAGAGTGAGATCTGATAGAGATAATAATAATAAGATAAACTTTTTTGGTATTTTTATGATATAAATTGAAAGTAAAGATTGCAAAATAAAATAAATTGTAAACTTGTATGATGGAAAATAGACCCGGGGGCCATAGGTTTCACTAGTGGCTTCTCTCAAGATAGCATAAGTATTACGGTGGGTGAACAAATTACTGTCGAGCAATTGATAGAATTGAGCATAGTTATGAGAATATCTAAGTATGATCATGTATATAGGCATCACATCCGTGACAAGTAGACCGACTCCTGCATGCATCTACTACTATTACTCCACTCATCGACCGCTAGCCAGCATGCATCTAGAGTATTAAGTTCATAAGAACGGAGTAACCCTTTAAGCAAGATGACATGATGTAGAGGGATAAACTCATGCAATATGATATAAAACCCATCTTTTTATCCTCAATGGCAACAATACAATACGTGTCGTTTCCCCTACTGTCACTGGGATCGAGCACCGCAAGATTGAACCCAAAGCTAAGCACTTCTCCCATTGCAAGAAAGATCAATCTAGTAGGCCGAACCAAACTGAAAATTCAAAGAGACATGCAAAGATAACTAATCATACATAAGAGAATTCAGAGAAGATTCAAATATTGTTCATAGATAATCTTGATCATAAACCCACAATTCATCGGATCTCGACAAACACGCCGCAAAAGAAGATTACATCGAATAGATCTCCAAGAGAATCGAGGAGAACTTTGTATTGAGATCCAAAGAGAGAGAAGAAGCCATCTAGCTAATAACTATGGACCCGAAGGTCTCTTTCTCATATTATTTGCCTTTCCGATCTATTTTATTTGCCTTTTACTTTCAGATCTATTAAACCCAAAAATGCCTTGCTTCAATTTATTTTATTTGGCATTTGATCTATCAATATTTACAACTCTCTCACGTTCGTTTGCCAATTTCTCGCACCGTTACCCGAAAGGGATAGACAACCCCTTTAACACGTCGGGTTGCAAGTATTTGTTATTTGTGTGCAGGTGGTGTTTATGTAGTGTTGCTTGGTTCTCATACTGGTTTGATAACCTTGGTTCTCATACTGGTTTGATAACCTTGGTCTCATCACTGAGGGAAATAGCTACCGTTGTTGTGCTGCATCATCCCTTCCTCTTTGGGGAAATACCAACTTAGTTCTAGTGGACATCAGTTGACGGCGAGGCTGGGTTGAATCTGATTTCCCCAAAGTTATCAGCAAGCTTCAAATAGCAGAGGAGGAACTAAAAGTCATGGGCACATTTCAAGGAATCAATCATGTCGGCGTTCTGGGAACGGGGGTCCCCAGACTTGCCTGCCTGCGGCCTGCGGCGTGGCTCAAAGGGGGGCCCAGCATGGCCCGTCTTCATCAACACAGACCCAAGACCCTCACGCGGTGCCAAGCCTCGCGGGGCGGACAACACGGAGCTTCCTCAAGTACGGCCTCATCAGGCTAGCTCACGAGGAGGCGGAGAGATCAAGGCAGGGTACCTCACGAGGTGCCCGTGACGCAAGCCATGACGACCAAAGGCGCCAGGCGGGCGCCAGCCACGCAGTGTCCTCCTTTCCTCTTTGGTGCAAAGGGAGCAAGCGCAGGCGAGAGCATCAAGCAAAGGCACCCGTTTCGGTGCAACAAGACCAAGACCAGTCCAATGGCAGGGAGGAAGTCATTGTGGAGCCCCAGCCAGCGTCACCACCAGAGCCTTTGGTAGGCGAGGACCAACTTTAGTCAGGATAAGTGTACTAGATGTTCCCCTTCAAAGTGGCCAATTGTTGGTGCCCTTCCCGCTCAATATTTGGGAAGAGGCCCAGGGCCTTTGCCTATAAATAGGACTAGCCACCCACAGGGTAAAAAAGATCGGATCGCAATCGAGAAGAGAGAGAGAGAGAAGGGTGACTGAACTCCTCCTAGCAGTTCGTCGCCCCAGCCAAGAATAGACCCTCCCGAGGCTGTTCTTCCTTGTATTGCTCATCATCATCAGCCCAAGAGGCAATCCGCCACACCACACACTGGAGTAGGGTATTACACCACAACGGTGGCCCAAACCAGTATAAACCCTGTGTCTCTTGTGTTGTTCTTTCCATAGCTTAGATCTTAGCGAGGCGGAGGGGTGCAGGTAGGTAGAAGGCGAAATCTCCGCGCGCACCCCAGTGTTCGAACCTCAAGGGTCTGCCGGAACCCGAAATTCGACATTTGGCGCGCCAGGTAGGGGTGCGCCGGAATTCGTCTTCCACCACCCCGTTCTCCTCCGACCATCGCGTCCATGTCTGACGCTCGTCGGGCCCGCGCCGAGCGCCGGGCCGCTCTCGCCTCCCGCGTCGCCCAGACGGCTCCTGTCGGCGGGCGTCCTTGCCGTTCCCCGTCACCTTCCGTCAACGCCGCCACCGGCCCGGCAGGGGACGAACAGCAAGCGTCATCTCAGCATCCGTCCGTGCAGCAAGACGGCCGCACCGCTACTCCCTCGCTCACCCCAGCTGGTTCTTCGTCCCGCGCGCTCCGTGCACCCATGGAGGCTCGAGCTGCGCTCATCACGGCAAACGAGCTCCTGCGCTACCGTCCCGTCGACAACGTCTACGAAGAATGGCTCGACCACGTCGCCGAGCTCGTCCGCGTCGCAGGGGCCTCTCCTGCGCCGTCCGTTCCGCTGCACCGCACCACGCCCCGCGCGGGTGACGAAGCTCCGGGGGCGCCCCAGCTGCCTCCTCCTCAAGAAGGCGCCATGGCTCCAAGGCGCGTGGCCCCTAGGCGGAACCCGCTCCGTCAGGTGCCAGCGCGGCAAGAGCAGTGCTGCCAAGAAGTCCCTTGCCCGCAAGCAGCTGCCCGGGCACTCCCTGCTCCAGCACGCCGCGACCATGCTCCTGCTCCCGCACGTCAAGACCACGCGGTGCTCCCAGCTGCAGCGCGTGGGGACATGCAAGACCAAGATCTCCATCACCCAAGGCCTCCCGTGGCCATAGCAGGTTGTCATGCCTTCACCATCGAGCTACGCAGCGTCGCGTCGCCCGGCAAGTTCAAGACAGACCTGCCTCCTCGTTACAACGGCACGGCCGACCCTGCGGAGTTCCTCCAGCTCTATGAGCTGGGCATCGAAGCTGCCAACAGAGACGAGAAGGTCACGGCGAACTGGTTTCCCATGGCGCTCAAGGACGGGGCCCGCACCTGGCTCCTGAACCTGGCTGCAGGCACGATCTCCTCCTGGGACGAGATGCGCACCCGCTTCATCGCCAACTTCCAAGGTACTCGCGACCGGCCACCCGCCGTGAGCAACATGCGCCGCATCTAGCAACAACCCGGAGAGACCCTGCAGAAGTACATCCAGCGCTTCAACAACGCACGCCTCAAGATTCCCAAGGTGACCGAGGAGGCCATCATCTCAGCCTTCTCCGACGGCGTGCGCGATGTCAAGATGAAGGAGGAGCTGGCGATACATGAAGACCTGTGCACTTAGTTGGAGTTGTTCAACTTGGCAACCAAGTGCGCCAGGGCTGAAGAAGGGCGTCTCTCCCTCCTCGAGCTGCCTGCCGCAGACCCAGAAGAGAAGTAGCCCAAGGCCAAGGATGTGAAGCACAAGGGGGCTGCCGTGCTCGCGGGAGAACCAGACACCAAGCAAGGCAGAGATCAGCCCGAATCTTCCAAGGGCAGTCGGTACTGTGTGTACCACGACCTCCACACCCACAACACCAACGAATGTCAAGAGCTCCGAGCCATGCGAGAAGGAAGGATCGGCCATCGCCCCAACCGCGGTGACCGCGGCTACGGTCGAGGAGGAGGAAGGAACGCAGGGCGCTGGGAAGACCGATGCCCGCGCCAAGGGTGGCGCGATCGACCTCGCGAGGATCGCTGGCAAGACCCGCCTCGCGAGGGAGACTGGAGGGATCAGCCTCGCGAGGATCGCCCACAAGGCAACACAGGCATCCCTCCGCTGTCGCCGTAGCCAAGGAGAAACGAGGACTGCCATCAGGACGAGGGGGCTGAGGGCTTCCAGGAGCCGCGCGCGATCGCCTGCATCCTGGGCGGGGCTCAAGCCCCAGCCTCTCAACGCATCTTCAAGCAGTTCGCCCGTGAAGTGAATGCAGTCCTCCCCAAGCTCGAAGCCACGCGCCCTCTCAGGTGGTCGGCGTGCGCCATCACGTTCAGCTCAGCAGATCAGCTCAAGTGTGCGGCCACAGCCGGAATCCTCTCGATGCTTTGTTCCCCAATCATCAGCAACGTGGTGGTCACCAGGACCCTCATCGATGGCGGGGCAGGGCTCAACGTCCTGTCCGTGGAAACATTCAACAATCTCCAAGTGCCCTACAACCAGCTTCAGCCAACCAAGCCTTTCTCCGGAGTCACCGACAGCGCCACGGTCCCGATTGGGCAGGTCCGCCTCCCTGTCACCTTCGGGGCACACGACAACTACCGCACCGAGCTCATCGACTTCGACGTCGCCCACATTCGCCTGCCGTACAATGCCATCCTTGGGTACCCAGCGCTGGCCAAGTTCATGGCCGTAACTCACCACGGCTACAACGTCCTCAAGATGCCAGGAAGTGGCGGAGTCATCACTGTGCCCTGTGAAGAGAAGGACGCGGTGTGTTCCCTGGAACGAGCCTTTCAGGCCGCATCACAGGAAGACCCGGGTTGCGGAAGCAGGAGGCTTCCCGAGACCGCCCCCAAGAAGAAGAAGACATCGTCCGGCCCGGCCCCTCAGGAGGCAGGCCCCTCAGGGCCCGCGCCTGCCCAGGGGGAACCTCCTTCCATCACATAGGAAAGCGCTCCCGGCGCCCTCCTCAGGCAGGGCTCGGGGGCTCTCCCCTGGAGGGCCACCGACCTGGCTAAGGTCACGAGGGAGGCTCTTGGGCACCACATGGAGGCGTGTTTCGAAGCGCGTTTCCCTCAAGAAGGAGTAAGGCAAGGAGAGCCAGACCCTCAGGAGTTCGTCAGCAAGGCCATTCAGGAGCTACAGGAGTCAAGAGTCATGAAAGGCGGCCGCCGCCTACCAGCTGTGGCTCCCCATCCAGGCGAGGATGGTGGGCTATGCGTCTGCATCGACATACCAGGGCTCAATCGACTCGCCTCTCTGGAGCGCCTCTCGCCCTCGCGAGTGGGGCGCTGCGAACGTCCACCCCACAGCTGCGTTCGCATGCCTTACGGCTTGCCGAACGCGGTTTCCACATACCAGCGCCTCATGAGGGGTATCATGGAGGCTCAAGAGGCCAGGCGTTGCGCAGCCCTGGCGGAGACGGAGATGGTCCACGAGGAGCCACCAGCGCCTCCGGAGCCTCCCGAGGCCCCTGGGCCTGGGGGCTCGTGAGGATCAGCTTCCGCAGCCCATCGAGTCTGCTACACCAGCACTCCTTCATCCTCAACATCATGAGGTGACATCTTTCAAGTCTCATTTCCAGCTGGGAGCACCCCCCAGGGCTGCATTATTCCAAGGCCGTGTGGGTCCGTCCCTGCGGTATGTATCCCTTTTGTTTCATGTCGTTAGCTTACCTTGTTGGGGGCGCCCCTCGGGCTGCATCATCCCCCAAGTCGCTCAGGCCAGACCTGGCGGCATGTATCCCTTTTGCGTTTATTTCCGGCTATGCGTTCGACCCACCATGCTTGATTATTTGATGCCTGTCCACGACATCTCTTCTTCTCCATGCCGACCACTTGCACGTTAAAGGGGGGGTACCTGAGCATCGCGACTCAGGGCTCTTACTGGCTCTCCAGCCCTCACCCTCTGGCCTTGTCCACGGCATCGCGACCTGACATACGAGCGACGGCTGAGACCAGCTCAAGGGCTGGGACCCGAGGACTGTCCCCGAGCGGAGCCAAGGTACGAAGGCCGTTTGAGCGTCAAGGGGGACTCCTGAGCATCGCGACTCAGGAGCCTAACTGGTCACGTAGCCCCTCACTCCTTAGTTCCGAAAGGCTAACGGCGGTTGAGGTATGCGCACGGCCGGGCTCTGCAGACGTAGAACGGTAGATCCACCCACATCACACCTCCCTACTTGCTGTTTGTGCGCCAAGGGGGACTCCTGAGCATCGCGACTCAGGAGCCTAACTTGTCACGTATCCCCTCACTCCTTGGTCCTGTCCTGGTTTCCGGTCGGGGCTAACGGCGGCTGAGGTATGCGCGGGGCCGGGCTCTGCCGGCGTAGAACATAAGCAAGTAGGAAGGAAAAGCGTAAATTTCAAGGAATTCAAAAGCAAATATTACAGTCCACACTGTTATCTCAATGCCAAACGCAAGTTTAAACGCCTCCCCGAGGCATGATACATGTGCAGGAATTAAAGGCAGGACAGGAGCCACAACGGAGTCACTTGTCGGCGGTGGAGCAGCGCGGAGTGGGTTCGCCTCATGGAGCAGCGGGGTCGGCAGCGCCTTGCTTCGGCTTGGTTCTGAAGGCCCGGAACTTCCCCAGCAGAGCCTCCGCGCGACCCTTCACGGCCTCGGCAGCGGCAGCGGCACGCTCGCCGCTTACTGGCTCCAGCAGGCTGTCGAGGTCGACGCCGGGATCGCAAAGGTAGATGTGGGTGAGGACCTGCGTCAGCGCTGCAGAAGACAGGACACACACCTCGGCCTCGGCCGTGGGGCCAAGGCCAAGGGTGACATCTTCAAGAGCGCGAACCAGGAAGGGAAGCAACTTGGCGGGGCCGTCCTCGGTGCCAGCCAGCGGGCTCTCCAGGCCGCTGTCGTAAAGCGTCCTCAGCGAGGAGCGAGCCTTCGCCTCCATCTCCGCGAAGGCCACACGGTCCTCGGTAAGAACCTGGGCCTTGTCGTCCAGCTCGACCTTCCTCGCTCCCAACTCCTACTCCAGCGCGCCTAGGCGGTCACGGCGCCTCCTGAGCTTGACCTCCTCTCCTTGACAGCCGCCTCGTCAGCCTTCACGCCTTCTTCCTGCTCTTGGCCAAGGTGGGCCTCTTTCGCGAGCTGGCCCCGCAGGCCTTGCAGCTCGTCCTCTAGCGCCTTGCAGCGACCACGGATGTCAACCACCTCCCCCAGGGCTGCATCACGAACAGCCTTCGCCTCAAGGACGGCCTGCCTCTCCTCATCGCAAGCCGTCGAGGCCTGGACCAGCGACGCCCGAATCAAAGCGTCGGAGCGAATCCATCCTGAAGCCAGCTCCAAGCGCCCGGCCACCAAGCGAGGGTCGGCGCCAAGAAGATCCTGCCGCAGCCGGTCCAACTCAGCAGCAACACGATCTAGGATGGCAGGAGGAGTCGGAGAGACAGCAGTCGGTGGAGTAGGAGGAGAAGGCGGCAACGGGACCACAACATCCTGAGGCGGAACTTGCTGCGCCCCAATGGCTGAAGTGGCGGTAGCAGGCAAAGGCACCTCGGGAGTCACTTGGGCCATGTGAGCTGAGCTCACCCCAGCCAGCTCAGCCAGGCCTCGTGAGGACGACCGGGCAAGAGAAGCCTGTGCGTCGCGGTCACCTTCCTTCGTGGGCAGAGGCGCTGCCACGGATGGAACCTCAGGAGCTCCCTTCGGCTTCTTTGCTGCGGGCGCCAGCCTATCCAAGAGATGCGGATGTCAAGCCTCAGAAGCAGAACAAGAAATAAAGACAAGAATCAAGCGCTTACGGGTCGTCGCCAGTGAGCTCAAGCGGCCTCCGGCCAAATTTGAAGCCCGAAAGCCGGCTGGAAGGGTCAACCTCGGGAAGCGTGGAAGCGGAAGGCGTGTCTGCGGTCCGCCTCGGGGCCGGGACAGACCCGCGGGAGATCAGCCCGGTCCTGTCCTTCTTCGGGATCGGGGGCAAGCTCCCGCCATCCTGCTCGTCATCATCCTCATCGCTCGGAGAGAGGCGGAGAACGCGGGACTTGCGCCGGGGAGGGGAGCCCTCCACTCTCTGTCAGTCGCCTCGGAGTCAGGCCCTTTTTGTTGGAAATATGCCCTAGAGGCAATAATAAATTGGTTATTATTATATTTCCTTGTTCATGATAATCGTTTATTATCCATGCTAGAATTGTATTGATAGGAAACTCAGATACATGTGTGGATACATAGACAACACCATGTCCCTAGTAAGCCTCTAGTTGACTAGCTCGTTGATCAATAGATGGTTACGGTTTCCTGACCATGGGCATTGGATGTCATTGATAACGGGATCACATCATTAGAAGAATGATGTGATGGACAAGACCCAATCCTAAGCATAGCACAAGATCGTGTAGTTCGCATGCTAAAGCTTTTCTAATGTCAAGTATCATTTCCCTAGACCATGAGATTGTGCAACTCCCGGATACCGTAGGAATATTTTGGGTGTGCCAAACGTCACAACGTAACTGGGTGGCTATAAAGGCACACTACAGGTATCTCCGAAAGTGTCTGTTGGGTTGGCACGAATCGAGACTGGGATTTGTCACTCCGTGTGACGGAGAGGTATTTCTGGGCCCACTCGGTAGGACATCATCATAATGTGCACAATGTAATCAAGGAGTTGATCACGGGATGATGTGTTACGGAACGAGTAAAGAGACTTGCCGGTAACGAGATTGAACAAGGTATCGGGATACCGACGATCGAATCTCGGGCAAGTATCGTACCGATAGACAAAGGGAATTGTATACGGGATTGATCGAATCCTCGACATCGTGGTTCATCCGATGAGATCATCATGGAACATGTGGGAACCAACATGGGTATCCAGATCCTGCTGTTGGTTATTGACTGGAGAACGTCTCGGTCATGTCTGCATGGTTCCCGAACCCGTAGGGTCTACACACTTAAGGTTCGATGACGCTAGGGTAATAAAGGAAGTTTGTATGTGGTTACCGAATGATGTTCGGAGTCCCAGATGAGATCCCGGACGCCACGAGGAGTTCCGGAATGGTCCGGAGGTAAAGATTTATATATGGGAAGTCCTGTTTTGGTCACCGAAAAAGTTTCGGGTTTTACCGGTAGTGTACCGGGACCACCGGAGGGGTCCGGGGGTCCACCAAGTGGGGCCACCAGCCCCAGAGGGATGCATGGGCCAAGTGTGGGAGGGGACCAGCCCCAGGTGGGCTGGTGCGCCCCCCCACCAAGGCCCAAGGCGCAAGGAAGAGTGGAAGGGGGAAAACCCTAGGCTCAGATGGGCCTAAGGCCCACCTAGTGGTGCGCCCCCCTCTCTCCCCCCTTGGCCGACCCCCTAGGGGTGGAAACCTAGGTGGGGTGCAGCCCCTCCCCTCCCCCTATATATACTTGAGGTTTTGGGCTGCCAGAGAGATGATTCAATCTCCTTGGCGTAGCCCTACCCCTCTCCCTCCTCGTCTCTTGCGATGCTTGGCGAAGCCCTGCTGGAGTACCACGCTCCTCCACCACCACCACGCCGTTGTTCTGCTGCTGGATGGAGTCTTCCTCAACCTCTCCCTCTCTCCTGGCTGGATCAAGGCATGGGAGACGTCACCGGGATGTACGTGTGTTGAACGCCGAGGTGCCGTCCGTTCGGCACTAGGATCTCCGGTGATTTGGATCACGACGAGTACGACTCCTTCAACCCGTTCTCTTGAACGCTTCCGCATAGCAATCTACAAGGGTATGTAGATGCACTCTCCTTCCCCTCGTTGCTAGTTTCTCCATAGATAGATCTTGGTGACATGTAGGAAATTTTTGAATTTCTGCTACGTTCCCCAACAGTGGCATCATGAGCTAGGTCTATTGCGTAGATTCTATGCACGAGTAGAACACAAAGTAGTTGTGGTCGTTGATTTTGTTCAATATGCTTACCATTACTAGTCCAATCTTGTTTCGACGGTATTGTGGGATGAAGCGGCCCGGACCGACCTTACACGTACTCTTACGTGAGACTGGTTCCACCGACTGACATGCACTAGTTGCATAAGGTGGCTAGCGGGTGTCTGTCTCTCCCACTTTAGTCGGAACGGATTCGATGAAAAGGGTCCTTATGAAGGGTAAAGAGCAATTGGCATATCATGTTGTGGTCTGGCATAGGTAAGAAACGTTCTTGCTAGAAACCCATAGCAGCCACGTAAAACATGCAAACAACAATTAGAGGACGTCTAACTTGTTTTTGCAGGGTATGCTATGTGATGTGATATGGCCAAGAAGAATGTGATGAATGATATGTGATGTATGAGATTGATCATGTTCTTGTAATAGGAATCACGACTTGCATGTCGATGAGTATTACAACCGGCAGGAGCCATAGGAGTTGTCTTTATTTATTGTATGACCTGCATGTCATTGAACAACGCCATGTAATTACTTTACTTTATTGCTAACCGGTAGCCATAGTAGTAGAAGTAATAGATGACGAGACAACTTCAAGAAGACACGATGATGGAGGTCATGATGATGGAGATCATGGTGTCATGCCGGTGACAAGATGATCATGGAGCCCCAAGATGGAGATCAAAGGAGCTATATGATATTGGCCATATCATGTCACTATTATTTGATTGCATGTGATGTTTATCATGTTTATGCATCTTGTTTACTTAGAACGGCGGTAGTAAATAAGATGACCCCTCATAATAATTTCAAGAAAGTGTTCCCCCTAACTGTGCACCGTTGCGACAGTTCGTTGTTTCGAAGCACCACGTGATGATCGGGTGTGATAGATTCTAACGTTCACATACAACGGGTGTAAGACAGATTTACACACGCGAAACACTTAGGTTGACTTGACGAGCCTAGCATGTACAGACATGGCCTCGGAACACAAGAGACCGAAAGGTCGAGCATGAGTCGTATGGTAGATACGATCAACATGAAGATGTTCACTGATGATGACTAGTCCGTCTCACGTGATGATCGGACACGGCCTAGTTGACTCGGATCATGTAATCACTTAGATGACTAGAGGGATGTCTATCTGAGTGGGAGTTCATAAGATGAACTTAATTATCCTGAACATAGTCAAAAGGTCTTCGCAAATTATGTCGTAGCTCGCGCTTCAGTTTAGATATATTCCTAGAGAAAATTTAGTTGAAAGTTGATAGTAGCAATTATGCGGACTAGGTCCGTAAACTGAGGATTGTCCTCATTGCTTCATAGAAGGCTTATGTCCTTAATGCACCGCTCAGTGTGCTGGACCTCGAACGTCGTCTGTGGATGTTGCGAACATCTGACATACACATTTTGATAACTACGTGATAGTTCAGTTAAACGGTTTAGAGTTGAGGCACCGAAGACGTTTTGAAATGTCGCGAAACATATGAGATGTTTCGAGGGATGAAATTGGGATTTCAGGCTCGTGCCCACGTCAAGAGGTATGAGACCTCCGACGATTTTCTTAGCCTGCAAACTAAGGGAGAAAAGCTCAATTGTTGAGCTTGTGCTCAGATTGTCTGAGTACAACAATCATTTGAATCGAGTGGGAGTTGATCTTCCAGATGAGATAGTGATATTTCTCCGAAGTCATTACCACCAAGCTGCTAGAGCTTCGTGATGAACTATAATATATCAGGGACATATATGATGATCCTTGAGATATTCGCGATGTTTGACACCACAAAAGTAGAAATCAAGAAGGAGCATCAATTGTTGATGGTTGGTGAAACCACTAGTTTCAAGAAAGGCAAGGGAAAGAAGGGATACTTCATGAAACGGCAAATCAGCTGCAGCTCTAGTGAAGAAACCCAAAGTTGAACCCAAACCCGAGACTAAGTGCTTCTGTAATAAGGGGAGCAGCCACTGGAGCAGAATTACCCTAGATACTTGGTAGATGAGAAGGCTGGCAAGGTCGATAGAAGTATATTGGATATACATTGTGTTAATCTGTACTTTACTAGTACTCCTAGTAGCACCAGGGTATTAGATACCGGTTCGGTTACTAAGTGTTAGTAACTCGAAATAAAAGCTACGGAATAAACGGAGACTAGCTAAAAGGTGAGATGACGATATTTGTTGGAAGTATTTCCAAGGTTGATCAAATATCGTACGCTCCCTCTACCATCAAGATTGGTGTTTGCGTTGAGCATAGACATGATTGGATTATGTCTATCGCAATACGGTTATTCATTTAAGGAGAATAATGGTTACTCTGTTTATTTGAATAATACCTTCAATGGTCTTGCACCCAAAAATGAATGGTTTATTGAATCTCGATTGTAGTGATACACATGTTCATGCCAAAAGATATAAGATAGTAATGATAGTACCACCTACTTGTGGCACTGCCACGTAAGTCATATCGGTATAAAACGCATAAAGAAGCTCCATGTTGATGGATCTTTGGGCTCACACGTTTTGAAGAGTTTGACACATGCGAACCATGTCTATTGGTGTATATGCATGAAGAAACTCCATGCAAATGGACCGTTTGGACTCACTTGGTTTTGAATCACTTGAGACATGCAAATCATACCACATGGGCAAGATGACTGAAAGCCTCGTTTTCAGTAAAATGGAACTAGAAAGCAACTTGCTGGAAGTAATACATTTTGATGTGTGCAGTCCAATGAGTGTTGAGGCATGTAGTGGATATCGTTATGTTCTTACTTCACAGATGATTTGAGTAGATGTTGAGTATATTTACTTGATGAATCATGAGTCTGAATTATTGAAAGGAGTAATTGCAGGGTGAAGTTGAAAGATCGTCGTGACAAGAGGATAAAAGATCTATGATATGATCATAGAGATGAATATCTGAATTACGAGTTTGGCACAGAATTAAGACATTGTGGAAATTATTTCACAACTAATACAGCCTGGAACACCATAGTGTGATGGTGTGTCCGAACATCATAACTGCACCCTATTGGATATGATGCATACCATGATGTCTCTTATCAAATTACCACGATAGTTTATGGGTTAGGCATTAGAGACAACCACATTTACTTTAAATAGGGCACCACGTAATTCTGATGAGATGACACCGTATGAACTATGGTTTAGAGAAACCTAAGCTGTCATTTCTTAAAAGTTTGGGGCTGCGACACTTATGTGAAAAAGTTTTAGGCTGATAAGCTCGAACCCAAAGCGGATAAATGCATCTTCATAGGACACCCAAAACAGTTGGGTATACCTCCTGTCTCAGATCCGAAAGCAATAAGGGATTGTTTCTAGAATCGGGTCCTTTCTCGAGGAAAAGTTTCTCTCGAAGGAATTGAGTGGGAGGATGGTGGAGACTTGATGAGGTTATTGAACCGTCACTTCAACTAGTGTATAGCAGGGCACAAAGAGTTGTTCCTGTGGCACCTACACCAATTGAAGTGGAAGCTTATGATATTCATCATGAGACTTTGGATCAAGTCACTCCCAAACCTCATAGGATGACAAGGATGCGTACTACTTCAGAGTGGTACGTAATCCTGTCTTGGAAGTCATGTTGCTAGACAACAATGAACCTACGAGCTATGCAGAAGCGATGGTGGGCCCGGATTCCGATAAATGGCTCGAGGCCATAAAATCTGAGAGAGGATCCATGTATGAAAACAAAGTGTAGACTTTGGCAGAACGGCGCGATGGTCGGCAAGCCATTGAGATAAATGGATCTTTAAGAAGAAGACGGACGTAGACGGTAATGTCACCGTCTATGAAGCTCAACTTGTGGCGAAGAGTTTTTCACAAGTTCAAGGAGTTGACTACGATGAGTTCTTCTCATCCGTAGCAATGCTTAAGTCCGTTGGAATTATATTAGCATTATTTATGAAATCTTGCAGATAGGATGTCAAACATTGTTTCCTCGACATTTTTCTTGAGGAAAGGTTGTATGTGATACAACCGGAAGGTTTTGTCAATCCTGAAAGATGCTAATAAGTATGCAAAGCTCCAGCAATCCTTCTAAGGACTGGAGTAAACATCTCGGAGTTGGAATGTATGCTTTGATGAGATGATCAAATATTTTGGGTGTATACAAAGTTTATGAGAAACTTGTATTTCCAAAGAAGTGAGTGAGAGCATTATAGAATTTCTGATGAGTATATGTTGTTGACATATTGTGGATCAGAAATGATGTAGAATTTCTGGAAAGCATATAGGGTTATTTGAAAAGTGTTTTTCAATAGAAAACCTGGATTAGGCTACTTGAACATTGAGCATCAAGATCTATGAGGATAGATCAAAAATGCTAAATGGTACTTTCAAATGAGCACATACCTTGACATGATCTTGAAGGTGTTCAAGATGGATCAGTCAAGGAAGGAGTTCTTGCCTGAGTTGTAAGGTATGAAGTTAAGACTTAAAGCTCGACCACGGTAGAAGAAAGAGAAAGGACGAATGTCGTCCCCTATGCTTTTGTCATAGGCTCTATACGGTATGCCATGCTGAGTACCGCACCTGATGTGTGCCTTGCCACATGTCTGGCAAGAGGGTACAAAGGTGATCCAGGAGTGGATCACCAGATAGCGGTCAAAATTGTCCTTGGAGTAATAAGGACATGTTTCTCGATTATGGAGGTGATAAAGAGTTTGGCGTAAAGGGTTACATCGATGCAAGCTTTAACACCTATCCGAATGACTCTGAGTAGCAAACCGGATACATATAGTGGAGCAACCATTTGGAATAGCTCCAAGTGGAGCGTGGAAGCAGCATTTATAATAAGACCTAGAGATTTTCAAAGTACATATGGATCTGAATGTTGCAGACCCATTGACTGAAACCTCTCTCACAAGCATACCATGATCAAACCCAGAACTCTTTGGGTGTTAGTCACATGGGGATGTGACCTTGAGTGTTAATCACATATCGATGTGAACTGGATTATTGAGTCTAGTGCAAGTGGGAGACTGTTGGAAATATGCCCTAGAGGCAATAATAAATTGGTTATTATTATATTTCCTTGTTCATGATAATCATTTATTATCCACGCTAGAATTGTATTGATAGGAAACTCAGATACATGTGTGGATACATAGACAACACCATGTCCCTAGTAAGCCTCTAGTTGACTAGCTCGTTGATCAATAGATGGTTACGGTTTCCTGACCATGGACATTGGATGTCATTGATAACGGGATCACATCATTAGAAGAATGATGTGATGGACAAGACCCAATCCTAAGCATAGCACAAGATCGTGTAGTTCGCATGCTAAAGCTTTTCTAATGTCAAGTATCATTTCCCTAGACCATGAGATTGTGCAACTCCCGGATACCGTAGGAATATTTTGGGTGTGCCAAACGTCACAACGTAACTGGGTGGCTATAAAGGCACACTACAGGTATCTCCGAAAGTGTCTGTTGGGTTGGCACGAATCGAGACTGGGATTTGTCACTCCGTGTGACGGAGAGGTATCTCTGGGCCCACTCGGTAGGACATCATCATAATGTGCACAATGTAATCAAGGAGTTGATCACGGGATGATGTGTTACGGAACGAGTAAAGAGACTTGCCGGTAACGAGATTGAACAAGGTATCGGGATACCGACGATCGAATCTCGGGCAAGTATCGTACCGATAGACAAAGGGAATTGTATACGGGATTGATCGAATCCTCGACATCATGGTTCATCCGATGAGATCGTCGTGGAACATGTGGGAACCAACATGGGTATCCAGATCCTGTTGTTGGTTATTGACCGGAGAATGTCTCGGTCATGTCTGCATGGTTCCCGAACCTGTAGGGTCTACACACTTAAGGTTCGATGGCGCTAGGGTAATAAATGAAGTTTGTATGTGGTTACCGAATGATGTTCGGAGTCCCGGATGAGATCCCGGATGCCACGAGGAGTTCCGGAATGGTCTGGAGGTAAAGATTTATATATGGGAAGTCCTGTTTTGGTCACCGAAAAAGTTTCGGGTTTTACCGGTAGTGTATCGGGACCACCGGAGGGGTCCGGGGGTCCACCAAGTGGGGCCACCAGCCCCGGAGGGCTGCATGGGCCAAGTGTGGGAGGGGACCAGCCCCAGGTGGGCTGGTGCGCCCCCCCACCAAGGCCCAAGGTGCAAGGGAGAGTGGAAGGGGGCAAACCCTAGGCTCAGATGGGCCTAAGGCCCACCTAGTGGTGCGCCCCCCTCTCTCCCCCCTTGGCCGCCCCCCCTAGGTGGGATCTAGGGCTGGCCGCCACCCCTAGGGGTGGAAACATAGGTGGGGCGCAGCCCCTCCCCTCCCCCTATATATACTTGAGGTTTTGGGCTGCCGGAGAGACGATTCAATCTCCGTGGCGCAGCCCTACCCCTCTCCCTCCTCGTCTTTTGCGATGCTTGGCGAAGCCCTGCTGGAGTACCACGCTCCTCCACCATCACCACGCCATTGTGCTGCTGCTGGATGGAGTCTTCCTCAACCTCTCCCTCTCTCCTTGCTGGATCAAGGCATGGGAGACGTCACCGGGCTATACGTGTGTTGAACGCGGAGGTGCCGTCCGTTCGGCACTAGGATCTTCGGTGATTTGGATCACGACGAGTACGACTCCTTCAACCCGTTCTCTTGAACGCTTCCGCATAGCTATCTACAAGGGTATGTAGATGCACTCTCCTTCCCCTCGTTGCTAGTTTCTCCATAGATAGATCTTGGTGACACGTACGAAAATTTTGAATTTCTGCTACGTTCCCCAACACTTTTTCCCGCTCCCCTCCTTCCCCCTCTTCGCTGGAGTCGTCGGAGGACACGTCCACCGGTTCCCCGGGAGTTTCCATGGGCACGGGCCTGTCCCCGTTGAAGACGGGCATGGAATCCACTACCTGCTCCCAGTCGTCGCGGAGGAACAAGGGCGTAGGAGCTCCCTCCAACCTCGCCACATCGCCCCCGACCAGAGATTGGAGGACCGCAACCAGATCTTCGTCGGCCAAGGCCGCGGGGCTCGGATGGGCCCTCCACATCGGAAGTGAGTACTGCCGAAGCGGACCTAGCTGGTGCTCCAGGAATTCCCTCAGCAGCGACGCGCCGGTCAGCTTCGCCGCCGCCATGTTGGCCGGCCTCAGATCCACGTCCATCTTCTCCAACACCAGCTTCGCGCGGGGGTCCGCGAGCTCCGCTCGACCCCAATCGCTGGAGCTTGTGGGTTGCTCCGTGGGCAAGATCAGCCGAGGGTGGATGCGCCCAGTATCTGCCAAGACCCACTTGCTCCTGAAGCCCTCAATCCTTTTCCCGGGGTTCGAAATGGCAATGGCGCCACCATACGCGATGAAGCTCGCGCACGCGAAAGCAGGACCGCGAGAGGTCCGGAGGTAGAAGTAGTGGCGCAGCAAGGCCACTGAGGGCTGCACCCCTACGTGAGCCTCACAGTAATAGGCGAAGATTGCCAGGACAAGGACGGAGTTGGGGTGGAGATGCAGAGCCTGTAGCTTATAATGGCGGAGGACAGAGAAGAAGAACTCGGAGAAGGGAGGCACTAGGCCAACACCAATGGCGCTTACAAAGAACGGATAGAAGGTGCTCCCTTGGCCCTCAGGGGTGGTGAAGCCGGCCTTGAACACCTTCCCCCCGTCGATGCCCTGCGCCACCGCAATCCGGTGCAACCGGGCGAGGCTCGCCTCCGACACGTTCGGCGAGCCTAGGGTAGACGAGTACCAAGCTCCGACCGGGGACTGACGAGGCACCATGGCTTCCTAGGTCACGCGGTCGGAGTAGATCTGGAAATTTTGGAGGAAGGAAGGAGAGGCGCAAGAAAGGGGATCTGAGCAGCAACCGGAGAAAGCAAAAAAGCAAAGCCTGGGCAGATGCCGCTCCTTTATCAACTTGTGCGGTTGCTGAGGCGCTCACGTCCAATCAACCGCCACGCGGCGCCCAAGGCCGTAGGCTGTTAGGGCCCGCGGCGCTTCGCTCTTGCCCTTTCGCCTCCCTGCACGGCCAAGTCCGGGCGCGCCTTGGGCCCGGGGGCTACTGTCGGTGTGGGAACGGGGGTCCCCAGACTTGCCTGCCTGCGGTCTGCGGCGTGGCTCAAAGGGGGGCCCAGCACGGCCCGTCTTCATCAACACAGACCCAAGACCCTCGCGAGGGGCCAAGCCTCGCGGGGCGGATGACACGGAGCTTCCTCAGGCTAGCTCACGAGGAGGCGGAGAGATCAAGGCGGGGTACCTCACGAGGTGCCCGTGACGCAAGCCATAACGACCAAAGGCGCCAGGCGGGCGCCAGCCGCGCAGTGTCCTCCTTTCCTCTTTGGTGCAAAGGGAGCAAGCGCAGGCGAGAGCATCAAGCAAAGGCACCCATTTCGGTGCAACGAGACCAAGACCAGTCCAACGGCAGGGAGGAATTCATTGTGGAGCCCTAGCCAGTGTCAACACCAGAGCCTTTGGTAGGCGAGGACCAACTTTAGTCAGGATAAGTGTACCAGATGTTCCCCTTCAAAGTGGCCAATTGTTGGCGCCCTTCCCGCTCAATATTTGGGAAGAGGCCCAGGGCCTTTGACTATAAATAGGACTAGCCACGCATAGGGTAAAAAAGATCGGATCACAATCGAGAAGAGAGAGAGAGAAGGGTGACTGAACTCCTCCTAGCAGTTCGTCGCCCCAGCCAAGAACAGACTCTCGCGAGGTTGCTCTTCCTTGTATTGCTCATCATCATCAGCCCAAGAGGCAATCCACCACACCACACACTGGAGTAGGGTATTACACCACAACGGTGGCCCGAGCCAGTATAAACCCTGTGTCTCTTGTGCTGTTCTTTCCATAGCTTAGCTCTTAGCGAGGCGAAGGGGTGCAGGTAGGTAGAAGGCGAAATCTCCACGCGTACCCTAGTGTTCGAACCTCAAGGGTCTGCCGGAACCTGAAATCCGACAAATCTCGGCAGGAGTCGTCCTAAGGGAAAGATCATGTTGCCAGTGACATTTGGGGAGAATTGAACTACTGGACTGAGAAGGTTGTTTTTGATGTGGCTGACCTCCCCCTGTCGTACAATGGGATCCCTGGACCGCCAACCTTGGCAAAATTCATGGCAACATCCCATTATGCCTACAACATTCTGAAGATGCTAGGGCCAGTGGGAGTCATTTCCATTCCGTCAGATGAGAAAGACGCAATCATTTGCGTGGACAAGATGTACCGGGACGCAGTCACGGCAGAGGCCACGGTAGTGTCAGTTCCCGCCAAGGAGAAAAATGGAAAGAAGAAGGATAGCAGGGACGCCAGCAAGGAATCCGTGAAGCGTACCTCTCCGGAGTGCGCTGCGCCTGTTGATGACTTGCCGGAGAGTTCCAACAACCAGAGATTCAAGGTTGATGCACCACAGGTCAAGAAGGTCCCTGCAGGGCTGGCTGGCGCTAATGGTACCTTCACTATCAGCACCACCCTTGATGAAAAATAGGAAAGCGCGCTCGTTGCCTTCCTGCAAGCGAATATCGATGTGTTTGCTTGGCAACCATCTTATATCCCTCGTGTTCCCAGGGAGGTAACCGAGCACCAGCTTGTTGTCTGCCCACAAGCCTAACCCGTCAAGCAGAAGGTTCAGGAGAAGGCCTTGGAGAGGCAGCAATTCATTGCAGAAGAGATTAAGAAGCTTGAGGCAGCTGGTCTAGTCAGAGGAGTACTGCGTCCAACATGGTTAGCAAACCCAGTGGTCGTACGCTGTTGGGGAACATATTAATAATTCAAAATTTTCCTACATGTCACCAAGATCAATCTAGGAGATACTAGCATCCTCCTGCTTCTTGATCCAGCAAGGGGAGAGGAGAAGTTGAGGGAGAGCTCCAGCAGCAGGACAGCGTGGTGGCGGTGGAGCTCATGGTTCTCCGGCAGAGCTTCGCTAAGCACTACGGAGGAGGAAAGGGCTGCACCAGGGTAAGGGGTGCGGCCGCCCTCTCTCTCCCTCACTATATATAGAGGGAAGGGAGGAGGAGGAGGCACCCTAGGGTTTCCCTAGGGGAGGCGTGGCGGCCACAGGGGAAACCCTAGATGGGTTTGGGCACCCCCACCCCTAGGAAACTTGCCCACCAAGCCGGGAGGGGCGGCTGCCTTAGGGGAGGCGCCCCCACCTCTCCTGGTTAAGTGAGATGGGGTGGGAGGGGCGCATAGCCCCTTAGTGGGCTGGTGTGCCCCCTCCCCTTGGCCCATAAGGCCCCTCCACGCTTGTCGGGGCCTCCAAAACTCATTTCGGTCACGTTGGTCGTCACCCGATACTCCCAAAACAATTCCAGACTCCAATACCGTTCGTTCAATATATCGATCTTCACCTCCGGACCATTCTGGAGTTCCTCGTCACGTCTGGGATCTCATCTGGGACTGCGAATAGCCTTCGGTAACCACATACTATTCCCATTACAACTCTAGTGTCACCAAACCTTAAGTGTGTAGACCCTACAGGTTCGGGAACCATGCAGACATGAACGAGACATATCTCCGGCCAATAACCAACAGCGGGATTTGGATACCCATGTTGGCTCCCACATGTTCCATGATGATCTCATCGGATGAACCACGATGTCAGGTATTCAATCAATCCTGTATACAATTCCCTTTGTCCATCGGTTTGCTACTTGCCCGAGATTTGATCGTCGATATTCCCATACCATGTTCAATCTCGTTACCGACAAGTCTCTTTACTCATTCCGTAACGCATGATCCCGTGGCTAACTCCTTAGTCACATTGAGCTCATTATGATGATGCATTACTGAGTGGGCCCAGAGATACCTCTCCGTTATACGGAGTGACAAATCCAAGTCTCGATTCGTGCCAACCCAACAGACACTTTCGGAGAAACCTATAGTGCAACTTTATAGCCACCCAGTTACGTTGTGACGTTTGATACACCCAAAGCATTCCTACGGTATCCGGGAGTTGCATAATCTCATGGTCTAAGGAAATGCTACCTGACATTAGAAAAGGTCTAGCAAACGAACTACACGATCTTGTGCTATGCTTAGAATTGGGTCTTGCCCATCAAATCATTCTCCTAATGATGTGATCCAATCTCCATGGTCAGGAAACCACGACCATCTATTGATCAATGAGCTAGTAAACTAGAGGCTTACTAGGGACATATTATGATCTATGTATTCACAAATGTATTACGGTTTCCGATTAGTACAATTATAGCATGAACAATAGACAATAATCATGAACAAGGAAATATAATATAACCATTTTATTATTGCCTCTAGGGCATATTTCCAACATACGCAAGGCTAACGGAAAGTGGAGGCTTTGCATAGATTTCTGTCGGGACCCCGATTCCAAGTCACATCGATCTAGCCGGTAACACCTCATATCACCTTGAGGCCTCACGCACGGTATTCCCACAGGTGTCGCCTTACCATGGCCCGGGACCGTTTGCGCCTTTTGGCTCACGTATATGATAGTGTCACTAGCATCCATATGATAGAAACATTCCCAACATTCGTTAGAATAGTTATGGCATAATCGAAGAAACTGGGAGCGGATCCCAATTAATGCCGATGATAAATCCTAGTGCTTGCCCGTGCTCTCAAGAACTTGAGCATTTCCATATTCATCAAGGTTTTAGCAATATCCGTGACAAGGATCCTGGCAACACAACATACCACCATGATGGATATTGGTGGAGGATGCGGATGCAAAGGAAGATAACACTTTCTCAGATTTCACCTTAGCGAGGCCAAGGGGACAAAATCTGGATAATCGACCGAGAGACATTTAGCACTCCGCTTCTAATGTTCTCCTTGATGTGCTAGCGCAACCCATTTATTAAAATGGTTTGGTACCTAGGACATCAAGTAAAAGGTCGGACTTCGGGAGCACAAAAATCCATAAGGAACAATTATTGGAGTAAACCCTACGAAATCCTTATGGGGAGGTGGCCAACTTCTTCAATCAAGATACTACAATAATAGGTCTTCTGGCTGGGTGTGTCAGTCATGACATCCACTTTACCGGGTTACAGAGGGACCAATATTATAGCTCTTGGAAGATGTTTCAACCATCATATATGCCTGAGATTCAGATCTGGTTGGAAACAGGATATTTCAGACAGCATGTCTGGAGAAGGAACAATTGCAACTCAAATTAACGAGATAATGTTGCGAGATTCTCGGGAAATGAACTAAGATAGCAAGCTCCAAAACATGAGCTGGTTTTGCTAAACACATGTGAACATGCTGTCCCTGACAAGCATGACCATATAGTAGTCTTATGATAAAATACTACCAAGTTCAGGTGGGGAACCATCATCTAGGTAACGAAGTCTTGTGCATGACCTAGGATTGGCACAACAACTCCTTTTCCTTGAACAAATCAATCAGTGGCTTGGTGTGCTAGGGACACATATAGAACGAAGGTTGCAAGTCTCCGAACCACAGGATACTTCGCACGTATGCATGACCGATTTGGGATGATTCCAAAAGAAGCAACATTGACTTTCTCGAATCCACAGCGGCAACTTGCATGAGATGCACATGAATTAGAGGAAGTCACTACTTTCATCAAAACATATGCTTCATGAACGAAACATGAAGAAATGCTTACACAAGTTTCCAACACTAAGTTGATGTTCAACATGAGTCATGGGGGAGACAAAATGCTGCTGATGGGTTCAACAGCAACTCATCGGAATTTCCATATCACTCGACTTCCACCATCATGTGAACATGGTGATAGCATTGGTCAGACCAAAGATGTAATGGTGTATGCTCGAGGGATCAACCACGAGTAAGACAACATTACAAACATCGTTGGTTCTGATTTGACTTGACAATAACCCATACTCAAGTCAAAGTTTTGACAAGGCAATAGATCCAACAACTGATCACAGGGATCAATCGATGAAGATATCATCTATCTTCAACACTCGCAAATATATCCCTTGAGATGAACTAAGCTAGCAAGCTTTTATCTTCCAACTCTCCAAGTTATTGTTTAGCTTAAACAACTAGCTCAGGGGGTAACCGACATAGATTCTTGGAGAATGGCTGGTTTGCAAGAAACCAACTTGATCACGAACTCCACATAGCGGTCAGGTGACAACTTGGTAATACTTCCAAGAAGATATTCGGAAAATCACGAACCACCGTCATGATACTAAGGTCGAGCTCAATCTTGCTCTTCAGGGCAAGACGATATGATCAAAAGAGCAAGGGTTTAGCAAAATCCTAACCCGTTGATCGAAGAGTGCACCAGGAAATAAGGACTAGGTAGCACGATCAACCTTAGGGTGATGATTCAATAATCAGCACACTAAGAATGATATTAATGTCCATTAACTACCAAGCAAAGAGTTGCTAGGAGTATTGATTTCACACATCACGATTCACTTGTCGGCATTCCGGTTACAACAACACGGAACCAAGGAATGAACAATGATGGCAAGAAGTATCACTAACTCAAGAATTCATAAGAGGTGGTGCGATTCTCATGACATTCTTGATAAGAAGAAGGTGACACTCCACGGTAGAATAGAGCAAAAGCTAGATTGGCATTTTGATCTGCGGATTACAACTGCTTTGACCCAATCCTAGAAATGGATAAGGTACTGGAGTTTGTTTCTCCTAGTCATTCCGAGATAGAATGGCTTGATGGAACGCAAGAGTAAAGGCAACGATGAATGAATGCACGCATACTCTTGACTATCAATTGATAGACGGAGGTTAGAAACAACTAAAGAGGCACAACTCAAAGGAACATATGGTTTTCTGGGTTGCGGATGCATAGATTTAGTATGCCAAACAAGTTCAACATATTTCTTCCAGATAATCCATGTAGAAAGGTAGGACTGGCAGATTCACAATGAAGAATGGAGAACTCATCAAGAGCACTCTGGCTGTGATCTTTTGGTTCAAGGAACTTCTGTCATAGGCGGTTCGTAGTATTTGGAAGAATGATATACCACGGACCTCGAGGACTAATGCAAAGGTTACTAATATCCTAAAGGAACTAACAACACTATCAACATGAGGTAAGTAGGGTGAATCTCGGTCAAGAACCCAGGAGTAGAGTACCTACTACTACATGGCATCACGGGATGCTTTCGAGAATAATGGCCAGAATCACACACTGGGGATACAAACATGGCTAGATCACTAGGTGACTCCCTAAAACACCTAGGGCCATAAAAATAGCTCCAACATATATGTCGAGGCAATAGAGTACCTCAACTCATCGATTAGTGTGGTTGAACTGGCCCAAAGGGATATCGGGAACGGGAAGAAGGGATTTGCAAATGCATCAGACTATTTAGAGACCTGGGATGACTCGGACATCATAACGGCTGTAAATGCTCAAAATTATTTGAGACATCCTGCAAAAATGGTGGCGTAACCACTCAACAACACAATATCAAGGTTCTGAGATCAACTGTCAACATACGGAAGTAGTAGGAACGGAACTGAGGCTTGAAACTATCAATTCTATAAGTCTATGGATTAGTAGCACGTCGTCCTGATAGATAGATGAGAAGGCCTAATTCTTATTTCCCGTAGAAAAGAAGAGGTTGACTCAGATCAGAAGGGCATAGGGTAAAGGAGTAAAAAGAGCCGTACGTTCCCTCCCACAATCAATTCCCCTACATATAACTAAAGCATTTCTAGACTCAACTTCGACCAGTTGGCTTGGTAAACCTACAAGCAGTCAGGCTCTGATACCAACGATGTCAGGACCCTGATTTCAAGTCACATCGATCTAGCCGGTAACACCTCATATCACCTTGCGGCCTCATACACGGTATTCCCACGGGTGTCACCTTACCATGGCCCGGGACCGTTTGCGCCTTTTGGCTCATGTATATGATAGTGTCGCTAGCATCCATATGACAGAGAACCCTGGCCGACATGGCTAGTCGTGAACCCAAAGCGGCACCAACCTATGGGAACAGGCATACATGAATCACATCGAGCATGTCGGTCAGCAGCGTGTGAATCCGGGTTGTAGCACTGGGCTAACAGGACTCCGGGAACCCAGGCTGTAGCAGGCTAGGCAGGACTCCGGATGTCACCGCGTGACATTTCCCCGAAGGGACAGACACAGGAACGAAGTGAAACACATGCCGGCCAGTCAAGTGTCCTGAGCAGTAGTGCTGGGCTAGCAGGACTCCGGTGAACCGGGCTGTAGCAGACTACTATGGCTCATGGAAGCACTAGACTACATTTCCCCATAAGAGAGGCTGCCAAGGAGAAACAACTAGATTGTCGGATCCCACACATACCAAGCATTTCAATCATACACACAATATGCTCGATATGTGTAGATACAACATGGCATCACAACATAACTCTACGACTCAAGTATTTATTCATTAGGCTTCGAGGAGCGAGATATTACAAACATGGGTCTCATGACCCAACAATCATACCATACAAATCAATCACATGCGGAAGCTTAACATGTCTGAGTATAGACGTCTACAAATGAAAAAGGCTAAGAAACCTGACTATCTACCAGATCCTGCCGAGGGCACAAGATCGTAGCTGAGGTATCAAGCTAAACGTCGAAGTCCACGCGAAACTACTAGCGAGACTGAAGTCTCTCTGCAAAACATAAATTAAGCAAACATGAGTACAAAAGTACTCAGCAAGACTTACATCAGAACTAGCTACATATGCATCGGTATCAACAAAGAGGGGTGGTGGAGCTTAACTGCAGCAAGCTAGCTTTGACTCAGTGGCTAACCTGAACTACGACTGCAAGCAACTCTTTTGAGGTGGCGCACACGAGTCCACATATTCACCATTCAATACACCACTATGGATCCGCTCCTGTCTCCCTACGAGAAGGCCATCCATAGCACTCACACTTATCTTGCGAGTTTTAGAGTATCCACTTTCACTTGTCTATGAACTATGCAAGGGGTCCAAGTTTCCATATCCGAGGAATACGGCTATTCGAATAGATAATGATAACCCTGCAGGGGTGTACTTCTTCACACACGCTCCCACCACTTACCGTCATTTACACGACATGTACTCGGCAACCTTCAAGCGAAAGCCCAACGAGGGTGTCGGCCACGGCCTACCTAAACACTCAAGTCTCTAGTCCAGGTTTATCGCCTATCCAGGTTCCATCCGCAGGGAGTCCGGCCGAGGTTTCCACATACGGCCCCGAACGATGTGTACAGGGTTCCGAGACACCAAACGGGCGCCCGGCATGCCCGGCCACGGTGTATCTACCGCATCATAGCCCACCCCTAGGGTCAGCGCTGCGCACGGCCGCCAACACATAACCTACAAGCACCAGAAACTAGTTGCAACTCCTGGACAGAGTACTAGATTGATTAAGAAGCCGAGAGGGTCAATTAAGGATCCCAATGAGTGGTAGTAGCTGTTCATGGATCACAGACACAGAACTCAGTTCCTGAGGACGGCTGCAATGAGACAACCCACCATGTACTCCTACATGGCCTCTCACCGCTACCTTTACCAAATCGTGTTCACACACTTAGCTCTCAATGCTAGGACATGTTCACCACGTTCCAATTCATTCCCGATGAATCAGACCTGACTCAACTCTAAGCAATAGCAGGCATGACAAACAAGCATGAATGAGTAGGCACATCAAGGCTCAAACAACTCCTACTCATGCTAGTGGGTTTCATCTATTTACTGTGGCAATGACAGGTCATGCAGAGGATAAGGGTTTCAGCTACCGTAGCATGTAACAGTTGAAACGTTGTTGTCCTAATGCAGTAAAAGAGAGCAGGAGCGAGAGATTGGGATTGTATCAGAATGAACAAGGGGGTTTTTCTTGCCTGGCACTTTTGTAGATAGTATAGTTCTTCATCGGTGTCATCGAACTCACCGTCGGAACCACGTCTATCGAGAGGGGACAAATACCGGCAAACAAAGAGGAACACAATCAATGCAATGCAACAATTATGATGCATGATAATGTCATGGCAATATGTTGTTGATTGAGCTAATGCAACTAGCAATCATATTAAATGAAGTTGGTTTGAACCAAGGGTTCGAATTCAAACTCCATATGTGCTTATTTAAATGTCAATTATGCAAATTGCCCTGTACAGAAACCCTAGGTGGTTCAAACATGCATGCAAATGCCATAAACAGATTCCTTGAATGTTTCTGATAATTTTTCATATATAAATTATTTGATTTGGAGCTACGGTTGATTTTCTATGAATTTTAGAAGTTTTGGGCATTTTCTGGAATTTCCTGAATTAAGTTAAATCCAGAATATGAGTTATTGCGTCATCACTGTGTCACTGTGACGTCAGCTGGTCAACAGCGCCTAGTCAGAGTCAAACCTGACAGTGGGACCCATATGTCATTGACTCAGCTAATTAATATGGTTAATTAACCTTAAATTAAGCCTAACTAAAATGTCAGTGGGGCCGGGGCCCACATGTCAGCGGCTAACCTAACTAAGTTAGTGTTAGTTTAACTCCTAATCTAGGTTTGACCAGGGGCGGGGCCCACATGGTCAAATGGGTCAAACCCACCGACAACATGACGTCGGCGAGGCCCGAGACGACGGCGCGGCTCGGAAACACAGCACAGGTGATAAAACGAGCGGCGGTTTGGCTTGGCATGAAGCTGGCGCTCGTCCGCATCCAACGGAGCCATCAGCTCGCGCCGGAGTGGACCGTAACGACGGCGGCGATGGCAAGCGCAGCGGCCGGAGCTCGGACAAGCTCGGCAACGACACTGTGGTGCACAGGAGGACTAGCTGATGGTGGTGTTGGGTTTCTGGGAACATGCTGAACACGTAGCAGTGCTCGGGCGCGAAGGTTGCTAACCTATTCGCCGGCAACGACGAGCGCGGCGGCGGTGAGCTCTCGGGTCCGGTGTCTAGCACGCATATAGCACACAAATGAACATGGGAGATGGGGGGAAAGATGGCGGGGCTCACGGCGAGTCTTCTGGTGCAGCCGTTGAGCTCCGGGAGGCACGAACGGCGACGTATCGACGGACGGCGATCGTCGGGGCAGAGGACGATGATGAGCTCGATGGCGATGTTCCTGGCCGTCCGGCACCGTGTGACTTGGTGAAGAGGAAGAGGTCGTCGCGGCGGAACTCTTAGGCACGTCAGAGGGGCGAGGGGGAGGCGGTGGTCGCGGCAACGACGAGTGGCAGCGACGGCTGCGCTCGGCATGAGAGGGAGAGAGAGCAGTGGAGGGGGAAGAGCTCGAGAGAGAGTGAGAGGCGGTCGGGGAGGCTGCGTGGCGTGCACGGAGGCATCCAGGGCGTCGGCGGCAAGCAGGAGCTGGCGAGGCGCGTGCCGGCGCGCGGTGACCACGCGCGCTCCGTCCTCCTGGCAAGAGGAGAACGATGACTGGCCATTAGGCCAGTCGGGCCGGTTGGGCTGTCACAGTGCCGGGCCGGTTGGGGCGCTAGATGGGCTGCGGTAAGTGCCAGGTAGGTTTATGATTCCCTGTTTCCTTTTTGTTTTGTTTTTTTTTATTTATTTATTTGCCACTGGTTCCAAATTCAAAACAATTTCAAACCAGTGCCAAACTTTCTGTAAATATTTATGTGGCTTAGATAGGTTTTTTACAAAGGCACACAAATATTTCAGAGGCATTCGAGGATACATTCCATATGCTAGGAATATAAATTCAAATTCAAATACAATAGTGGCTTAAATTCAGTGCCCAAAATATTCCTCAAAAATGTTCACTATTTTTGGTTTGGTCTCAAAGCCATGCCAAAATTATCAAACATTTATGAAGGCATTTTGGAAAAAATGAATGCAATTTAAAGGGTTCTTGCCCTTCTTTTAAAATGATTTATGAGGCTCTCACTTTCCTCATTTCAATTTTCAGAATTTAGACATGATGCACACATGAAGCTAGCTTAGTGCAAAGCCAGAAGCTAGGGATGTGACAATTTCCCAGATCTTAACAAAGCTTCCCCGAAGGACCCATTTCCCTTGCCGCGCATCGACTAGTTCGTGGACTCCACTTCAGGTTGTGATTTTCTCTCATTTCTGGATGCGTACTCTGGGTACCACCATATCTTCATGTCCAAGGAAGACGAAGAGAAGATTTCATTCATCACCTCGCGTTGTGCGTACTCCTTTGTGTGCATGCCTTTTGGATTAAAAAGTACCAAGTCCACTTTTGTAAGAGCAGTCTAGATTGGTTTTGAGCCATAGTTGCATAGTAACAATGAAGCTCATATGGATGATATTGTGGTCAAAACCAAGGACAAAGCAACCCTCATCTAGGATCAGGAAGAGACATTTGCTAATCTACGCAAGATCAACTTGAAGCTGAATCCAGAGAAGTGTGTGTTTGGTGTTCCCTCCGGCAAGCTACTTGGGTTCTTTGTGTCCCATCGTGGGATCGAAGCCAACCCCAATATGATCAAGGCAATTGAGCAAATCCAAGCACCCAAGATAGTCAAAGATGTGAGGCGTTTAATAGGGTGCATTGCCACGCTCAGCAGATTCATCTCTAAGTCTGCCGAGCACGCCTTGCCATTCTTCAAAATCTTGAAGAAGGAAGGGCCTATGAATTGGAACCCGGAAGTAGACGCAGCTTTACAAGATTTGAAGGCCTACTTGTCCTCTGTGCCCACTTTGGTTGCACCCAAACCACAAGAGCCTTTGCTGCTATAATTGGCGGCAACTAATCAAGTGGTTTGTGCAGCCCTAGTGGCACAGTGGGAATTAGAGGAAACAGAGTGTGAGCAAAGCCCGGCGGGACTCAATGAGGATCAGGGCAAAGAAGAGCATGGCAGCAGGGGCAACCCCAAGGACACGGCAAGGAAGAAAGTGGTGGAGCGCCTAGTGTACTTCGTTAGTTCCCTGTTACAGGGGGCTAGATCAAGGTACTCTGGCGTGCAAAAGTTTATTTTTGGCCTCATCATGGCCTCAAGGAAACTGCTCCACTACTTCCAAGCCCATGAGATCACGGTTGTCACTCGCTTTCCGTTGCAAAGGAAACTCCGGAACCCTGAGGCTACTAGCAGAATAGTGGAGTGGGATTTGGAGTTATCCATCTTTGGCCTGAAGTTTGAGAGCACATCAACAATTCAGAGCAAGGCATTGGTAGATTTTATTGCAGAATGGAGGGAAACCCTTGATGAAGAGGTACTGGAAACAGTTACCCCCAGCAAGGAAGCACCCTAAGAATGGATTATGTATTTCGATGGTGCCTTCTCCTTGCAAGGTGCAGGGGCTGGCTTGCTTCTCGTTGCTCCCACATGGGAGCACTTGAAGTACGTTGTCCAGACACATTTTTCCTAGAGGAGATGACCAACAATACAACAGAGTATGAAGGGCTCTTAGTCAGGCTCAGGACTGCCACAGAATTGGGAATCAAGAAGCTGATCATTCGAGGAGATTCGCAACTTGTGGTGAGAAAAGTAAACAAGCATTACCAAAGTCCATTAATGGAGGTATACATTGAGGAAGTGAGGAGATTGGAGGAGCACATTGACAGATTGCAAACAGAGCACGTGCGCCATGCGGAAAACAACATAGTTGATCATCTATCAAAGTGTGTTGCACAAAAACTTTGTGTGGAACCAGTAACTTTTGTTCTCCATCTTACTCAGCCCTCCGTATCCCTAGTAGTAATGGATAGAAAGAGGAGGAACTTGGAGTCCAGTAAGCCTCTCCCGGTAGAGCCTCCCGGGGCTCCTGGTAGGGACCCTGCCGGAAACAACTCCCTATCGCTTGCCGGGTTGCACCCTACTGCCGGGTCACTGGTCCCCACGGTCAAGGAATGTGCTCCACAGCTGAGGAGGTGCCGCTAGTCCTTGTTGCCGAGCCCCAGGCTCCAACTTGGGCAAGGCACATAGTCCATTTCCTCCAAACGTGAGAACTTCCCGATGAGCAAGATGAAGCTGAAAGAGTAGCCCAGGGGGCCAGTATGTATTAGTTTGTCGATGACACTCCGTATAGAAGGAGGCCCAACGGTGTGAAATTGAAGTGCATCTGCCGGGAAGAAGGAAAGGAACTACTGGCAGAAATACACAAAGGCATGTGCGACTCCCACATTGGATCAAGGGCATTAGTTGGGAAAGCATTCCGACAAGGATTCTATTTTCCCACAGTCCTCGAAGATGTGGTCGAGATAGTCACCAAGTGTGAAGCCTGCTAGTTCCATTCCAAGAACATCCACATGCCTGCACAAGCTCTTTAGACAACCCCTTTGTCATGCCCGTTTTCGGTCTGGGGGCTCGATATCCTTGGCCCTTTCCCCTGAGCTCTCGGGGGCTTTGAATTCTTTTTCGTTGCTATCGACATGTTTACAAAGTGTCGAAAGTAGTTGTCGTGAGAAAGGTGACTGCTCAGTCAGCTATCAAGTTCTTGAAAGAATTGGTGTGCCGGTTCGGAGTCCATGCAAGAATCATTACTGACAACCGCACCCAGTTCATGAGTCGCGCCTTCATGCAATAAGTTCATGCCCTTGGAAGCAAGATCTCACTTGCCTTTGTTGCACATCCCAGAAGTAATGGAGAAGCTAAGAGGGAGAACACTGAGGTGCTGTGAGGACTCAAAACGAGAACATTTGATACGTTGCAGAAGCATGACAGGCGGTGGTTTGATGTGCTGCTGGTAGTTCTATGGTCCCTTAGAACGACACCAAATCGAGATACCGGGCAGACTCCCTTCTCCCTAGTCTATGGGGCAGAAGTAGTTATCCCCACGGAACTCATTTACGGGTCGCCTCGAGTGCTTGCCTATGATGAAGTAGCACAAGATCAGCACCGGCGCGACGACACTGTGCTACTCGAGGAGAACCGTCTCCGGGATGCTATGCGTGCTGCATGCTACCAGCAAGCCATGCGTCGCTATCACAGCCGCAGGGTTGATGCCATGTGTTTTGAGGAAGGCGACCTTGTCCTGAGGCGCGTTCAGTCTCCCAAGGGTGCAACAAGTTGACGCCAAAGTGGGAAGGCCCTTACTGGGTAGTACGAGCCACTAGACCTGGCGAAGTCCAGCTGGAGACCGGAGATGCCATTCAATTGCCAAAATCATGGAATATTGAGAATCTCCACAAGTTCTACCCATAAGGCGCGGCGGGCCCTGCCCGACAGACACCCTTTTGTACAGGCCTTGCCTCCACTGCATGTAACCCCTTGTACAAAGCCAGGCGCAGACCCTGAGCAACAGAGAAATAAACAAAGCACCGAGGATCCCCAACAAGTTGCATGCATCACTACAAAAAAATACACTTCCGTGATGATACGTGTTTGTCATAGTAGGTCACCTTTCTTGTCATTCATGTACATCCATGACGATTTTATGACAGAATCAAGATAGTCATACCTGTGTTATCGTAGAAGTGTTCCATGGCATTACCAAAATTATCATCACGGAAATGTCCACTTCCATGACGATAAATCGCGCGTCATGGAAGTGCTTTCGTCAAGGGTGACCGACACATGGCATCCACCGTAATGGAACATCGTTGAGCTATCAGGTCCGGTTTTGGATCCGATAACCCACTAACAGCTCGGACCAATGAGGATTTTTCCACGTGTAAAATTCTAATTGGCCGGAGGAAACACGTGTTGGCTCACCGTTGGGACATATGTCATCCATTCATTGGATAGGAGGTGCCTATGATAGGTCGACACATGGCATGGCCCAACAGTGGCCCATTCCGGTGAAAAAGGCTGGCCCAGTAAAAATTAGCAGGCCGACCCATATAAGGCCTACTTGTGTCAGGTCCATTTAAGCCCACAACCCATACGAGATGTGCCAATTCAGCCCATCAACGACCCGTTATAGATTTGACACCATTGCAGCCCATCGTCAATTCAAGCCCGTTAACAGCCTACTATATATTTGGGCTCAATATCGGCCCGATGTGATTTTCGGCCTGTTAACGGCCCATTCAAGGGATGGTCCAATTTTCATGATGTACATCTTTCGGCCTTTTAGCGACCCAAGTGTTGGGCCAATTTCCAGCCCGGTGTGTCTTTCAGCCTGTTGACGACCCATAAATGAGTTGGGCCATTTGTAGTCGGACCTTAGTTTTGGCCTTTTAGCGACCAATTTAAGTGTTGGGCCAATTCCCGGCCTTGTGTGTCTTTCAACCTGTTGATGGCCCATAAATGATTTGGGCCATTTGTAGTCGAACCTGAGTTTTGGCCTTTTAACGGCCCAGGCTCTTCATGGTCCAATACCAGCCGGTTTCTCTTTCAGCCTGCTAAAGGCCCACAACATAGTTGGGCCATTTACAGTACGACCTAACTTTCGGCCTCCTAGCGGCCCATGCTCTTCATGGTCTAGTACGAGCCCGCTGTCTCTTTCGGCCTGCTAAAGGCCCACAGTATAGTTGGGCCATATGTAGCCCGACCTTAGTAACGGCATATTAATGGCCCTTGAAATCAAATGGGCCCACCTGTTGCCCGCTTCGATGTCGGCCTGTTAACGACCCAGGAGGTAAGAGGGCCGACCATTAACTTTCGGCATGGTAACGGCCCATTAACTTAATGGTCCCACTAATGTTTGTACATGTCTTTAGGACCAATTAGATAATTTGAGCCCATTACGATGAGCAATTATGCACAGGACCGAAACCGATCAAGCAAAGGTACGACATATAGGGAAAAACATTGCACATCCAGCATATATTATAGGAAATTACATCCACTGGGAAATCAAAGATTGATGCTAGTGCAAATAAATGAACAGAACCTAATGATCTACAACGTCACAATCTACAACCTTAACGCGGATGATGCCCATAAGCATGTGGGCAAGTTCTTGCTGCTTTGCTACACTGTCTCTGAAAACATTGATCAGTTGTTGTTGCACATGAATGTGCAGCTCTGATTCCTCCACCATTTCCATCATTGCTTCAGCCATTAATTGATTCACAAACATACATTTTTTCCATTGCATTCGAGACAGAGGAAACTGAATAGATTCATATGGCGATTTTGGCAGGCTTGTATTATTGATAGTGGAGAGTGTCTCAACCACTGCATCATAACATAAATTAGGAGGGGAACCGAACAGATTAATCATGAGTTATTGCCATATTACCTGGCCTAGATTTATTGGAAAGAAACAATGGGGTTGCCTTGCTGTTCTCAGAATTTGTCTTCTTATCTTCAGTAGCCTGTACTAAATTAACACACTAGCATTGCCATCATTGGCCAGGTCAGATAATAGGAAAGCAACATTGACACAACGAACATTTGGGAAACCATACCACACCAGCCTACACCAAATTAACACAATATGGCACATCTGTCATCAGCCAGGTAAGGTAATACGTAAGTAACATTGACACAATAAATGAATGGGAAACCAGAGCAGCACTACAATTCTGTAATGTGCATGATATGAGATAGTACACTCATGCGGCTCAGTATGCAAAACTACCATGTTGTTTTCCTTACAAAAATCAACATTGTCGCCTTTAACATTTTGCTACAACTGGATTTAGACCAGATAAAGGTTGGATTCACACCGGTTAACAAAATACATGCTGATGTAAAAATATAGTGATATACAGCAGGTACTTACATCAGCATTGGAGCATAGAGAGTTCCCACAAGATACTTTCCTCGAATACGATCCCATTACAGAAAGTCTTCTATCCTTTAAGCTTATTTTCTAAAAGAGAGATGGGTAAGAAACATGTAGAAAATATTATCAGAATGCTATAAAATTTCATGATGCGAGGATACGCACACGCTTCTTAGAATGGAGTTGACATATTTTTGCTGGACTGGAGCGGACTAGTTTTTGGCTACTGGAATCTGCTTATTATCAGTGGGAGTTGGGTTTCTCTGTGCTAAAGCAGTATCTATGAAAACTGGAGTTGGTTTATTATCTCCTGGCGTTTGTATCTTTTGCAAAGACCTTGTTTGTAACCCTTCAGATTCTAACATAGCTGCCTTCCCCTTGCATGCCTTATATAGAAGAATGGTGCTTCAATTATAAAACATGCTACAACAATGATGGAATAGGTACTGAACAATAGAAAGGCATGACATATTGACATGTATTCCCTCCATCCGGAAATAAATGGATGGGTCTAGGCGTATTTCATTTCTAGATACACCAAGTTTTATCCATTTATGCAACGTGTAATCCGGACGGAGGGAGTATGATGTAAGAGCTAGGGATACGACAAGACAACAGTGTAAAAAACACTACTTGAATGTAAAACTGTATGCTAGCGGAATACCTTACAGAAAAACACTAAGGCAACATATGCGTGTATGATTGGGAAACTAAGATAGCATTGGAAGAGACCACTAGAACAACACTTCAATGTAAAAAAAGAACATGGTATGGTAGACAGATGAAGTACCTACTTTTGAATAACAATGCATAAGATATTGAGAAGCATGATGTCCAAACTAAGCAGATGGCATTGCGATAGAGTAGAATGACAGTACTTGAATTTGAAAACATGTTATCATTAATGGAATAGGTACTGAAAAACAGGAAAGCATGCCATATTTACATGCATGATCAACAGGCAAAGCACAAGGCATTGCAACAGAGTAGATGCACTCCAGGACATTATGGGGTGAATAGGGTTCATCATCTTTCTGCAAGTCTTGTGAAGAATTACCTTTACATGTTCCATCATATTGGGTATCATTGACGTCAAGTTTGTTGGCCATTACATTGCTCCATGAGGTTCTTGTGGATAAATCAGTGTGTGCAATTATATCTGACATGCATGGAAGACAACTAGTAGTTAGATTTATGTAATGAGTGCCTGTAAAAGACGACATAAATAGTAGGACTGGGGTTAACTAGCAGCAACAAGTCTCCATAACTTAAGGGAGAACACAGATGAAACCTATAGAATATGTATCCTTTGTACTCGAGATTAACTAGATGGCACACAAAAGTATTAAGGAACAACATAGGTTATACTAGAAGTGGTATAATACTATAATCACCAGCCTGTGGGATAGCATTGGCTGATGGATGATAACTATGGAACAACGTTACCTAAAGAACAAGTGTCTTAGCTGAACTATGGAACATCGTTAACTCCTGAACAAGACACGCAAGAGACTAGCATGAATATACAGTGAAATGTGATAATCTATTTCAATGCTTAGATGAATAACAAATCCATAAATGGTGCACACAAGTAAGATGAGGGTACAACCTATCTGGCCGCCATCCATAGGAGTGAGCATCATGTGTTGACTTGTCGATGGCCCTGCAGTTGTTGTGGCTATCCATGTCGGGCACGTGCATTCGATGCAGGGAACTATTGAGTGGGGACTATAGCTCCCTTCTGGTGCATGCTTCCCTTGTTGGACCAGCTGCGGTGAGTCGGAAGACGATGTGGCTGAAGATGAAGAAAACGCATAATGTTAAGAATGACACATCTCTCTGATCTGAAGAAATACCCTAGGAGATCAACAGCAAGGTACAAGAGTGGTCACACGTCTATTGACTGAATACTAAATTGGGGTCACACGATTTTATTTTATTTCAGTATTGTCCGATCTACGTCGGATGGCTTGATGGCCATCTTGTGCCTCCCGGCCGACGCTGTTCGGAATTTTCCCCGAAGAGCCAGCGACCACCGGCCGAGCAACCTGCCTCCGCCGTTCGTGGCCCCGACCAAAACCGCGCTCCCCACCCCACCGCACTGCCGTGGTTGCGCCGCCCCCGGGCCAATCCACAAGGACTCGCCGTCATCCAGATCCGGCTCGGCAGTACCTTCAACCCATGTAACTCTAAGATAGCCATCTAAGCGCTGCTTCCGAGGTGAACTTGCGCCCCCGCACCCTTACGTTAGACACCAGCCAACCGGCATCCTAGGAGCTTTGCCGGCTCGAGGGGTGCTGCTTCCCATTGGGAATCGATTGTTCTAGAATAAAAATTCAGACAACTGACGCCTAAATAAAATGATTTGAGATGAGGGTGCAACCTATCTGGGGGCCCAGTGAAGTAGGCAGCTCTAGCTGCCTAGTCGGTGAGCCCGGTGCGGTTGCAGTGGCTACCGGTAGCAGGGAAGTAGAGATGTCGCGATGGTCGATGGCTACGGGGAAGCATCGTCGGGGCTCTGGACAGGTCCAAAGTTGGAGCCACTCCGGCGCCGTGAACAATGGCGGCGGTGAATCGGCTCCGGTATGGTTCATGCGGCCGTCGTTGAGGCAGCTCCGGCAGCACGGAGTAAGACGCACACGGCCCAGTGCACGACGACAAATGGAGAGTGTCTCCGGGATTAGAGAGGAGGGCGGCTGTGAGTTTGGTGCGGTGGGGTGTGCCATGGAGGAGGGGTTGAGGTTTTGCGACTAGGGAGAAGGGAACTTCCGGGGAGAAGGTGATTTGGCACCCACGAGGTATGAATGAGGAATTGGGAGGGGGAACCATGTCTTACGGACGCATTTGTTTGAGATGTGTGTGGGGGGGAGTTATAGGTCTACCCCTGCCTTTAGGCTTCTCTGCTTGGGTCTGTGTACCGAGGGTCGGGGATAGTAGAGTAACTTTGCTTCTCCCAAATAGTGGGTGAGGGTGATTTCGGGCGAGGAGGGCGTGTTTTGAAATATAGTGGGCGCGAGCGATTTCGGGTGAGGAGGGCATGTTTTGAAATATAGTGGGCGCGAGCGATTTCGGGCGAGGTGGGCGTGTTTTGAAATATACTGGGCGCGAGCGATTTCGGGCGAGGAGGGCGTGTTTTGAAATATAGTGGGCGCGAGCGATTTTGGGCGAGGAGAGCGTGTTTTGAAATAGTGGGCTCAAACTATTTCGGGCCAGGAGAGGGTGTTTTGCCTACCATGGTTTATGAATTATTCGGCACATGTCATTTTGGCCAAGGAGAAGGCACTCTTGGATGAAGTTACGAACCCACCCTTGATGTACAACGGGCCAATTGATGTGTGTACCACATAGGCCGGTAATTTCGCGTCTCCCATTTATTTGCTTAGGAGAATTCCACAGAGCAGAGGGTGTTCAACGGTTCGTTAAAATTTTGGGAGAACGAGCATCCACGTCGATCTTACCAAGTCGATTCGAATCAAATTTGAAATATTAGCTTGCCACTTCTTTTTTAGATGGAGAGATGATGCTCGGGAGTAATGTGTTTTTACATGCTCGTTGCTAGCGATTTACTATATGACAAATAGTTGACCCACTCAAACGGGAATGAAACCCAAAATGAAATATCTCTATTCAATGAAATAGCTCTTTCACTAGGTCAAAATAGTGAACAAAATCCAAAATTAAACACCTCAAACGAGTAGCATGTTGTACAGTATTATAGTACTCCATGAACATGTTGAGGTCAAATTAATGAAGTTGTTTGATATACGCATATCTCCGGTCATGTGTGGATTGCAGACAACATTTTATCCAATTGAAATATTTGAATGCAAGTTTATGTCGAAACATGGTTTATATCATTCTTTGATGCATAAAACGCGACCTCCCCCTCTCCCAGACTCCTGCTCCCTCTCTCTCTCTCTCTCTTGCCGATAATCTTCAATTCTGTCGCATGCATCAAACACACAAACCTTGTTGGTCCCTCTCCATCTCTCTCTGTCTCTCTCTCTCTCTCTCTCTGTGTGTGTGGGGGGGTCTTTCTAGTTCGCATGCATATATACTCCATCTATAGGTATCTCTCGCACACTATGTATGATTTTCTAGTCCAAGCTAAATATCTTGGGTGCACTCATCATACGCACACAAATTCCTTGGCTCGTTGCCCGTAACTCTCTCACGCACCACTCTGTCGTCTCGGAGCTCTTCCCTCTCTCTTTCTAACTCTGGATCTACCTGGGTTACACATACACATGCATATCTCACTCGCACTCGATAGACCCATCTAAAACTTTATCTCTCTCCCTCGTTCTCTCTCCATCTCACACGCACACACACACAATCTCATGCCTAGACAAGTATGATGGTCTCTCACCCAAATGTAGGCACACGCAGTCCCCCCCCTATATGTATATGACTAGCTAATCTTAGTCTCCATCACAAACATGTGCATGGTCTATCTCGATTTCTCTCGGGGCATCTTTCCATCTCGCACGCACCTCCCTCGATCTCCCACCCATATAAGTCCCCTCACGAGCTCGAGGGGATCTCTCTATCACAAAGACACCCTCTCTCCCTCCCCATGCGTCCATGTTCTCCATGTGTCCCTCTCGACCATTGTTCCTTGTTGGCTAGACCTCTATTGGGCATGTGCTATAGGGGTGTCTCTCTCCGTTGGAAAGAATCACGCGCTAGCTATCTTCGTGTATCTCCTCACCTCGCTTTTCTATCTCAGAGATGCATGCATGATATGTTTGCATAAGAAACGAAAAAATACACACTCTATCTCTAATTTATCGTTTGTTGTCCCTTTCTCTTTCACACACATACTCTTTTTGCACACTCGCTCATTCTCCTTCACACGCACTTGATCTCACTCGACTTAGGCACTCTCTTAGGTCCATAGCATATAGATTTATTTAAAAGTCAAACATCACAAAGTTTGACCATGTATGTGGAGAAAAACATTTACATGTAGAACGACAAACATATACCATTAGATTCATCATGAGATGTAGTTTCATATGATGTATCTTCCGTATTGTAGATATAAATAACATTTGTGTAAACCTGATCAATGTTTACAAAGTTCGACTTCTAAATTTTTTTACATGGACTGCATTACCGAGCAGATGGAATATCTCTTTCCCCCTCTCAGCTGTCTGACGCACCACTCAGCCTTATTGGGGCTCCTCTATCTCTCTCAAACTTTATATCTCCCTAGTTAACACATACAAATGTCTCGCTCGCGCTACATATAGACCCATCCAACACTCTCCGCCCTTGTTCATTCTCTATGTGACATGCACCCCCCCTAAGTACCATAATCCCCCACTCCATCATAGGCGCACGCACTCCCCCCTAAGTATGATTATCTCTCACTAGCCATCAGGAACACACGTATTGTCTCCTTCCATCCATACATCTATCTCAATATCTCTGGGGGTATCTTCTATCGCACACACACCTTGTCATCTGATCTCCCACCCATGTAATCCCATCACGATCTCCAGGGGATCTCTCTATCACAAACATAACTCTCTCCTCCCCATGTCTGCATTTTCTCCGTACGTCTCTCTCGACCACTCTCCCTTGCTTGTCAGACCCCTGTTGGCCATGTGCTAGGGGTCTTTCTCTCTCGGTTGCAAACAACCACACACTATCCGCTCACCTTGCTTCCATTGTCGAAGATACATGTGTGATATGTTTGAATAAGACACACACGCCTTTTCTCTACTTTTATCATGTGTTGTCCATATCTGTTTCACACACACACACACACACACACTTTTTTCACCCACTCTTTCTATTTCACACACACACTCTCTCTCACACACTCTCTCTCTCTCTCTAGTTAGGGACTCTCTCACATCCATATAGATGTTTTGAAAAGTCAAACCTCCGAAAAGCTTAACCAGGTATATGTGGAGAAAAACATTTACATCTCGAACGATCATTAGATTCATCACAGCATGTACTTACTTCATATTATCATTTATCTTTGGTATTGTAGATATAAGTAATTTCTTTATAAACTTGGTCAAAGTTTCAAAAGTTTGACTTTTAAAAAAATGTTGGCACTACATTATCGAACAGAGGGAGTAGCTCTTTCTCTCTCTCTACTATCTCTCACGGGCCTCCCCTCTCACTCGAAATCTCTATACCGACGGATTATACGCTCACCATGTCAGCGTATAGCTCCGTATATTGTTTAGTTGGCAGGTCAACCAGTCCACATGCTGCCTTGTCAACTTGTGTTATCTATCTTCGTGTGCTGGCCCATGTGGCAATGGGTGAAAATAAGTAAACTAGAGGCCCATCTGACACGCGGTGAAGTAAACAAAGTTGAAACCACTCGGGGTAGCACCCCACACGCTAGTAAATTGAGGGAGCATTAAGGACACACTTCTTCCGCGTGAAGGACGCACTCGCGCACAATTCTCCACTGCGCGGCGGCATGCACAGAAGGACGAACTCGCGCACACCCAACAGGGCAGCACACGTGTACACCGGTGTCACCGCCGGTTGAGATGGACGCCGAGGCAGCCAGCAAGCAGAGGCGGCTTGAGCCAAAATCGTATCCAGCGAGCCTGGACTTCATCAGCAGCCTCCCCGACGACATGCTGCTCGTCAACATCGGCCTCCTCCCCACCAAATCTGCCGTGCGAACCGCCCTGCTCTCCTGGCGGTGGCGCCCCCTCTGGCTCCGCGTCCCCCTCAACCTCACCGTCGACACTCTGCGATGGGGATCGCAAACGCATGGCCGTAGTCTCCAAGATCCTTTCATCGCACCCTGGGCCAGCCAGACACCTTGACATCCGCATGTTCAGTACCAACTACAAGGTCCAAGCCAAGTTCGACGAGTGCTTCTTATCCCCAGCCCTAGATCAGCTCAAGGAGCTCAGCTTTGAAGCTGGACGATGTCGCTCTCTGCCACCGTCCGCGCTCCGCCTCACACCAACGCTCCGCCGCGCCAGCTTCAGCTCCTGCTATCTTCCCCAGATTAATGTCGCGCCCGCCCTTCTTCTTCCTCAACTTAAGCAGCTCAACCTCTTCGACGTTGGCATCTCGAAGTAAGCTATGGACACATGCTCCGCATCTGTACTGCTCTCGAGTACCTTCATCTTGAGCAGATCCACGGGTTCATTAGCCTCCACATCGCCTCGACGAATCTCTAATGGATTTTTGTGTCTTGCTGGCCCCGCAGCAAGTCATCAATTGGGAAGAGATCACTCTAGCTGTTCCAGGTTATGGTCATTGAGAATGCGCCTTTCCTTGAGAGATTGCTAGTATCTGATCTAGATGGTCCAACAAAAATCAAGGTCATTGACGCGCCGAAATTGACAGCGTTGGTGTACTTGTCTGCCAAATTCTCCGAACTCTTTATTGGATCCATAATCCTTCAGGTACAACACTCATCTTCTTATCCGTCTTCTTGAAATTCACATATTTAAATTTCTTCTTGATGTATTTATGACTGTGTTCTAGAAAATGATTCCCACAAGCTTGACCCAGTCTATGTGCACAGTGAAGATCTTGGCAATAAAATCTATCAGCCCCAATTTGGATCAAGTTGTTGGATTCCTTGCATGCCTTCCGTGCATGGAGAAGCTACTCATCGAGGTGAAACTTCTTTCCTATTAGTAAACGGTAATCACAACGTAGCTCAATTTTTTCGTAATTTTCCCAAAATACGATGACAAATGTAGTGTTCAAAGTTGCATCTACGCACTGCACCGAAAGAAATATTTTTAGGATTTTTTCTCACGTGATCACCTGCATCGTTTTTTTGTTGTACTACTATAGTAGCCTAGGCTCGTCATAGTGGAAAGTAACTTAGACTAGTAACTATATGGTTACCGTAAAAGCAAGTACTACCTCTGTCTTGGTTTACTCTTCCTATTTTGTAGTATCAAAATTTCACCATAGATTTAACTGACAAAATGTTAATGCATGTCACTAAAAATTATATCGTTGGATTCGTATTTGAACATGATTTCAAATGGTATAATTTTTGGTGACATGCATTGGCATTTTCTTAGGTAAACCTATGGTCAAAATTTTACACTAAATATGAGGTAGTACAAAAGTGGGCTATAACGGCCCTCCACTATGTAGGCCAAAACATGTGCCAAATTCACTTGTGATGCATTTGGCATCGATGCCCCAGCATTGCTCACCTGGTGCCCCAATCTGGATCACCTACTTTGCTCCAGTGCCAAATTAACTCATGCAATGAAAAAACACTTGCGTGGGAGAGAGAGGGGACTGAGGTAATAAAAAACACTTGTTTGGGAGAGTGAGAGGCTGGTGTAGTTGGTTTGATTGATTTGTTTATACATGTGGGTCTATGTGCACAACAGTGCCAACTCTCTTACATCGCAAGAGCGGTGCCAAAATCTTTTGATTTGACATCCATGCCTGTTATGTGGCATACTTTTGAGAAATATGTCATCGGCCACATAGTGGAAGGCAACAAATGCCCATGCTCTTCACGTGATCCTAGGTAAATCAGAGGAAAGAGAAAGAGAGAGAGAGAGAGAGAGAGATAGAGAGTGAGTGAAAAAATATCACTAGCCAGCCAACCCTATCGTATGAGCGAATGATATTGGTACCTCTTGATGACACGGCAATCTTATATAGCCAGCTGCTCTAATATGTTCTCTTATATTGCAGATAAAAAAGACCCGAACATGAAAAATGTGCTGCACTATAACAATCTCATTGAATGCCTTTATCCCCATCTTACAACAATTGATTTGATCGACTACCGATGCAGCACATCTGAGATTAAATTGGCCAGGTTCTTTGTTCTGGAGGATAGTGTGCTCAAGGTAATGAGGTTTGGTGTTCTCTGGCGCAACAATGAATGGCGTGCTGATCACCGCAAGCGTCTAAGCCTAAATGAAAAACTCTCCGCAGAAGCTGAATTTGTTTTTGGAAGATCAAGTGGCCAGAGACTCGAAAATTTATTTGCCCATTAGTGAGTTGTCAGGGCGATGGATTTCAGTTTGTACGATAATGCTGCATCCACCTATAGTAACAAAAGTTCTTACATAAAATTCCTAGTAATTCCCTCTTCGTAGGTGCAGCATTACTCCTAACATTTGTAATATCAGTTTGAAACTTGTAATATTGCCGTGTCCTAATCCTGTGTTTTCAAAATCCTGCGAATCAAAGAGGTCCTGAGTTGGTGATGATGTTGTGCCTGCCATCTTTCACCAATAGCCGTCGGATCTAGATCTGACTCATACAAACCAAACTTCTCCAGTTTTGCAAAAAGATGCCCGCACTTGTTCCCTATTTACAAACAACTCCGTGTCTCTCACAATCAGCCTTATCTCCTCCCCACCACATCTAGAAGGCCATGGAAAAATCTGGCGTGATGGCCACAGCCGGCGCCGTCCACCCCCAATCTTGGTGTTCCGTGCAATGCACGGGCATCTACGCATGGGAAATTATGTCGAACACGGCTAGTTGTAAGCAGACTAGCTCTACAACCTTGATGATAGTGACTACAGATGGTGAGGCTGACTATGGTATGCCAAACACGGCGCTTATACTCAGGTGTCATCTCCGGCGCAGGGTCTTGTCACTTCACTGTGAGGAGCAGCACGTAATAATTTGACCAACGGGTAGTACAGTGCTACTAGTACATTGGTAGTACTACTACTAGTACTAGCACCACCGTCTGGATTTAGTAGTACTACTAGGTCCATCTAGATTTAGGGGCTGTTTGGATTGCGACTGTCTTGGCCATATATTGCCACATGATTTTTGCCACACTTGCCACACTTGCCTTAGTTGAGTTTCTCAAATTGTTAGCCACACTTTGGCTTGCCTAAGGGAATCTTGCCACACTTTTCGTGTCTATGACATGTGGGGTTCACTGCTCATAAAACAATCCTTGCCTTAGGTGTGGCTAGAACCAAACACCTACGTAACTTGGTCAAACTTGCCTAAGGTTAGGCATGGCAAAGTGTGGCAAGGTGTGGCTGGGAACCAAACAACCCCTTAATATTTGCCTAGCAATATCTAGTAATGCATGTCACAAAAAATGTACTACTCCCTCTGTAAATAAATACGTGGTGTATTGTTTTATTCCTATCAGCGAGAGAACTTAATGTCTTTTTGCTAATTAATAGGATTACATGCAATGACCTAACCACTTCATGTCATGTTTGGTAGTCTCAAGTCATTGAAAGCATGCACGGCCCACATCTCTCATTGATTGATATGTCACGAAATAAGAAATGAGGAGGGAGTTAATGTACCGTGCCCAAGTATTTTGGGATTACACAACATTTTTGGGTACATGCATTAATATTTTATTAGTTAAATCAAAGGTCAAAACTTGGAGCAAAATGCAAAGGGGACTAATAGACCAGTAAGCATCAAAGTTCTCTCGTTTGGCCCCAACTAGAAGTCCGGTGAGATGACTATACTACACCGGCACGGAGGGGGACACAACTTCATTGGCTTACTACACCTGCCTTTGGTTGTATGACACGTGGGATGAACAGGTGGCTGGACCACCTGTCATACAGCCAAAGGCAGGTGCAGTAGAGGGCCGAGGAGTAGATGGCCAACACGCACGTGAATTCAACGCAGTGTGCACTTCTCATATAAAGGCTCCCCGCAAGTCCAATCTACGAAATCCTATGCACCTACGCACCCTAACCAAGGGCAAGAGTGATCACTCCAATCGTGAGATCAGTTGACTAGAAGCTAGACCCATGGAGGCGACAAGCGCGAGCATCAGCCGGTTGTGCCAGATGGTCCATGATGCCAGCCTGCGGCCCAACACCGAGGAACATCCCTAGGTCGTGTTTGAGGCCACCAGGGTGAGAGGCCGCTTGGACGACAGCTTCGTCTCCTTGTTCGACAAGGTCCTCGTCGGGTTCCTCGAGAAGTTCACCATCGTCAAGAAGATCGCGGACGACCTTGATGTACGCCTCCGGCCCACGCGCCCAGGCTTTGCGTTGCCCGTGAAGGAAATATGCCCTAGATGCAATAATAAAGTTGTCATTTATATTTCCTTATATCATCATAAATTTTTATTATTCATGCTAGAATTGTATTAACCGGAAACTTAGTACATGTGTGAATACATAGACAAAGAGAGTGTCACTAGTTTGCCTCTACTTGACTAGCTCGTTGAATCAATGATGGTCATGTTTCCTAACCATAGACATGAGTTGTCATTTGATTAGCGGTATCACAACATTATAGAATGATGTGATTGACTTGACCCATCCATTAGCTTAGCATGATGGTCGTTTAGTTTGTTGCTATTGCTTTCTCCATAACTTATACATGTTCCTATGACTATGAGATCATGCAACTCCCGAATACCGGAAGAACACTTTGTGTGCTACCAAACGTCACAACGTCACTTGGTGATTATAAAGGTGCTCTACAGGTGTCTCCGATGGTGTTTGTTGAGTTGGCACAGATCGAGATTAGGATTTGTCACTCCGATTGTTGGAGAGGTATCTCTGGGCCCTGTAGGTAATGTACATCACTATAAGCTTGCAAGCAATGTAGCTAATGAGTTAGTTACGGGATGTAGCATTACGGAATGAGTAAAGAGACTTTCCGGTAACGAGATTGAACTAGGTATTGAGATACCGACGATCAAATCTCGGGCAAGTAACATACCGATGACAAAGGGAATAATGTATATCGTTATGCGGTTTGACCGATAAAGATCTTCATAGAATATGTGGGATCCAATATTAACATCCCGGTTCCCCTGTTGGTTATTGACCAGAGACGTGTCTCGGTCATGTCTACATAGTTCTCGAACCCGTAGGGTCCACACGCTTAACGTTCGGTGACGATCGGTATTATGAGTTTATGTGTTTTGATGTACCGAAGATAGTTCGGAGCCCCGGATATGATCACGGACAAGACGAGGAGTCTCAAAATTGTGGAGACATAAGATCGATATATTATATGACTATATTTGGATGTTGGAATGGTTCCGGGTGAGTTTGGGCATATACCGGAGCACCAGGAGGTTACCTGACCCCCCGGGAGGTATATGGGCCTTATTGGGCATAGTGGGAGAGAAGAGAGGGAGGCCTAGGAGGCGGCGCCCCCCTCAAGCCCAATCCGAATTGGGTGGCCCCCACCCCTTTCCTTCCCCCTCTCTCCCCCTTCCTTTTAGTCCTAGTCCAACTAGGGAAGGGGGGAATCCTACTCCCGGTGGGAGTAGGACTCCCCATGGGGCGCACCATAGGAGGGCTGGCCCTCCCCCTCCTCCACTCCTTTATATACGGGGGATGGGGGCACCCCATAGACACACAAGTTGATCATTGATCTCTTAGCTGTGTGCGGTGCACCCCTCCACCATAATCCACCGCGGTCATATCGTAGCGGTGCTTAGGCGAAGCCCTATTCCGGTAGCACCATCATCACCGTCATCACGCCATCGTGCTGACGAAACTCTCCCTTGACACTTAGCTGGATCGAGAGTCCGTGGGACGTCACCGAGCCGAACGTGTGCAGCTCGCGGAGGTGTCGTACCTTCGGTGCTAGGATCGGTCAATCGTGAATACGTACGTCTACATCAACCGCGTTGTCATAACGCTTCCGCTTACGGTCTACGAGGGTACGTGGACAACACTCTCCCCTCTCGTTGCTATGCATCACCATGATCTTGCATGTGCGTAGGAATTTTTTTTGAAATTACTGCGTTCCCCAACAGTGGCATCAAAGCTAGGATTATGCGTAGATGTCATATGCACTAGTAGAACACAAAGGAGTTGTGGGCGTGGGTTTATACATATTGCTTGCCATCACTAGTTGTTTCTTGATTCGGCAGTATTGTTGGATGAAGTGGCCCAGACCGACATTACGCGTATGCTTACACGAGACTAGTTCTACTGACGTGCTTCGCACACAGGTGGCTGGTGGGTGTCAGTTTCTCCAACTTTAGTTGAATCGGATTCAATGAACGGGGTTCTTTCTGAAGATCAAAAAGCAATCACTATACTGCGTTGTGGTTTTTGATGCATAGGTAAGAACAGTTCTTGCTCAGCCCGTAGCAGCCACGTAAAACTTGCAACAACAAAGTAGAGGACGTCTAACTTGTTTTTGCATGGCATGTTGTGATGTGATATGGTCAAGACATGATGCTAAATTTTATTGTATGAGATGATCATGTTTTGTAACATAGTTATCGGTAACTGGCAGGAGCAATATGGTTGTCGCTTTATTGTATGAAATGCAATCACCATGTAATTGCTTTACTTTATCACTAATTGGTAGCAATAGTCGTAGAAGCAATAGTTGGCTAGACGACAACGATGCTTCGATGGAGATCAAGGTGTCAAGCCTGTGACGATGGTGATCATGACGGTTCTTTGGAGATGGAGATCAAAGGCACAAGATGATGCTGGCTATATCATATCACTTATATTGATTGCATGTGATGTTTATCCTTTATGCATCTTATTTTGCTTAGTTTGACGGTAGCATTATAAGATGATCTCTCACTAAATTTCAAGGTATAAGTGTTCCCCTTGAGTATGCACCGTTGCTACAGTTCGTCGTGCCGAGACACCATGCGATGATCGGGTGTGATAAGGTCTACGTTCACATACAACGGGTGCAAGCCAGTTTTGCACACGCAGAATATTCGGGTTAAACTTGACGAGCCTAGCATATGCAGATATGTCCTCGGAACATTGAGATCGAAAGGTCGAGCGTGAATCATATAGTAGACATGATCAACATAGTGATGTTCACCATTGAAAACTACTCCATCTCACGTGATGATCGGACATGGTTTAGTTTATATAGATCACGTGATCACTTAGATGATTAGAGAGATGTCTATCTAAGTGGGAGTTATTAAGTAATTTGATTAATTGAACTTTAATTTATCATGAACTTAGTACCTGATAGTATTTTGCATGTCTATGTTGTTATAAATAGATGGCCCGTGTTGTTGTTCCGTTGAATTTTAATGTGTTCCTAGAGAAAGCTAAGTTGAAAGATGATGGTAGCAACTACACGGACTGGGTCCGTAACTTGAGGATTATCTTCATTGCTGCACAGAAGAATTACGTCATGGAAGCACCGCTAGGTGACAAACCCGTTGTAGGAGCAACGCCAGATGTTGTGAACACCTGGAAGAACAAAGCTGATGACTACTCGATAGTTCAGTGTGCCATGCTTTACGGCTTAGAACCGGGACTTCAATGATGTTTTGAACGTCATGGGGCATATGAGATGTTCCAGGAGTTGAAGTTAATATTTCAATCAAATGCCCGGATTGAGAGATATGAAGTCTCCAATAAGTTCTACAGGTGCAAGATGGAGGAGAATAGTTCTGTCAGTGAACATATACTCAGAATGTCTAGGTACCACAACCACTTGACTCAACTGGGAGTTAATCTTCCTGATGATAGTGTCATTGATAGAGTTCTTCAATCACTACCACCAAGCTACAAGAGCTTCGTAATGAACTATAATTTGTAAGGGATGGATAAGATGATTCCTGAGCTCTTCACAATGCTAAAGGCTGCGGAGGTAGAAATCAAGAAGGAGCATCAAGTGTTGATGGTCAACATGACCACCAGTTTCAAGAAAAAGGGTAAAGAGAAGAAGGGGAACTTCAAAAATAACAGCAAGCAAGTTGCTGCTCAAGTGAAGAAACCCAAGTCTGGACCTAAGCCTGAGACTGAGTGCTTCTACTTCAAACAAACTGGTCACTTGAAGCGGAACTGCCCCAAGTATTTGGCGGAGAAGAAGGATGGCAAAGTGAAAGGTATATTTGATATACATGTTATTGATGTGTACCTTACTAATGCTTGCAGTAGTGCCTGGGTATTTATACTGGTTCAGTTGCTAACATTTGCAACTGGAAACAGGGGCTATGGATTAAGAAAAGATTGGCTAAGGACGATGTGACAATGCGCGTGGGAAATTGTTCCAAAGTCGACGTGATCACCGTCAGCACGCTACCTCTGCATCTACCTTTGGGATTAGTTTTAGACCTAAATAATTGTTATTTGGTGCCAGCGTTGGGCATGAACATTATATCTGGATCTCATTTGATGCGAGATGGTTATTCATTTAAGTCATAGAATGGTTGTTCTATTTATATGAGTAATATATTTTATGGTCATGCACCCTTGATGAGTGCTCTATTTTTACTAAATCTTGATAGCAGTGATACACATGTTCATAGTATTGAAGCCAAAAGATGCAGAGTTCATAATGATAGTGCAACTTATTTGTGGCACTGCCGTTTAGGCCATATTGGTGTAAAGCGCATGAAGAAAATCCATTCTGATGGACTTCTGGAATCACTTGATTATGAAACACTTGGTACTTGTGAACCATGCCTCATGGGCAAGATGACTAAAACTCCGTTCTCTGGAACAATGGAGCGGGCAACAGAGTTATTGGAAATCATGCATACTGATGTATGTGGTCCAATGAACATTGAAGCTCACGGTGGGTATCGTTATTTTCTCACCTTAACAGATGATTTGAGAAGATATGGGTATATATACTTAATGAACCATAAGTCTGAAACATTTGAAAAGTTCAAAGAATTTCAGAGTGAAGTGGAAAATCGTCGTAACAAGAAAATCAAGTTTCTACGATCTGATCGTGGAGGTGAATATTTGAGTTATGAATTTGTACTTCATTTGAAACAATGCGGAACAGTTTCGCAACTCACGCCAGCTAGAACACCACAACATAATGGTGTGTCCGAACGTCGTAACCACACTTTATTAGATATGGTGTGATCTATGATGTCTCTCACTGATTTACCGCTATCTTTTTGGGTTTATGCTTTAGAGACGGCTACATTCACGTTAAATAGGGCACCATCTAAATCCGTTGAGATGACACCTTATGAACTATGGTTTGGCAAGAAAGCCAAGTTGTCGTTTCTTAAAGTTTGGTGATGCGATGCTTATGTTAAAAAGCTTCAACCTGATATTCGTTGCTAAGAATGGATCCTTTCTAGAGAAGGAGTTTCTCTCGAAAGAAGTGAGTGGGAGGAAAGTAGAACTTGACGAGGTAATTGTACGTTCTCCCTTATTGGAAAGTAGTTCATCACTGAAATCAGTTCCGGTGATTCCTACACCAGTAAGTGAGGAAGATAATGATGATGATCATGAAACTTTTGATGAAGTTACTACCGAACCTCGTAGGTCAACCAGAGTAAGATCCACACTAGAGTGGTACGGTAATCCCCTTCTGGAAGTCATGTTACTTGACCATGATGAACCTACAAACTATGAGGAAGCAATGCTGAGCCAAGATTCCGTAAAATGGCTTGAGGCCATGAAATCTGAGATGGAATCCATGTATGAGAACAAAGTGTGGACTTTGGTTGACTTGCCCGATGATCGGTAGGCCATAGAGAATAAATGGATCTTCAAGAAGAAGACTGACGCTGACAGTAATATTACTATCTACAAAGCTTGACTTGTTGCGAAAGGTTTTTGACATGTTCAAGGAGTTGACAATGATGAGACCTTCTCACTTGTAGCGATGCTTAAGTCCGTCCGAATCATGTTAGCAATTGCCACATTTTATGATTATGAAGATTGGCAAATGGATGTCAAAACTGCATTCCTTAATGGAAATCTTAAAGAAGAATTGTATATGATGCAACTAGAAGGTTTTGTTGATCCAAAAGGTGCTAACAAAGTGTGTGAGCTCCAGCGATCCATTTATGGACTGGTGCAAGCCTCTCGGAGTTGGAATATACGCTTTGATAGTGTGATCAAAGCATATGGTTTTATACAGACTTTTGGAGAAGCTTGTATTTACAAGAAAGTGAGTGGGAGCTCCGTAGCATTTCTGATATTATATGTAGATGACATATTGTTGATCGGAAATGATATTGAATTTCTGAATAGCATAAAAGGATACTTGAATAATAATTTTTCAATGAAAGACCTCGGTGAAGCTGCACTATCATGTATGCAATGTTGTGTACCAGACTATCAGTTTAGCAGGGAGGTACCAAAGTAATCCAGGAGTGGATCACTGGACAACGGTCAAGAATATCCTGAAATACCTAAAAAGGACTAAGGATATGTTTCTTGTATATGGAGGTGACAAAGAGCTCGTCTTAAACGGTTACGTCGATGCAATCTTTGACACTGATCTGGATGACTCTAAGTCACAAACCGGATACGTGTTTTTATTAAATGGTGGATCTGTCAGTTGCTACAGTTCCAAGCAGAGCGTCGTGGCGGGATCTACGTGTGAAGCAGAATACGTAGCTGCTTCGGAAGAAGCAAATGAAGGAGTCTGGATGAAGGAGTTCATATCCGATCTAGGTGTCATACCTAGTGCATCAGGTCCAATGAAAATATTTTGTGACAATACTGGCGCAATTGCCTTAGCAAAGGAATCCAGATTTCACAAGAGAACCAAGGACATCAAGAGACGCTTCAATTCCATCCGTGATCAAGTCAAGGAGGGAGACATAGAGATTTGCAAGATACATATGGATCTGAATGTTGCAGACCCGTTGACTAAGCCTCTCTCACGAGGAAAACATGATCAGCACCAAGACTCCATGGGTGTTAGAATCATTACAATGTAATCTAGATTATTGACTCTAGTGCAAGTGGGAGACTAAAGGAAATATGCCCTAGAGGCAATAATAAAGTTGTTATTTATATTTCCTTATATCATGATAAATTTTATTATTCATGCTAGAATTGTATTAACCGGAAACTTAGTACATATGTGAATACATAGACAAATAGAGTGTCACTAGTTTGCCTCTACTTGACTAGCTCATTGAATCAATGATGGTTATGTTTCCTAACCATAGACATGAGTTGTCATTTGATTAACGGGATCACATCATTAGAGAATGATGTGATTGACTTGACCCATCCATTAGCTTAGCACGATGATCGTTTAGTTTGTTGCTATTGCTTTCTCCATAACTTATACATGTTCCTATGACTATGAGATCATGCAACTCCCAAATACCGGAGGAACACTTTGTGTGCTATCAAACGTCAGAATGTAACTGGGTGATTATAAAGGTGCTCTAAGGTGTCTCCGATGGTGTTTGTTGAGTTGGCATAGATCGAGATTAGGATCTGTCACTCCGGTTGTCGGAGAGGTATCTCTAGGCCATCTCGGTAATGTACATCATTATAAGCCTTGCAAGAAATGTAGCTAATGAGTTAGTTATGGGATCTAGCATTACAGAACGAGTAAAGAGACTTGCCGGTAACGAGATTGAACTAGGTATTGAGATACCGACGATCAAATCTCGGGCAAGTAACATATCGATGACAAAGGGAACAACGTATATCGTTATGCGGTCTGACCGATGAAGATCTTCGTAGAATATGTGGGAGCCAATATTAATATCCAGGTTCCTCTATTGGTTATTGACAGGAGACGTGTCTCGGTCATGTCTACATAGTTCTCGAACCCGTAGGGTCCGCACGCTTAACGTTCGGTGACAATCGGTATTATGAGTTTATGTGTTTTGATGTACCAAAGATAGTTCAGTGTCCCGGATATGATCACGGACATGACGAGGAGTCTCGAAATGGTCGAGACATAAAGATCGATATATTGGATGACTATATTTGGACGCTGGAATGGTTCCGGGTGAGTTCAGGCATATACCGGAGCACCGGGAGGTTACTGGACCCCCCCCCCCCGAAAGGTATATGGGCCTTATTGGGCCATAGTGGGAGAGAAGAGAGGGAGGTCTAGGAGGGGGCGCACCCCCCTCAAGCCCAATCCGAATTGGGTGGGGGGCCGGCCCCCCTTTTGTTCCCCCTCTATCCCCCTTCCTTCCACTCCTAGTCCAACTAGGGAAGGGGGGGATCCTACTCCCGATGGTAGTAGGAATCCCCATGGGGCGCGCCATAGGAGGGCCGGCCCTCCCCCTCCTACACTCCTTTATATACGGGGGAGGGGGCACCCCATAGACACATGAGTTGATCCTTGATCTCTTAGCCGTGTGCGGTTGCCTCCTCCACCATAATCCACCTCGGTCATATCGTAGTGGTGCTTAGGCGAAGCCCTTTTCCGGTAGCATCATCATCACTGTCATCATGCCATCATGCTGACGAAACTCTCCCTCGACACTCAGCTGGATCTAGAGTTCATGGGACGTCACCGAGCCGAACATGTGCAGATCGTGGAGGTGTCGTACCTTCGGTGCTAGGATCGGTCGATCATGAAGCCGTACGACTACATCAACCGCGTTGTCATAATGCTTCCACTTACGGTCTACGAGGGTACGTGGACAACACTCTCCCCTCTCGTTGCTATGCATCACCATGATCTTGCGTCTGCATAGGAATTTTTTTGAAATTACTGCGTTCCCCAACAGCCCGCCACCCTCAACGGCCTCTATGGTGACAACCTCTTCGACACACTAGTGGCCCTGCGACTGCCCGCCGTCACGCCAGAGAATGTCCACCTCGAGGTCGCGCTCGCCACACAGTGCTTGGCAGCAAGACACCGTCGACATAATCACCCATGTCTATGCACAAATCGTCCACAAGGACTACTACGTGCCAGAGGAGGACGATAGGTCGCTGGCCTTGTTGACCCGCAGGGCAACCTTGGACGGCATTGTTCAGAAGCACATTGAGCTCGCCGCCAACACTGCCGCTCCTCACACGTCGGTTGGTGACCCGGCGCACTAGGGCGTGATGATGTCGTTGATGTATCCGTATGTATCTTTATCTTTCCATCAAATCCATGTAGTAGTATATGGTACTACTAGTAATTATCTTACCTTTTGCATCAACTTCATAATTTTTCTACATACTCCATGCATGAACCGCGCCAGAACCTAACTTCTCATTACTCTAGGGAAAATCGCTATTTCTATCTATCGGTTGCGCCATGGAGTAGAACCAAATTTTACAAGTTACAAGTTCAAAAGGAAAAGCTTGTCATGTTGACGTCGCACCCCGCTGCCCACACGGTTGGTCCGGCATGTCGTTTAAGGGGGAATGCGTGTTGTGTTGCATTTTCACTTACAAGTGGGACTGCAGTTGAACAAACCGACTATCGGCAAACCCCCACCCCACCCAGTGCGTGATGGCTGAGAAAACAGGAGGGAGAAGAGATGGTTGTAGCATGGACTCCAAGAAAATTGGTGTCGGATGGGAGTCATGTGAGTTGCATATGCCGTACTGCTAGACGTGAATGCTAGTTATGGCCCATGCCACCCCACTATATCGGGCCTATGGCCCTGTTTGGATCCCTAAGTTAGAGTTAGTTTTAGTTAGTTGGGGCTAAAATAACCCAAAAGTATCCAAACATGATGGGTTAGTTTGGGTTAGTTGGATCTAACCCACCCAGAAAACAAGCCCACACTAGAGGAGCTTATTTGGGTTAGTTCTCCTGGGCCCACTAGAAAAAAAGTAAAAAAAAGTTACCCCTCCCATCCAAACAGGTTCCAAAGTAGTCAAATGATTGAGAAAGAATATTTATTATCAATATAACCCTACCATCCAAACAACTCTTTGGTTAGAGTTAGTTCAGGGTTAGTTCAGGATTAGAATCTAACTCTAACTTCTAACTGAGTAAGAGTATCCAAACAGGGCCTACATCGAGGTGTTGGTTACGTACAACAAATTTCCAGGAGTCCACGCTTAGCCCTCCTCTATCTCTCTTCTCATCCAGCCAGCAGACGCGCAGAGCCCATCATCTGTTTGCTCACATGCGGTCCCACATGTCAGTGAAAATGCAAGAGGACCAATTGAACCTACACATCTTTCACCTTGACATGTTGGTGATGAAAAAGAAATCCAATAAAGATCTTCGGTGGCCGCTTTTGGAGTTACTCAAGAGTAGTAAGATTCTATTTACAGTTTAACCCAAGATGCACATCACGTGGCTTCAACTCGCACTCCATTTTCTTGCATGACATGACCTGGATGCTGGATGTCCCACGTGTCGGCAAAAGAAGGCAGACCGGAGGAGTAGGAAACACGGCAAGCCCTGTGCGTACATCATTCTACGTACAAGCCCACCTCACACAGTCATGCTATCACCATATTTCTCGGCCTCCGTGTGACACCTAACTATTGGTTTGCTCTATGTGATATGGCAACTTCATACTTCTACGGATGCTGGATATACTACTACGGCACTAACACCCCAAGAAGTGAATCGAAAACCATTTATAAATTGAGTTTATGACATGCATATGCAATGTACCATTCATTACATACAGCAAGTCATCAACACAGAACGACAATGAGGATACATGTTGGATTATAAATTAGTTCCAAAAAAACATTCTAGTAAATACTAAAGTTTTCATCACACAACAAATAACAAGCAATGAAATGAACTTCAATTCAACCACTCCTCGGCGATGGAAACGCTTGCCTTGATCCAAAAGAGTTTGTCTCGGAAGGGCCAGCTAGTGTCAATCTCGAGACCAATGCAGGACTGATCATCCAGGCTGAAGCGGCCTATTTCATGACCCATATTGTGATAGCTACGGTAGGGAAGCATAGCAATGTCCGAGGTATAGATACAATTGCATCTCATAAATGGTAGTAATGTTGTGTCAACAATAGCTGGATCACCTTTCACCATGATTGGATAGTTTCGTCCAAGGAAGAGAGAGTTTCCTCCGAGGGTATCAATACTAAACCAGGGAGAAGGTGTTGGCGCTAGAACAGTAGTATCCGTCCCGAATACCCTGCAACGGATGTTGGAATAGGTCCAGAGAGTGCGACCAAGGGAGACAACACCTGCTTCCTTAGTCACATCAGTGGTGCCCTGTATACAGACAAGAAGAGGTGATCCATCGGAATAAGTTGCCAGGCGCCACTGAGCACTCCTATATGGGTCCTCATGCTCATGATCATCAGCATGGTCATCTCCCCTTGGTTATAAAAATTTTCAAGTATAGGTGGTGGAATGTTCACAGGACCTTGCAGACACAAGAAGGTTAATTAGTAAAGGGAAACTAGCTAACCCGCATGCATGTGGATGAAACAATTATATTTATGATGGAAGACAAACATACCGAAAGCATCAGGATTCCATGCAAAAACAGTGCCACGAGTGGTGGCAACAAACACAAGACCCTCGTATTGAATTGCATCACAGTATTCATCCTTGTATAGAAACTGATTTTTGAGCAATATCCATCCAGTCGAACTATGAAGGAAGGCAACAAGCTTGTCGAAGATAGCAACAATTACATATTCCATGAAATCCCAAGAGCGGTCGGGAACTTGACAAATTGCTACCTTTTGTAGACGACAGTCACGATGACCATAGTTGAAAGTACGGTCATAACCGGTGTGCTCAACCTCTGGGCAGTCTAAGATTTTTGGACGTGGAACCTGGTGACGAGTGTACACATTCAAAAGTTCCCACTCGCAGTTGGACCCAATATAAACAACCCAATCTCCATTTGTGCCTGCCCAAGCCTTACCCTCAAGCGATGGCATCTTAACATCACACGTATCATTATCAAGCGGCACCAACTTGCACAAGGCGAGGCCTCCGTCGTTCGCGCGCCAGTGAGCATGGTCACGGTGAAGAAGATAGGGGAGATCAAACAACTCCTGGACCCTTGGGTTCATTGTAATGATGTTATTAGTTGAGTCGAGAATGGTCTTGAACGAACCTGCCATGCTAGCTGAGGTGATGACGTCGCATCGATTAATGAGTTCCTCCACCACGTCATCATTCAGATCGGGGCAAGAATAATGGCTTGTTCCCTCCATGGAGAAGACGATCGAACAATGGCAGAAGGAAGGGTTAAGGCAATGGCAGAAGTTCCAAATTGAGAGGGAAAGGCGAAGAGTCGGTGGATGGTTGACACGGTACACGAAGAGGCGCCCCGACCTACATAGACATCGATTCAGAAATTGTACAAAAATACTAGCCGTCGTCTCACTGACATGTGGGAACAGGACCACATGTCAACGAAAAGGCTAGTGGGGAGCGGATGGTTGCCATAGAGGTCACACACTAATGACAAGGCCGTCCTGTCAGACCTAGCACCCGCGCGGGATGGATTCCATCCCCCACACGAGTGAAGCCACTTGGCACCCGCACAGGGTTGGTCGCCACGCTACTAGGCCAACTCCAGCGTGTGCAGCTCGGACGCACGCTCGCTCAGCCCCCTTTCCCTCAACGCCCTAGAGCTACCCAACCACGGCTACGTGTTTTGCACACCTGGCAGACGGATTTGGAGCGTATCCGGTCGAGCTTGAGCTCGCCCGGTTGTGCGAGGCCGCGCCGCGCCATGGACTGGCAGGGCACCGGGCCGGTTGGCCCCGGCAAGGCCGCAATTCCGCATGTAGGTACAGACTCCTCCTCTAGCCGCTCGGATCTACACCGTCGGTGGTCTGTCGGCAAATACACGAATGGCAGTCGATCGGGTTCGATGCTGGCCCAAAAGCTCATCGACACAGCGTTGCCACTCATTACGTGCGACGACTGCCCAAAGAAGGTCTTGCGCCGCGTGTCTACAACGCTGGAACATCCCGAATGGGTGTTCATCAAGTGCTGAACCGATGGGGTATGTGCTACTTTTAACTTCGGTTGTGCTCTCGGATTAGACTTGTTGTGCTAACTTAAAATTTTATTGTGTAGAATGGATGCAAGTTTTGGTATTGGGAAGAAGAGTACATCGATATATTGATAGAGTGCAATTTAGTAGATGTTGTAGCACTTTTAGCTAGCATAAAGGCTAGAGATGAGACTAGTGCACTTGTTGATAGAATAGAGGCTAGACATGAGACTAGATGCGAGGAAACAACATGTACTTCTTTACACTCGAAGAAGAAAAAAACACGCAAGATTGAGCGTCCGCAGATCAACAATGAATGCATCGAGAAGGCAATAATCCAACTTACAGGAGCAGTTATGGAAGTTGGATATCTTATAAAATGTATTCTTGTGGTTCTTGTTTTCTTTGGTCTTGCTTTTCTAGTCAAATTTTGGTGATGTATTTCCATGTACCAGAATCAATGATGAAAAAAAGATATGTGTTTGCAAAGAAAAATGTATGAGGCCGGGATGCGTCCGCACATTGGGCGCACGGCCAGCGCATCCGAGAAATGGCCCGGACACGACCCCATTGCCCTACCCAAACAGACAGAATCCGGGCAAAACGGAGGTCCGTTTGGGGTCGTGCGTTGGAGTTGGCCTTACAAGTGGGACCGCAATTGAGGAAACCGACTATCGGCAAACCCCCACCTCGCCCGCCGCGCGATGGCTGAGTTAGAGAAACGATGAGGTTGAAGAGATCGCTGTAGCACGGACTCCAAGAAATATGGTGTCAGATGGAAGTCGTGCTGGTGGTGTGTGCCGTACTCCTGGACGTGAATGCTTGTTCTGGCCCATGCTACCCTACTACTATATAGTACTTGTAGTATCAAGGATTCTAGGTGCTGGTTACGTATAGAGAACACATTAACATATGGCCCACCTCACACTGTGGCCAAATTTCCTGGAGTCTGTGCTAGGTTAAAAAGCCTTCTTTGTGAGGTTGGGTGGCTGGTCTCAAGTTTAAAACTTGTTGTATTACATACGTAGACATAGAGATAGTGTAGCATGTGAAGCTAGTACAAATAGGGTACTATTGTTGATTGGCCTCATCCGATAACCTATTGCAATGCACGTACAATTATGTATTCAGGAAATATTTTTTTGCCTCGTCGCAGCACCCACTCAGAGAAGTGACTCAAAAGCCATTCATAAATTTAGTAAGTTTACAATAGGCATATCATTTTATTACATACAACAGGTCATCAACCCACAACGACAATGAGGATACATTATAAATACTAAACTTTTCATCACACAACAAATAGCAAGCAATGAAATGAACTTCAACTCAACCAATCCTCAGCGTTGGAAACGCTTGCGTTGAACCACAAGTGATTCTTTGGGAAGGGCCAGCTACTGTCAATCTCGAGACCAACGCAGGACTGATCATCCAGGCTGAAGTGGCCTACTATATCACGACCAGGGTAGGGAACCACTGCAATGTGCGAGGTATAGAAACCGTTGCTTCTCGTAAATGGTAGTAACGTTGTGTCAACAGAAGTTGGATCGCCTTTCACCATCATTGGATAGTTTTGTCCAAGGAAGAGCGAGTTTTCTCCAAGACTATCAATACTGCACCAGGGAGAAGGTGTTGGTGCTAGCACACTAGTATCCATCCCGAAAACCATGCAACGGGTGTTAGAATAGGTCCGGAGAGTGCGACCATGGGAGACAACACCTGCTTCCTTAGTTGTAACATCAGCAGTGGGCTATATACAGATAAGAAGGGGTGATCCATCGGAATTAGTTGCCAGGCGCCACTGAGTATATAAGTTCTACTCGTCCTCATTCTCGTGATCATCACCATCATCATCTCCCCCTTGGTTATAAAATTTTTCAAGTATAGGTGGGGGAATGTTCACAGGACCTTGGTAACACAAGAAGGTTAATTAGTAAAGGGAAACTTGCTAACCCGCATGCATGTGGATGAAACAAATATAATTACAGTGGAAGACAAACGTACCGAAACTACGAGGATGCCATGCAAAAACAGTGCCACGAGTGGTGGAAGCAAACACAAGATCCTCGTATTCAATTGCATCACAGTATTCATCTGTGTACAGAAACTGATTTTTGAGCAATATCCATGGACAAACCATGGAATCAGTAACGACGACAACAAGCTTGTCAAAGATAGCAACAACTTCATAGTTCTTGTAATTCCAAGGGCGTTGGGCAACTCGACAAATTGCTATCTTCTGTAGATGACAGCCATCATGATTGTATTTGAACGTACGTAGATCATCTGTTCCACGGCTTGCACTCTGAGATTTTTGGAAGTGGAATCCGCTGACGAGTGTACACATTGACAAGTTCCCACTCGCAATTGTACCCAATATAAACAACCCAATCTCCATTTGCGCCAGCCCAGGCCTTACCCTTAAGAGATGGCATCTTGACATCACACATATCATTATCAAGCGGCATCAACTCGCACAAGGCGAGGCCTCCGTCGTCCGCGCCCATGCGAACAAGCTTATAGCGAAGAAGATATGGGAGATCAAACCGCTCATGGACCCTTGGGTTCCTTGTAATGGCGTTATTAGTTGAGTCGAGAATGGTCTTGAATGAACGTGCCATGCTAGCCGAGGTGATGACGTCGCACCGATCAATGAGTTCCTCCACCACGTCATTTTTCAGATCGGGGCAAGAATAACGGGGTCGTTTCTGGCTTGTTCCCTCCGTGGAGAAGACGATCGAACAATGGCAGAAGGAAGGGTGAAGGCAAATGGAGGAGGGAGGAAGAGTGTGCGACTACAGTTCCAAATCGAGAGGGGAAGGCGAAGAGGCGGTGGAAGGTTGCCATGGTACACGAAGAGGTGCCCCAACCTACATTGACGTCCATTCGGAAATTGTAAAAAAGGACTCACCGTCGTCTCACTAATATGTTGGAACGGGACCACATGCCAATGAAACATGGTGTGTCATTTCTCATGCAAAATGCGATCTGGTCGCGTTGGTCCGAAGTGCCTCATTGTTTCTCGACATTATTTTTTAATGGCGTGTTGTTCAATTTTGAAGCACGACTAACTGGTACTATATGCAGAGAAAATATAAACTACTCTATGACTACTCCACCTCTAGTACTAGTAGTATTAAAAAGATATATAGGTTGGAGCTTCAGCGCTTTCTTGCTAAGGGCTGCCCACTTGCTTCTCACACTATCACCCTCTCTCCAGATCTAAAAAGGCGGCCTCTCTCTCCCTCCTCACCGGTGCTCACAGATCCGCTGAGGAAGAAAAGGACGTGTAGCATTGACGCACTCCTCATCAGCGAGCAAGGTCACGCACTGACGACAAGGCCTTCCTCTCAGATCTAGCGTCCGCGCGGCATGGCCTCCATCCCCAAGCTTGCTGTCGTAGTGTGTGCGGAGGACGACGACCACGAGAGAAGCCACTTCCCGCCGACCCTCGGCTATGCTACCTCTTGTCGAACCATACCCTTGTTCTATTGCCCCATCTACCACGTCACTGCATGTGGATCTTTTTCCACTCCACCATCTTCCCAATTTGCTATCCTCTGCTCTGCTGGTCACGCAGGCGAAAAATTTAATTTGCACTATTAAAGGAAACCCTACTTCATGCAGAATAATACATGTCTGGGTTGAATAAGGAAAGGAAGGGAGACTGTACTGTCCAAGAGAGTGTGCATCGAACCCGCATCAAGGTTGAAAAGGGGAAAATCAGTAGCTAAGGAACGAGTCTCGTGTCTCTTGGTTGAAGAAGGGTAGAAAGGCATGACAATGCAATAGAGAATGACCAGGTCGATCGGTTTGTTGTTGTCAAATAGGAAAAGATGGCTAAAGAGAACAAAAATGGAATGTAATCCACATATGCTGCCTGGATATTTGTTGCTCTGGGCAACCATACCTCCCTCACCACTATATGCGTCCGTGGAGGTACATTGTACAGGTGCGCTCATTGGTTGAGCCTCCCATGATCTTATTGCCACTTTCTTGCTGTTAGTATAACACCAGTAGTCAAGTCAATCAATGCTACTGCTAAAGTGATGCCACATTGAACTAATGCCGCACTCAGTCTAATGCCACCGATAAATTTAAGCAATGCCATTTAATGTCACTGGATTATTTCAGGTTTAGCTATTGATTGTGGATGTATGAAAGATTTTTCAGCTAAGGCATGCTAATGCTATTGCACAGCCAGTATACCAACAATGAATCTTGTTACTACCTTCGGATTTTTGCACTGTTAATGCTTATAGATTACATACCTCACTTTAATGAGATAAGTCAAAAAAATTTGTACAGTGTCAAGAGGAAAGGTCAAGAGTAGGCACCTCCTCCTCCGGCTGTTCTCTTCATTCATTCGATCAAGTTTTTATGTTTGACCGATTATCAAGATTAGTATAGCAATTTTTAGGTCCCCTCGAGTTCGAAATGATATTTACCTTGAAGGTACATGGTTTGCAATTTTTTTATACTATCATTAGTTAATAATGCTAGTTACCTTCAGACTTTTGTATTTGGTTTAATGTTCATGCATAGCTAGTATACCAGTGTTGTTACCTTTACATTTTGTATTGTTGATTCTTATGGAAATCTTCCAGTGATAGAGTTTATTGAAATATGTTCAATAAAACCATTGTACTGTACCCTGTAATAAAATAACTACTCTACTATTGCACTAGCCACTGGATTAGTGTATATTTGTACTATTCAAATGGTGTTGCATTAGCGTATGGACATAAATAAAGTGTGGCAAGCTTTCCCAGATATGTGCTCAAGAAAACTACTACCTGTTTTTTCTAAATACTAGACGATTGGGTAATTTAAAATGAACTGCGAAAACGTCTTATATTAAGGAACAGAGGGTGTAGAATTCATTAAAATTATCCCAGTAAAGCTAGTCACACCTTTGTTAAAATTAATGTTCATTATGTTATCAGAGGAGGTCTGTATGTTTGTCTCTAATGCCTGTTGACTACATAACTGACATCATAATGTAATGTTAAGTCATTTCCTTTTGTACAGTGTCACTGAATTGTCAAGGCAGTGATGGCATTTTATTTTAGTTGAACTGCACAAAACATGCTTAAAAGAAGAGGAAAGTTCGAGAATCGATCATTCTTTCAGAAAGAACTATATATACCTTCCTGACATTAGCCGCTGTTGCCTTATTTATTCCTTCAAACAAGTGGTTAGAAACAGTCTTGCTACCTTTTCCCATTACGAAATTGGAATGCTTATATTTGTAAGGCTATGCTTCAACTAGTGCCACTTTTATAGTAATCACACTTTCAATGTCTATGCAAACAGGGATGCTCGATTTTAGTGGAACTGCACAAAAAGTCCAAATGGTTCAAATTAGGAGCATGTTTTCTTCCAAACCTTTATGTCCAATTGGTGGCACTATGAGTTGTTCATTACGAAGGTACATGATTTGCTAATATCTTGCTACTATTTGTGTACAGTCATTAGATAGTAATACTAGTGGTTTGCATGTAAATTTATTGGCAGGGTGGACCTACATTGGAGGTGCAGGACAGGATTCAATGATTCGATGCTCAATTTTGGTTGTATAGATTTCACCTCTTCCATCACTTCGAACATGGATATCCTTGGTCTGATGAAGAATAAGCGATATATTTCTGCTCTGAACCAGCAAATCAATTCAGTATGAAATTGTCCTGGGAAAAACATGACTGTATCAAATTGTCCAGTGCAAAACATGACAGATGCTTAGCGAAAGAGATGTGTTTAAACCGAAAATACAAGGTGGGTATATGTTTACTAGCTGCTTGATATTTGTGCAGACAGAGATGTATGCCCGTTTCTATTTGGCAAACAAACAAAGTGACCGCAATTTTTGGTTGAACTGCACAACAGAATAGTATAGTCACTGTATGCAGTGCCATTTGAAAATAGACACGGAAAGATTGGATATTCACTTCATGGACTACAGAGAAGTAGTACTGTACTATTTATTGGCCAACACTAGGTGCTTCATTGCTTTGTTTTGATTATACAATGGGCATCATTTTGCCTAAGTTAAAAGTTTGTATTCCGAAAATAGTCTCGCCGTGTGATCGAGAGAAGACCAAATCTTATTGCAGTGGATGTTCCTCCATCATGTGTGGTTTATTCTCATGGTTCCAACTGTTGGTGAAACTACTTACGTTTGCAAGAGGAATTGTAGACTTCACAAGCAAATTTGACTTCCAGTCTGTACTGAATGTTGGCCAATAGAAGCATCCATGTTAGTAGGAAGAACAGATGTTTTCTCTAGATCTTTGCTTTTGGAGCTACATATTTGTATATGATCTGTGAATCATTGAGATGCATTAACATGTTGATGTTATGTATGGGAATCATACTAGTTGGTTTTGAATTTGGGCTACTAATGTGAACATATTATGATGCCAAGGCTGTGAGTCTCGTGTGAACATTTCGAACGGATCAGCTCTTACTGCTGTGCACAGCATGATCCTTATTTCTCTGTTCTCGGTGTTTACAAGTTACTAGCAGTTCTTTATTTCTGTTCGCTCAGTGTTTACAAGTTACTGATCGATCACTAAATGCGCTCCTGGCAGTTTTAGTTGCGACGCAAGATCCGAAGTGGCAGTTTTTTGAATAAAATGCCTACCTGTGAAAAACTGACAAGGTGCTCTGAAGAAAATGCCATGCGAATCTAAAGAAACTGCCAGCAAAAACGTTCGCAAATGCCTTATATCCCAGTGAACGTTCATCGGCTAATGCGATCTTACACGTACACCATCCGACCTACTCGATCCTACATGTACACTATTCGACCTACTCGATCCTACATGGATAAACAGCGGATCACGCACGTACTACCTCCTTTCTGGTTTGCAGGGCTCAATTCAAAAAATGACCTACCTGATCCTACACAAATAAATAGCGGATCACGCACGTACTACCTCCTTTCCGGTTTGCAGGGCTTAACTCAAAATTCTCACCAACCAAGGTAGATGATGAGTGGTGGAATCATTTTTTACAAGGAGGGAGTACCTCATCTGGATGCTTCGAGTGCACTCGTTTGACCGTCATGCCGGCGTGCGACCCAGCACGGACGGGACACACCACTGATGGGACGGGATGGCACAGTCATAATTTCAGTTTTTCTACTTTCCACAGCAAGCTGGCGCGCTAAGCCATGCCTACTTATGCATTGAATTCTGATGACTGCGATGACCATCGTGTTTCCCACAACACGCTGGTTCGCCTACCTTCCTCCTATAATTACTGTTTCTCGGGCTTCTACGGTGGCACCATCACCCAACTCGCCCTATCCTCATAAGCCCCCACCGGCCCGACATCACTCGCCACTTATCCTCGCTCTCGCCACGTCCTCCATGCCCCGTTTTTCACCGTAAGGCAGACAGAGGGAGGAGGCATTCTATCTGACTTTAGATGGCAATGCGGATATGAAGAGTTGTTGGAGCGCGACCGCCTTGTGGAGGAGCAGCGTATCGCTGATTTGCGCCGCCAGCGGGACATGGAGCAGCAGCGCACCGACGCTCTGAGCCGCGAGTAGAGCGCCCGCAACTGGGCCGACTACATGCTCTGGAGGCTGTCGGACATGCACGCGTTCGCGACACCGAATTTTACTGCAAGCTCGTCAAGTGGGTTTCCCGCATAGAAGCCCAAGCTTCGTTGGACCAAGCCGGGATGGAAAGGTCCAACGCGCGCGAGCAATGCTCCCTATCACACCTTTGGCAAGTCCGAGGTGAGGCGGAAGACGCCGGTGCCGGCTTTTAGCATGTACCGCAGATGGCGGCCGGCATCGTCTAGTTAGCTAGGAGTAAGTTAGTACTTGTACACTACTAGAGAATTGGTGGGAGTAGAGAGTTAACTTGGCTATGATGGTTGTCAACGTGGAAGTTCAGTACTCTATATCTGGATCAGACCTGGTACTTTGCTCTGAATGTTGAACTTTCCGTTTGAGCTTATGGAATGGGCTGTTATTTTTTTTAAATGGGTTGTATTTGTCCGCCATGGGTTTAGAGGCTGCTTGTGGGCCTACCAGGTTGACGCGTACACAATCAGGAGATGATTGTACATGGAGAGGATGATAGCGGGGACCCAACAAGGTCATGGCAGTACGCAAGCAAGTGCCTCCTTATTTCAAGCCAATAAAAAATGGCTCCTCCTAATGCATTTCTGACATCTGGGTCCCATTCCATTGTCAACGTACTCAGTAAACAAGAGAATTGCACAACAAGCAGCTGACACCAGGACCCAGCAGCTCGTCTAGTTATTATTGTTTTGGGTTAATTTGATAAATGCCACTCCAAATCTGGTGATTCCGAGAAATGCCATTGCAATTTCTAAACTTTGAAAAATACCATTTCATGCCATTTCCAGTGGCATTTTTCGAAGTCTGGAGTGGCGTTTTTCTAAGTTTGCAAATTGCACTGGCGTTTTTCAAAGTTTGCAAAAATTGCAGTGGCATTTTTCAAAGCTTGCAAATTGCAGTGGCATTTTTATGAATGGCCATAACTGAAGTAGCATTTATCTAATTTGTTTTTGAGACGGAAGCAGGGTGTCAACTGGGCTGTGCGGGGCACTCTGGCATGTCTAGAGAGCCTTTTTTATGTTTACCATAGACCAGCCCAGTAGTTTTTTTGTTCTTTCTGAAAATGGTTAGCCCAGTTTTTTTGTGATTTGTCAAGTAAGTCGCTTTGTCAGGCCTGTTGGGCTGCAAACTTTCAAGACGAGGAGAGCTTCATTCGGCTGGCCGAGAAAATGGCCTATCAGTAATGAGAAATGGACTATATATTTTTAAAACACATCAAACCGGCAATTAGTTTCAAATTTCCTTTTTTCATTTCAAGATTTTAAATTGCATTTATTTTTATGCATGGACAATTTGTTGGATTTTATATTGATATACATTTATTTTTAAAATAAGTTTGAATGTGACTCGAAATTTCAGGATTAAAAACAGTTCAGACCGCACCGAAATTTGCAAAATTTCATATAATTTTTTAACTGTGGCCACAATATGGGCTGTAATGCTAACAAAAAGAATATGGCCTCCAAAAAAACCTTAAGAATTAGAAAATGGGCCGTAAATTATTAGAAATAATGGTAGATGGGTTGTATGCTGTTTCACACAGATTTGATGCTTTCCTAAAAAAAGGCTGACACACAAGCAGTGACTGTTGGATGTCCATCCAACGACCATCGTGTTGCTTCAATCTCTGCTCTTCCTGATCCATCCGCTCAAACAAGCACTGGCAGGACTGCCTGCTCCTCCTCCCGCGGCCGGCTGTGCTGCAGCGCAGGCCTCACCAGCCGACCGTACTCCCATCGCTGGCCTAGCCATCCCTCTACTCACCCACACCTGCTATTATTCTCCTGCGACGGTAGCCGAACCAGTCAACCCTCATACTCCCCACCGCGTGGGCAGCCACTACCGTTTCTTCCCGGATCCGTGTCATTCCCTTCGTAGGCCTCACCATCGTCCACTGCCCTGGTGCTCTCGGCGCGGCATGGTCAACGAACGACATCCATCGGAAGTGGACTGTATGTGGAGAGGCTGACAGCTGGGTCCATGGCCGAACACAAGGAAATGCCTCCTTATTATGTGCAAAATAATAATTCCTCCACCTGACATCTGGGACCCACCGGAAGGACCTCTGTATTTTGTGAAAAATACGTTTCTCCCGCTGACAGCTCGGACCCATCAACTATATCTTCGCACACAAGGAAGTGCCTCCTTATTACGCACAAGAAAATGAATACTCACCCTACTAGATGGGACCCAACATAGTGGGAGGCTGACTTGTGGGCCTACTAAGTTGACGGCGATGGAGGGCTTTGTCAACTTAGTCAATATGAATGATTCTAGCTCGAGTTACCGTACGATGTCCATTCAACGGTCGTAGTGCTTCTTCAACCTCTGGTCTTCTTGGTCCAGCCGCCCATAGCAGCACCAGTCATGCCGCAAACTCCTGCCTCTTGTGGCCGGCTGTGCTACCGCAGAGGCCTCACTGCCCCCTACTACTCCCACCGCTGGCCAGGCCCTGCGGCGACGACAACCTCACACTGCAGCCAAACCAGTGAACCCTCGTACTCCTCTCCGCGTGGGCTTCCACTGCCGCGTCTTCCCTGGCTCCGCGTCATCCCCTTCCTAGGCCTCACCGTCGTCAACCACCATCGGAAGAGTACAGTACGTGGAGAGGCTGACAGCTGGGTCCATGGCCGCAGCAAGGAAGTGCCTCCTTATTACGGGCAAAATAATGATTCCTCCACCTAACAACAGGGACCCACCGGACGGGCCACCGTATTTCATGAAAAAACGTTTCCCCCTGACTGCTGGGACCCACCAGCTACATCTTCGCACGCAAGGAAGTGTCTGACAGTCGGAACCCACTTGGTCGAAGCGTACGTAGCATTGTCATTTTGGTCGGGAACGTGTATGTACATACGATCGGTCTGTCTGCAGGCTGCAGCGATGAACCGTGTCCATGCAAGGAAGGGCACGTGTCGTAGTAGTGGCGCGCACGTGCCGTAGTAGAGGCGCGCACGTAGCATGTACACGTACGTACAGCGGCCAGGGTGCAAGAAAGTAAATATGGCCATGTACATACATACGAGCAGGGTCTCGAATGCCTAATCGCACATACGTATGGCCAGGGCTCGTGTACATGCCAGGGTTGGAAAGGAGCAACTGCGTCGTCGTCGTGTTCATGGGGAGGCAACGGAATGCGTCGTGTTCATTGGCAGGCAACGGAACGCTTGCTGTTCATCGGGAGCCAACCGGCTTGGACAGAAAAGGCGATGGAAACGACTGTTCATCTAGCCCTCCACCGGCTACTGTTCAACCAGCCCTCCACGGTGTCCTGTTCATCCAGCCCTCCACGGGGGTCCTGTTCATCCAGCCCTCCACGGGGTCCTGTTCATCCAAAGGATCGATCAATCGGGGTACTGTTCATCCAGCAGCAACAGCCTCTACGACCACGGGGTCCTGATCATCCAACCCCACATCGGGAACTATTCATCCAATCCCCCTCAACAACACTCATTGTTCAACCAGAGGCAGCAACGATCGGCTTCAGTTAGCAGCAGTAGTGAAGGAATCAAACTCGGGTTCAGTTAACAGCAGGGGATCGATCGATCGCTCTGGTTCAGTAACGTGTAGCCTGCAGTGCAATAGCTCGGGTTCAGTTAGAGCCCAATGCCTCGCTCGGGTTCAGTTAGAGCCCAACGCCTCGCACACACACACACGTACATACGAGAGAAACGCGCATGGCTCGGCCCCCGACCACCCACCATAACCGGGAACTCCCCGATATTTTCCTCTCCCTCGCTTCTACCACGGTTTTTTCTGTCATGGACGGCCCAAAGAATGTCATGCAGCTGCGTCTCCAGCCCACCTAGGACGAAAAGCCCATTTTTGTCATGATTTTTTGTCATAGAAGTAGGACCCCACCACATCTATGATGATACCAGGGTTTGTCACAATTATCGTCATAGAAGTGTCATAAGTATGACAATTTTTTTTCATTCGGCCCAAAATGTCTTGGGTGTGTCTTTTTTTGTAGTGCATGCATAAGCATTTCATGACCATTGCATGCATAACCATTTCATAAGCATTGCATGTGCATAAAGATAAGATCACATCTTGCAACATTTCCAGTTGTAGGTTCCTACCGATAACTTGGCATCCAAAGGAAGCTGGAAAGATGAACCAACACTGCGATCTCCGGCAAGCCAAATAGATAAGTTCTATCTCTTGTCCAGATGTGTTCTGTAAGTAAAAACTTGTGCATAAGAAAACCTTGCCGCTTTTTGAAACTTAGGTGCTCCCTCCCTGGACTCGAATGTTGATTCAACCAGGTTAGTCGCAGTGGCCTATGATGAAAAAAGTCTAGCGGGGGCCTGGTTCCTTGTTTACGCCTGGTAGGCTTGGTTCCCCGGCAACAAAATAGAGGGTACCGGCAAGATAGCCTTCCTGGGGAAACTCATTTATTTAGAAATAAAGAGGCCATCCACCTCTGCATGGATGTATACATGCACGAGTCCCCTGTGAGGTTCATATTTTTTCACTAATATGTTGATCAAACAAGTATAGACCTTACAGAACACAAACATGGACCCCAAGAGATTACATTATTTGAACTAAAATTTGGCAAGTGCCTATATATTTAAGATTGAAAAGAGATAAGTGCCCTGTGATGCCTTTGCCCTTGTCAATCTCCTTCAGTGTATTACAGGGAGGGACCAAAGGACTAGGATTCGGTGCCTCCCCAGGATTAGGATGATGCCGACCCCTGGCTAGAAGGAAGGGACGAAAGGGCAGGAGGGACGGTGGCGCTGAACTAAGCCCATACGGGGGCAGCGGAGTCACCAGCAAACACGACTTATCGGAATGGTCGCTCACATTCTTGGTGCATCATGGGATGCTGCTGCCTCCCATACCATTGCCGTTCGAAGACCCCGTCGTGGCAGCCGTGCCAGGAGCCATGCTCTCCGGGGAACCCCCAACAAAGAGCATTGTCGTCCCCCATGACCCAGATATCAGAAGCCACCATGCATCTGGAAGACATGAGTAGGAACAAAGATCCCTCCTACACGGGATGTGGACGATGCACGGGGAGATTGGGTCCACCCTTTTCAGCAGTGAACCCGTTCTGCGACCCCCTCGCTAGTGCCACGGAAGAAGGAGGAGTGGGCCACGACCGACTACCACGCCCTGTGTTCGTTTCGGACCTCGGTGCCGTGTCGCCTGCATCGCCTCTCGCTAGATTTGAAGCCTCGGGTGGCCCGTCGACAAGAACACCAGAGTTGCCACCTCCGGTGGTACCGCCGTGCCCCCCGAGCATCCTCATGAGACTCGTGGGAAGAAGGGGAAGAAACTCCGCCCTAGTGAAGCCATAACCATGCATTCTCCGATGTAGGACTAGACTCACTCCCCAAGCATCAGCACAATCACTCAACATCGCCAACCTCAAGCTACTGCCTCGGGCCTGGCCCCAGGCTCTCTTCTTCAGCATGGCTAGCAGAAAGCAGAGGATGGAGGAGAATTGAGGCAAGGATGGTTGTCTCCGCTCTTCCCCCACCCCTCCTTCTATAGGCGGGTCAGGGAAGAGAGTTGATCCCTCAACGGGTGACCGCCGCCCTCCTCCACCAATTCAAGAAGACCGGGGCCCCGCCTTGATGCTCTCCCGCACCACGCGCTTCAGTTACCTATCCCATGCGATGCATGCAGCATGCGTGCCTAAGGATAACAGTGTGGTGGGAAGAGTGAATTGGAAGTTACTCCCCCGTGCCTTAAACTCATTCATGGGCCATTACAAGAGTGGCTTTATGCGACGCGCGAGAAAACCGGAAACTGGCCCGGACTCAAGATTAATGAAGAAGCAAAGAAGATCTCAAGGGGCCAGCCACTTCCATGCCCATGTGTGTGCACTTGTTAGGGCCTGCCCCGATGATGCCCGGCAGTGCGTTCAGGACAGGCCCGGGGGCTTCTGTCGGTGCAACAAACCCTGGGTCTGTTGCCCAGACTATGACGGGCACGAGAACAAGACCACAACTCCAAGATCAGATTGGAGCACAAGGGAGCATCCCTTTGAAGGATCGAACATGCGGATCAAGAAGACCAAGTAGAACCAGAGAAGCAAGGGATTGCCAAGGAAAAAGCTTGCCTTGTCGAGCAGGCGAGCCTGGTGAGGACAGGGATTCCCCCGGAAGCAAGCCTTCAAGGCGTCCCGGTTGGCCTGCCGGGGCTTACGGAGGCAAAACCGTCCCACCACACCACCTCATCACGACCCAAGTCGTCAATCAGTGCGGTGTCAAGCTACAAGGTGACTAAGTGGCTGCTATCCACCACTTGGCAGCCACTTCCTACAGAAAACGACTACAAGTGACACTCGTCCTGCGATGTGTCGAGCAAGCAGGTGTGAAGCTGGCAAAATAGCTCGGCAGGGCAAGCTGTGATGTGACGTTGGGCGGCGCATTTAATGCACTCTATCAGCCTGCAGAGTTAGGTATGATAGCACTGTTTGCTATCTAATCAGTGCATAATGACTGATTTGCCACTGTGGTGACACCTTCTATCTATAAAAGGAGACCCAAGGCAACCATAGAAGGGTTTGGATGATCCGGACCTCCACACATTCATACGTGCATAGCCACTCTCGCCCCAAGGCAGCCCTGCCGGCCAAGCGTGTTGGGCTCACCGCCATTTTCCACCATTAATCCACTAAAGTAGGAGTAGGGTTTTACCCCTCAAGTGGTCCTAACCTAGGTAATAACTGCATGTGTGATCTCTGTCATGTTGTTCCACTTTTTCCACTCTTTGTGCAATGTGTCATCCCCCCGCCGAACCAGAAAGGGACTCTTGGTCCCATAGGTGGTCGTGGTTTCCCGCCACACGCTCCCAATGGCCATTTGCTTAATAGCATCCGATATCAATGGTTCGTCTATCACATTTGGCTGGTGCTCTTTTGAGAGCCATTGGATTCATCAAACTGCACATTTACCGTTTCCATAACTTTCATGTGGTGAGAGTTATAGACAAGATACATATGCGAGTTTTAGACATAACCTTGAAGAAAACCTTCGTGTGCCTTAGGTGCAAAGTTGGAAGAGTCATTCATATCAATAATGTAACAAGGTGCACCAAACACACGCAGATAAGGAACATTTTGTTTCTTGCCAGTGATAAGCTCATATGAAGTTTTCTTAAGGAACTTCTAAAGATAAACACGATTGATAACATGACAAGTAGTGTTAATAACATCAGCCAAGAATAAAATGGGAGTTTTATACTCACTGATCATTGTTATGGCCATTCAAATGAGAGTTATTTTCTGTCGTTCAACCACTCCATTCTGTTCGGGAGTGTATGCGGTAGAGAACTCATGAGTAATACAATGATCATCGAGAAATTCAGCAATATGAGTATTTTTACCTCGGTTCCATTGTCACTTTTGACATGCTTAATTCGCACTTCATATCCATTCTAGGCCTTCTTAGCGAAGCTTTGGAAGATTTCTTGAGTGCAGGTCTTGTCTTCGAGGAAGAATACCCAAGTGTAATGAGAGAAATCACAACAATAACCAGGCCAGAATGACTACCACCGAAGCTTGAATAATTTTGAGGATCGAATAAATCCTTATGAAGAATTTCCAAAGGCCTTGTTATGGTCATAACTGTCTTGGATGAATGATGCTTCTTAGCCAATTTTCTAGCCTCACAAGCAGCACAGAGGCTATTCTTGTCGAATTTCACATCAGGAATGCCACAGAGATGATTTTTCTTCACCGGGGTCTGCAAATTTCTCATACATGCATGACCAAGTCTATGGTGCCATAGCCATCCTTCGGTGGCTTTTGCAGGAAAACAAGTTGGACTAAGGAACCCTTAGAGAAATACACAATATAAAGATCACCCTTTCTAATTCCCTCAAAGACGAAGGAATTGTTAGAGGCCATGAAGGCAATGCATTTGGATATAGAGAATAAAACTAGCATGCCTAAATCACATAGCTTGCCAACTGACATAAGATTGAATCCAAGGGATTGAACAACTAATACATCATTAATGGATTTTTCCTTGGATATATCAATTTTACCTAGCCCAATTACCTTTCCCTTGTTGTTGTCACCAAAAGTGATATACTTTAGAGAAGAAGCGGTTAAGTTGGGGTCGACAAACAACGACTTGTCTCCGGTCATATGAATAGTGCATCCACTGTCCATTATCCATTCAGTGCACCAAGAGACATAGTCCTGCAGAAGAATTAGGCTTTCTTAACCACCCACATCTTTGCAGTTGGCTTTGAAACAAATGAACGAGCAGCATATGATTTCTTTCAGTAAGCATAGTTGTTGCTCGATGAGGTGCGAGCAAAATTGAAAGAATAAGCATTGAAATTCTTTCTAGACGAATGAGCATAGTGATTGTACTAGTGTGCATATACTCATTTTGTCAAATTCTTTGTGCCTGCATGGTTAGTCGAGCAGAAACAGGCAAAGCATCAATAGTTTTCTTAGGTACCCAAATAGCTTTCTTTGGGGGGGGCATTTCTCCTGTTTGGTCCAACATAGCAAGAAACAGTCTCAGCATGTTGATTCTTGAACAACTTATAGTTGTCCTGGGAATCATCATCAGGATATTCAGGAATAGGAGAGTTGTATCCCGAAAGTAATGTTGGATCGAGTGCTTTGCTCTTTGCAGGAACCCACATAGTTTGAGGATATTGATGTGGTTCCCAATAAGTGCCATTTTCATTCAGTTTCCTTTCGAAACCAATAACTTCCTTTCTGGGATTTTTTTGAAGAATAGATTTCTTCAGAACATCGCAAAGGGTTTGGTGCCCTTTGAGAGATTTAAACATTCCCGTCTAAATAAGATCCTTCAACCCAGCATTTTCATCAGAAACAGACCCATTTTCCTCAATCGAGGGGTTAGCACTCACAGATAATTCAACATTAGATTCTGCATTGGTTCGTTCAAGGAATTTTAAACATGGTGGCTCAAACACTTCAATTTTATCCTTGAGTTGTTGGGTGAGAAGAGAATTTTCTCTCATCAAATCATCATGAACCTCTCTCAGCATGTCGAGTTCTTGTTTCCTTTTCAGGTAATCGTAGGTCAATCTTTCGTGGTATGCCGAGAGAAAATCATAATGAATTGATATTCCTTCCATTCGTCACTTGAGAGTGGAATACTCTTCAGTCAGCGAGTGATTTTTGTCCATATCCTCAACCAACAACCCTTCAGATTTCCTAAGGGTTTTCTCAATTTTCTCAAGAGTATTTTGTTGTATGTTGGCAATTTTGATCAACGTAGCATGGTCATTCTCATCAGAAGAATATTGGTCACTAGAGTGAACCTTGTGATGTTTTGATGATACCTTTTCTTTTGAGGCCTTGTCCATGAAAAATTAGGCAGGAGTTTCATCATCGCATGACGGGTTCCTGAAGAAATTTGTTGCAGGAGAAGAGCTGCATGCTATGGTAAACATGCCTGAGTCGGAGTTCTCATTGGACACATTTTCTTCTTCTGAGGCCAACGATTCTTATTCTTCAAAATCCATCTCTTTGCCGATGTACGCCTTGGCCTTGCGAGAAGTATTCTTGCGGTTGGAGGAGGACTTGGGAGGATTTCTCAATGAAGATCTTGATGAAGATATTGAAGTGGAGTTGTCCTTCTTCTTGAATAATTTCTTTGTTTTCTTTTCTTCATTGGAGTCATAGTTCTTGCTCTTGCTTTTGCCTCGATAGTTGACCGAATCACATCTCTCACTAGCACGAATTTCAGCTTCCTAGAGAGGGCAATCCAAAATGAAGTGTCCAGGCTTTTTGCATTTGAAATAGGTGTATTCTCCAACAGGTTTTGATGAATATTTTGAACCCCTAGAGTTGCTTGAACTTCTTTTCTGGAAGTTACTCTTCTTGTGGAAATGTCGGAACCGTTACCTGATTAGTGCGAGATCGTTGCTAAGTCCTTCTGGATCATCTGAATCTTCTTCAGCATTCCCATCTGAGGAGGAATCAACCATAGCTCTGAGAGCATGATTTTTGCGTTGAGTTGAGCCATACAGATCTCTTTTCTCTTCTTCTTGTTCCTGGTGAGTGTTGAATCTTTCCATGACATCAGCTGAGGTGAGGGACTAAAAATCAGGATGTTCATGAATCATCAGGACAAGAGTATTCAATGAATTGTCAAGCGATCGGAGCAGTTTCTTCACAACTTCATGGTCGGTGATATCTTTGGCACCGAGACCTTGAAGTTCATTTACTATATCATAGAGACGATCAAAGGTTTTTGCTGACAGCTTTCATTTCCAATGTGCTTGAAACGACTGAATTCCACTCGCAGGGTATCAATTCGAGCTTCCTTCTGAGTTGAAACTCCTTCATTGATCTTCTTGAGGACATCCCACAAATCCTTTGCAGATTCACACTAGCTATATTGAAGAAATTATGCCCAAGAGAGATGGCCACCGTTTTCATCTTTGGCTTGAGCATCCAATTGAATGAGCTTCTTTTCTTCGTCTGAAGGGACTTGAGGCACAGTGACTGTGATCCCAAACTGCACCATGTTCCACATATCATCATCTATAGCACAGAGACGGATCATCATCTTCTCCTTCCAAATGGGGTAGTCAGTCCCATCGAATATGGGAATCTTGAGATGTGACTTGTAGTTCACTGAAGACATACTTGAATTCCAAAGTCGTTAGACTAAAAGGAGGAGAGTCAAAGAGTACCTCGCTCTGATACCAATTGTAGGAACGAAGTATGTCTACTAGAGGGGGTGAACTGGAGATTTAAATTTTCTTCAGAAAACTTAAATCTCTCAGAACCCAGGAGTGGAATGAATGAGAAACAAACTATTGTGAACTAACACAGAGCACCGAAAGGAAACTAAAGCATGCATTGATGTAAATCATATGAATGAATGAAAATGCATTCATGGTAAACATGAGTGACAGAGATAACCAAAGATGCTCGATGGCGACAAGGAATTTGTTCGACCAGTTCGTCCTTCTGCACAAGGACTATGTCTGGTTGGAGGGGTTGTGACTTAACATGGAAGATAAACTCTCTTCACCCTATTCTCCTCGACAATCGATTCGTCAACTGATGTCGATCACTCGTGGTAGATACTTGAAGGCTATCTTCGAACCTTTACAAAATTCTTCTTTGAGAACCACAATCGCTCTTGGTCTTTGAAGAAATTGACACGTAACCGTCTAGAGAGTTTACAGCTCTCAAGAGTAATAGGCGGAGCGTACTAAACATAGATTCTAGTGATGCTGAACCACTATCTAATTCTTTGGCACTATGATTTTTCTCTCGATGGATTCGAAACTCAAATCGCTCGGAGAGTGGGTTGCTCAACAATCTTCTCAGAATCAAAAGGAGAAACACCAGGACAAAGCCGGTGTGGGGTGGCTATTTATAGCCACAGCCATCCCAGATGGGAAATGACCATTTTGGGCACGAGGTCTAGCCAATTGCCAATCGACACGTTCACAACGGTTGGATTTTGGAGCAACGGTAACATTACTTGAGGAACAAGTAATGCTAATGTAACACCCACGATGCGGCTATATCTCCCACGTGTCGGAGCACGACTTAGAGGCATAACTGCATAGTAGGCATGTTGCAAGAGGGGTAATCTTTACACATCCCATGTACTGAATAAGAAAGGGATAAAGAGTTGGCTTACAATCGCCACATCACACAATACATGAATATAGCATTACAACAACCAGGATACAAACAAGGTCCGACTACGGAACCAAAATAAAATAATACCACCCCTAATGCAATAGATCCCCGGTCGCCCCGACTGGGCTCCACTAATGATCAACTGGAAACGAAATAACACAACGAACACGATCTTCATCGATGCTCCTCCTTGAGCTCGGTAGCGTCACCTGCACGGTTATCATCGGCACCTGCAACTGGTTTTGGAAGTAATCTGTGAGTCATGGGGACTCAACAATCTCACACCCTCATGATCAAGACTATTTAAACTTATGGGTAGGAAAAGGGGGTAGTGAGGTGGAGCTGCAGCAAGCACTAGCATATCTGGTGGCTAACTTACACAAAAGAGAGCGAGAAGAGAAGCAAAGCACGGTCGTGAACTAGAAGTGATCAAGAAGTGATCCTGAAACTACTTACGTTCAAACATAACTCAAGAACCGTGTTCACTTCCCGGACTCCGCCGGAAAGAGACCATCACGGCTACACACGCGGTTGATGCATTTTAATTACGTTAGTGTCAAGTTCTCTACAACCGGACATTAACAAATTCCCATCTGCCCATAACCGCGGGCACGGCTTTCGAAAGTTCAAAACCCTACAGGGGTGTCCCAACTTAGCCCATCACAAGCTCTCACGGTCAACGAAGGATATTCCTTCTCCCAGGAAGACCCGATCAGGCTCAGAATCCCAGTTACAAGACATTTCGACAATGGTAAAACAAGACCAGCAAAGCCGCCCGAATGTGTCGACAAATCCCGATAGGAGCTGCACATATCTCGTTCTCAGGGCACACCGGATGAGCAAGACGTCGGGTTGGCATAGACCCTGGTTGCCCAGGGGGCGCCGGACATCGCTCAGGTCGGACCAACACTTAGAGAAGCACTGGCCCCAGGGGGTGGGGGTTAAAATAAAGATGACCCTCGGGCTCCAGAAACCCAAGGGAAAAGGCTAGGTTGTTAGTGCAAATGTAAAACCAAGGTTGGGCCTTGCTGGAGGAGTTTTATTCAAGGCGAACTATCAAGGGGTTCCCATTATAACCCAACCGTGTAAGGAACGCAAAATCCGGGAACATAACACCGATATGACGAAAACTATGGCGGCAAGAGTGGAACAAAACACCAGGCATAAGGCCGAGCCTTACACCCTTTACCAAGTATATAGATGCATTAATTAAATAAGAGATATTGTGATATCCAAACAAAATATCCATGTTCCAACAAGGAACAAACTCCAATCTTCACCTCCAACTAACAACGCTATAAGAGGGGTTGAGCAAACGGTAACATAGCCAAACAACGGTTTGCTAGGACAAGGTGGGTTAGAGGCTTGACATGGCAATATGGGAGGCATGATATAGAAAGTGGTAGGTATCGCGGCAAAAGCATAGCAATAGAGCGAGCAACTAGCAAGCAAATATATAAGTGATTTCGAGGGTATGGTCATCTTGCCTGCAAAGTTCTTAGCGGAGACGAAAGCTTCATCCTCGAAAGCATACTCAACGGGTACCTCGAACACGAACCTGTCTCCCGGCTCTACCCAAAGCAAGAACACAAGCAAAGGGAACAACCATCAACCACGGTGCAATGCGCAAGCAACATGATGCAAAACATGGCATGATATGCGGGATGTGATATGCAATGCATATGCGTGCTCCTAAAGGAAAAGATTGAGCCAGGCCCCAACTTGGCAAACCAAGAGTGCCGCTGGAAAGATGAGATGATTTCGGTCGAAATCGATATAAGGATCACCGGAATCGGATGCACGGTTTGCAAATGGCAAGCAAAACAATAATGGCACGATTCTGTGATTAACAACACGATGCCATCTAAAAAGCAACAAGAAACTGAGCTACTACACTCTAACATAGGAACAAAGCACATGGTAGTGATCCACTCTAGATTCTTGACAAAATATGAACACTGAGCTACGGCTAAATCACACAAGAGCAGGTTCAAACAAGCATGGCAAAAGTGCAAAAGATATCAGCATCTCACACTTGGTGAAAATACTAACATGTCAGGAATTAACATCAGGAAGCAATGTTTAGAGCAAGGTAACAACATGCTATAGGAACAGAACATAGCAAAAAAAAGGCATGGCATGAATCTCCTCAAAGCATATAACAAAAGTTCCTTACTGACCATAAGCCAAAAAGGATCAGAAGATATGATGGCACCCATGTAAACATAGCAAGTTTCGTTAACAGATTCAGACTTAGCAGAAAACTGGACAAGGCATAAACAGAGTTATGAAGGTAAGTTTGTGAGCTTGATGCACTCAACACAAGGCATTGCATGACAAGCTAAGCATACACCCAGCAAGAAGACATGTTCAAGAAGCTAACCATGGCAAGAACAATCTCATAGCATGCATGGATCAACTACAACAACCTTGGTAAAATTGATTAACACGTAAATAATCTGCTAGGAACATATTATAGAAAAAGTAGAGCAAGATTGAGTCATACTAGGGCACTCCATAAATGCAAACAAGGGCATGGATGGATAGAGAATAACAATATCTCAAAATAATCCTTACTGAACATACTGAAAATAAGCATGGATCACTCTGTAGCAACATGAATATAGAGCATTAAAATAACAGCAGGGAAATGACTTAGTGAAAATCCTGAGATCCTGAAATCAGCAATATCACAAGAGCTACTTTGCATGCTTGTGCTAGTCACCACATTGATCACAAAAATTGTAGCGACCCGACCCGAATGGATCAAGTCTCTGTGCTTAAGTGTCATCCCTGGATCGGTATGGTGACACACACAGTACTCGAGGATTTATAACAGAGGTAAATCACATGTAAAAGTAATGTAAATACTATTACCTCAAATCCAAAATAGCGGAAGTAACAAGGTTGTGGATTCCCATCAACACCAACGGCAAAGTTGAGTGTAGAAATCGTAACCCTAACGTATCACTTACTCGTCGTAAGATAATCCTGCAACATGAGACGTTGCAGCCACAGAGGGTCAGTACATTGAATGTACTGGCAAATTCACACCATAGAGAATGATGAATAAAGACTATCACTACATGCATATTTGGCTGGTGGAAAAGCTCTATGGTTATAAGGTTTTTGCGTAAAGCCAATTTTTCCCTACTGCAAAGGAATAAATTTTTATTTAACTATCATGGTGGTTGTTGAACATTGAGAACGGTTGACAGCATTCTCAATCCCAATTAAGTAACATCATTAAACCCAACAATATTCATTTAAAGTAACGTGATGAGATCAACAGGATAATCCAAGAACTAGATACTCAAGATGTCCATAACCGGGGACACGGCTAATCATGATTAGTTTATACACTCTGCAGAGGTTTGCGCACTTTTCCCCACAAGACTCGATCGCCTCCGTTGGATTTCTCGCACTACATGGTGTTTGAGAAATGGATGACCGAGACACAGTCTTTCAGAAGCGCTAGCACCTTACGATGGATAGACCGGTACACCTACTTTCCCCTACATCTGCTAGTCTACCCTGTAAGAGTTCGCACGACTTAATCAACTATGCCAGAGCCCATAATGGCTTGTGGCTGCACATGGAAGTTTCTAGTTTGAAAAATCTCATGATCCCTTTGAGCCTGGGTGGCGGTCCAAGAAAACAGGCAAGTCCTGGATTACCCAGGTGCCTAGACAGGCAATCCTAGAATAACCAGGTGCCTCAATCCACCCAGATGTGTGTTTAAGTTGCCACCTTAAGTAAACCATTAATTAACAATCTCACATCTGTCATGGATACTCTCAAAACCCAATCCACGTCTACGAGCATAGCATGGCATAATAAGCAAAGGTAGAAGTAACTCCCAAAGGTTTGATAATAAACAGGTAATAGGTACTACCTCATCTACTTCCCATCCCACAATTTAATTAGATCCTAATCATGCAATGTGTGAGGATTGATCTAATGCAATAAAACTGGGTAGTAGAAAAGGTATGATCAAAGTGTGAACTTGCCTGCAATGTTGATGAAGATGATTCGCACTCAAAACTCTTGATAGCTCTACTCGTCACACTCCGGTCAATCTATCGTAAGCAAGCAATAGTAACCACACATAAGCAATCACTCAAAAGATCAGAAAGAACGAAGAAGACGATTCGGAAAACTTCAAAACCAAGCAAATAACTCTTGCAACATAAAACAATTTCTAACAGTACCAAAATTATGTGAATTTGGCCTTATTAGAATGTTTAGGTCAAGAGCTTTGATTTGCAAAAAGAATCAACTCAAACGGAGCTACGAAACTCAAGTTATGATTAAACGAAGTTTGAATTCAAATCTGATCTAATTCAAATTTTAAACTTTTCAAAAACATGTTTGGGTTGTTTTACTGGATAAAGGAGATCATAACGAAGACGTGAGCGTTGATTTCGTTGGTTTTGGACTAACGAGTAAAAAGTTATGACTGTTTGAAGAACAAGGACTAATTTGTAAAGAAACATCACAGATAGGTCCCTGGCTGGAATTAAAATAGAAAAAGAAAAAGACTAAGTAGCGAACGTTCGCTGCAGAAGCCTATAAGACGAAAACTGTTCGCTACAAATCCTAAACTAGCGAACGTCCACTAATTAACCTAACTATTAAATAAAACCGGCTTTAGAAGAAAACCAGAGAAAACCAAAAATAAAATAAACCGGACCGGGCGGTTAATTACCGGTTCGGGCGGTTTTCGTCGAAAAGACCACCGGCGGTGGTTAGCAGATCGGCGGCGACGCCGGATCGAGCGGCAGCGGCGGGCTCTGGCGGCAGCGAGCGGTGGCGCGGCAGCTGGCAGCAGCGGCGGCGGCGGTGCGGGCTAGCGGCGATGCGAGCAGCGGTGGGCGGCGGCTCCACGCGGCGAGGAGCGGCGTTGCAGGCGGCGGGGCGAGGCGGCAGCGGCAAGCTCCGGCAGCGACGCGCGGGCTAGATGTGCGGCGGCGGCAACGAAACGAGGAGAGGGAGAGAGCCGGGGCGGGTTTATAGGAGGAGGGGCCTCGGGAGGCATGCGGCAGGGGCAAAGGCGGCGCGAAGAGGCCGACTCGGCCACGGTGGTGACCGGCGAGTCGTGCGGCGGCGGGAGTCCTGCGGGAGCTCAGGGACGGCTCGGCTGGGCTGGCTTGCCCTGGCCCGGTTGGGTGCTGGGCCGGCCCAGTCGGCGGGAAAAGATTTTTTTTAACAAACATTTTTTTAGGGAACTAAAACAATAAAAGCAAAATAAATAAAAATATTATATAGGCATATAATATATCAAAAATTTCAAAAAAAAGATTTCCTACAACTTGAACATTTTTATAATGCCAAATAAAATCCACACAAATTTAAATAAATCAAAGAGTGCTACTGGTCTAATAAAAACTCAATAAAAATCATTTTAAAAATACCAAAATGATTTCAAATTTATTTCTCTCCAATTTTCTGTTGTAGGGAATCATGTTACCCTAATTTCCATATATTTTATTTTTGGAGGAAAATAATTTGAATAAAACTCAAATAACTCCAAATTGAAAATAAATTCAAAAGAACTTTGAATTTAATTCTTTGAAAACTCCCAACTCATATTTCATATAATTTGAACAAGTCCTTTTTTCTTCTCTCATGAAAATCATTGAGCTGCATGAAGTTTGAAATATTTCCAAATGAAATCCAATTATTTTCAAATACCCTTTCATTTAATTTAAATGGAAGAAGTCATATCATCTTCGCTCAAGGGTTTTGTATTTGAAAAGAATTTGAATTCATGGGGATCAGAAAGCAAATATGGAAGTTTGGGAAAGTCCTTTTATTCCCTCTCATTTAACTTTCAAAAGGGATTCGAATTTCACTCAATTTCACACAATCAATCAAACAATCAATCAATTCTATCTATTTATTATAACATTCCAAAATTTAGAATTTTGGGATGTTACAAAAATACATGGCATACACCAATGTAAAGATGGCATGGCATAGCCCAAAACACATGTAGATCTCATGCTCATATGCAGCACACAATAATCATGGCAAAAATGACAAATGCTCATAAACTGATAAAAAACAACACCTAACATTATGAAGCACTCTTGCATCAACAATTTGGGCACCAAGATGGACTCAAACAAGCATGGCACAATGGAACAAAATGAAGAGGACATCATGATGAACATTTTGATATATCATGCATGCAAAACGGAGTTACGGTGAAGAAGTTATGATGCGATGAACATGGCCTGAAAATATCACAGAGAAGGGACTTAGAGAAAAATAGACCTCCGAGAAAAGTCAACGAGATGGAGACGTGCGGGACGAGGAGATCCAAGACGTGGCGCGACGTTTGGTTTGATGTCCTGGTGGATCTGGTCCACCTCCAGATGGCCGGACGGAGCTCCGGCGAGGGCACCGCGCAGCTCCGGCGACGGGTGCGGCCGGCTCCGGCGATGAAGGAAATGGGGCGCCGGTGAGGTCTGGAGGCACGGCGGAGTGGGGTGGCCAGCGTGCAGCGGCAGGGCGGCGCGCGGTGGTGGCGCTGGCGGTGCGCGGCGGCCGGGCGCGGTGCTCGGCGAACGAGGTGGCGGCGGCGCACGGCGGACGAGGCGGCGGCGGCACACGGCGGGATGGGCGGCGCATGCGGGCTAGCGGCGGCGAAGAGAGGGCCCGACACAGCCCTGTTCGGCCACGGGGCGGGCCGGATCTGGGCCCGGGGTGGGAGGCGGTTGGAGAGGCGCGGGGTGCCACGTGGCGACGAGCTACTGGCTAGGGGGCGGCGGAGCTGAGGTGGCGTCCCCGGATTGGTCCGGGTGATGTGGCGGCGGTGGTGGACATGTCCAGCGACGGGATGGACATGTCCGGCGGCGCGAGGAGGAAGAGGACTAGGGTTTCGTCCGCGAAAATTTCGGAGCAGAGCACATATTTATAGGTAGAGGGAGCTAGGAGAGTCCAAATGAGGTGCAGCTTTCGGCCACGCGATCGTGATCGAATGGCCGAGAGGATGGAGGGGGTTTGGATGGGTTTTGGGCCACTTTGGAGGGGTGTTGGGCTGCAACACACACGAGGCCTTTACGGTTCCACGGTTAACCGTTGAAGTATCAAACGGACTCCAAATGGCATGAAACTTGACAGGCGGTCTACCGGTGGTATACCAAGGCCGCTTGGCAAATCTCGGTCCAATCCGAGAACGTACAACACCCGCACACGAAAAGAGGCAAAAGGAGTGCGCCGGAGGACATAGGAGTGCCGGATTGCAAAATGGACAGCAGGGAAAATGCTCGGATGCATGAGACGAGCACGTATGCAAATGCGATGCACATGATGACATGATATGAAATGCAAACAAGAGACAAGACAACAGCAGCGAATAACTGGAAGACACCTGGTGCATCAGTCTCGGGGCGTTACAACACTCCACCACTACGAGAGGATCTCGTCCCGAGATCTAGAACGACACTGGAGAGAAAACGGAAGAGGAAGATAAGAGGTAAAACTAAGTTGCCTCTTTGACAAATGAGTGAAACCAAAGAACCTTGAAAGGTTACACCATTTCGAGAAAAGAATACAACAGAGATGAACGAAGTTGACAATCTCCGTCAGAAAAGAGGAACAAGGAAGAACAAATTCAGACAGCACTCCGGTTGAAAAGTTCTATGAAACTTGATAAGATGAAAAGAACTTGAGCAGAGGCACAACACTCCGGTGAAATGGATAAGCAAAGGAAAGAACATGATCTTGACAAAACAGGATGATGGGTCGAAGAGAGCAACATCACAATGCCTCCGAAAGAAAGAGAGAATGGAATGAAATGAACGGAGGGAAAACAAGATCTTGAGAGAGCACGCTTACAACAAATGCTAGAACGGAGTTGTTGGATTATCAACAACGAAAGGATAAGCTTGATATGGACTTATAGGAGACATCTCAAAATTATGAGGTGACAACTTGCCACTCACGGAAAAGATTTGATTGTGAGCTAGAAAAAGATAGAAATCTTCTTCCATCGAGGTGATAAGGATAAGACTTGGATCATAGATAATCCCCACAAAGAGCAACATTCCCAAATGAAGGCTTTAGGTGAAATTTATACCAAGATAACTCCATGGAAGAAAGTAATGGGTTTAAATACCTCATTCTTGTGAATGGAGAATGATATATTACCACCTCAAAAGATAAGGGAGAACAAGTGCTCTCCGGATTGCAATATGAAGAAAACTTGAAGTATAGCTTGGCGGATCATAGCTTCGAGAGATATATTGAAGAACAATTGAAGAATGAAAAGAATCCTTGACGAACCACCGTGTAGAGCCTCCATGAAGAACTTCGGTAAAAAAAGAATGATCAAATGAAAGGAAAGAGAAGTTGAAAACACAAGGTGAAGACTTGCAATGATTAGATGGATCTTCATGATGAGAAAATTGAGAGAGCTTGGAACTCCGGGAAAAGAAAAGAATAAAGCATCTCAAACCGAGAATGTCATATGATGAACCACTCCGAGAAGAAGAAATTAGAATGCTTGGATGAAACAAGAATAAGAATTATGTTATGCATATCCTTCACCAATTTAGATTGATGACAAGCAATGGATTTGGCATACTACTTATTCTCGTAGAAAGGATTAAGATAGATATGGAGCAAACTTAAGACGGTCTTCAACGATCCATGGGTAGGATTTAAAACAACGAATATATTGATATGATAAACGAAGGAAGAAGAATCTTGGAAGAACCACCGTAAGAATTGAAAATGAACGAAGAAAAGAGATGAATCACCGGTAAGAATTTGAAAACGAACAAAGATACTTGGGGAAATTTAGATACAAAAGAACGAAGAGATCAAGAGCTAATAAGAGAATACTTGAATGATGCACCGGTAAGATTTGGAGAATGATAGCTGAAGGCTTAGAATGAATAAGTCTTCTGAAATGATGGGCTCCGGAGAATCAAATTGAAAAGAATCTTGAATTGCTCCGGATAGATGAAAAGAATTCTCACAATCAGAAACAATTATGAGAGGATGACAACAAGCTAGAATCACGAATCTTGAAGAGAATGGAGCAAGATTTAAGAGAAACTCTTCTTCGGTCTTCAAAATTCGAGAATGATGACGAGAAACACCACCATGATAATTGATGCGACACCCCGGGATAATGAAAGCGAAGAGGTTGAGCCAACAATGAAAAGAGTTCGAAAGATCTTAGGGAAAGACATTTGACTGATGATGATTCATTCTTACGTCAAACTTCAAAAAGAATTTAGGATAGCTCCGGGAAAATTAGAAGAGTCAGGTAAGATCCTGGGGAAAGACCTGTGGGTTAGGGCCCACTCAAAAGAAACACCGTTGAACAATTACTTGAAAGGGAGATTGCATCGGTTGATTTAAATGGCTCAAAAGAGATAACATCCTTGAAATAGCTCGAACGAATGCAGAGTGGAAACACGAATCTTCGAGATATCTTTAGCACTCCGGATCAAATGAATAGTGAGAGGTTAATGATAAAGAAGTGCACCGGCTTGAGAAAACATTTAAAATGAGGAAAGGATATGATCAACACGAAAGCTTGAGTTGAGTCCACCGGAGAAGGAAAAGAACGAAGAATGATGAGCTTGAAGCTCCATTAGAATCTTCATGAGAATCGCCAGATAAGAACATTGACGGAAAAGGAATGGAGAGGCTTCGCATCAATAATATAGATACTTGATTAAGAAATCTGAGTCCTTGAAGAAAAAGGGTGGGAGGGTGGGAAAACAAAGGCAACTTGGGACGAATGAAACAGAACACCGTTGAGAACAGCTGAGAGGTGATCTTGCGAATGTTGAAATGATCAGATCCATTTGAAGAGAAACACGCTGGTTGAAAAAGAATTAACATGACAACCTTGATGATCAACAAGGATTAGTACTCACATAGATATATGAGAACACCGCTTAGGGAAGGTATGGAATCAACACTTCACATTGAAGCAACTCGAATACCACAGCTTAAAGCAAAACAAAGGTTTGGCTTGCAAATTAAGCCAGAACAAACATATGATAGAGATTTCGTCTGAAGTTTTTGTGGTGGGGCCCACACGGGCTCGATCGTATAGCACCATCATGTACAAGGCAGTGCACATGACATACGAAGCATCCCCGAGTCAGCAAAGCCAAGGACTCTTTAAGACACAACGAGACCACTGTAAAACCAACCATGGATAGGCGGACCACTAGACATCGAACCCCAATTTCATATCATACATCTGTCGGAAAGATATCCTAGGAGATACTTGAATTCCCACTTATAAACTCCCGAAACTTTCTGGTTATGCAATCAGGTGTTGGGGATACAGAGGAAGCATAATATCTCACCCAAAACTAACAAATCCTACATCCAGCTGTATCCATCCTTCAACACATAACCAAGAAATCTTCGGAAATCATTTACCTCACCCTTCGAAAAGCATCCATTATACAAGTTATGGCAATACTCCCGAACTCCCGCCCTAGTACTGGGTGGCGTCGAGGTTATCTCACCAAAAACTGCATAAAAGAGATTTTCGATGTCGGCGAAACTCAGGTATTCCAGAACTGCAACGATAAAATTGTGACGACAACACCTCGGAGCTCAACTCCCCAGGACACTGCCACAACCCCTAAATGTCAGGAGGCACCAAGAACAATGTTCTCGTCACAAAACCATCGGAACAATTCCAAGATACCCGCGTGATCCTAAATTTTTTTAGTGAAATTTGAGGAGAGAAGAGTCAAAACTCTATGTCAGGAGGCCTCACCAGAGCGACGAAGGGACTGAGGAGTAAAAAGAATCCTACTCTCCGATATATATAATCCTATAAGATTCAAAATATTTTTCTAGACTCAACAACGCCAGCGATTCGATCAAGTAGGGGGGCCCTAAGTCGGGGAAGGCTCTGATACCAACTTGTAACACCCATGATGCGGCTATATCTCCCACGTGTTGGAGTCCGACTTAGAGGCATAACCACATAGTAGGCATGTCGCAAGACGGGTAATCTTTACACATCCCATGTACTGAATAAGAAAGGGATAAAGAGTTGGCTTACAATCGCCACTTCACACAATACATGAATATAACATTACAACAACCAGGATACAAACAAGGTCCGACTATGGAACCAAAATAAAAGAAGACCACCCCTAATGCAATAGATCCCCGATCGCCCTGACTGGGCTCCATTACTGATCAACTGGAAACGAAACAACACAACGAACACGATCTTCATCGATGCTCCTCCTTGAGCTCAGTAGCGTCACCTGCACGGTTATCATCGGCACCTGCAACTGGTTTTGGAAGTAATCTGTGAGTCACGGGGACTCAGCAATCTCACACCCTCCTGATCAGGACTATTTAAGCTTATGGGTAGGAAAAGGGGGTAGTGAGCTGGAGCTGCAGCAAGCACCAGCATATCTGGTGGCTAACTTAGACAAAAGAGATCGAGAATAGAAGCAAAGCACAGTCATGAACTAGAAGTGATCAAGAAGTGATCCTGAAACTACTTATGTTCAAACATAACTCAAGAACCATGTTCACTTCCCGGACTCCGCCGGAAAGAGACCATCACGTCTACACACGCGGTTGATGCATTTTAATTACGTTAAGTGTCAAGTTCTCTACAACCGGACATTAACAAATTCCCATCTGCCCATAACTGCGAGCACGGCTTTCGAAAGTTCAAAACCCTATAGGGGTGTCCCCACTTAGCCCATCACAAGCTCTCACGATCAACAAAGGATATTCCTTCTCCCAGGAAGACCCGATCAGGCTCGGAATCCCGGTTACAAGACATTTCGACAATGGTAAAACAAGACAAGCAAAGCCGCCCGAATGTGCCGACAAATCCCGAGAGGAGCTGCACATATCTTGTTCTCAGGGCACACTGGATGAGCAATACGTCAGGTTGGCATAGACCCTTGTTGCCCAGGGGGCGCCGGACATCGCTCAGGTCGGACCAACACTTAGAGAAGCACTGGCCCGAGGGGGTTAAAATAAAGATGACCCTCGGGCTCCGGAAACCCAAGGGAAAAGGCTAGGTTGTCAGTGCAAATGTAAAACCAAGGTTGGGCCTTGCTGGAGGAGTTTTATTCAAGGCGAACTGTCAAGGGGTTCCCATTATAACCCAACTGTGTAAGGAACGCAAAATCAAGGAACATAACACCGGTATGACGGAAACTAGGGCGGCAAGAGTGGAACAAAACACCAAGCATAAGGCTGAGCCTTCCACCCTTTACCAAGTATATAGATGCATTAATTAAATAAGAGATATTGTGATATCCCAACAAATATCCATGTTCCAACATGGAACAAACTCCAACTTCACCTGCAACTAGCAACGCTATAAGAGGGGTTGAGCAAAGCGGTAACATAGCCAAACAACGGTTTGCTAGGACAAGGTGGGTTAGAGGCTTGACATGGCAATATGGGAGGCATGATATAGCAAGTGGTCGGTATCGCGGCAAAAGCATAGCAATAGAGCGAGCAACTAGCAAGCAAAATAGAAGTGATTTCGGGGGTATGGTCATCTTGCCTGCAAAGTTCTCAGCGGAGACGAAAGCTTCATCCTCGAAAGCGTACTCAACGGGTACCTCGAACACGAACTCATCTCCCGGCTCTACCCAAAGCAAGAACACAAGCAAAGGGAACAACCATCAACCACGGTGCAATGCGCAAGCAACATGATGCAAAACATGGCATGATATGCGGGATGTGATATGCAATGCATATGCGTGCTCTGGAAGGAAAAGATTGAACCGGGCCTCAACTTGGAAAACCAAGAGTGTCGCTGGAAAGATGAGATGATTTCGGTTGAAATCGATATACGGATCGTCGGAATCGGATGCACGGTTTGCAAATGGCAAGCAAAACAATAATGGCACGATTCTGCGATTAACAACACGATGCCATCTAAAAAGCAACAAGAAACTAAGTTACTGCACTCTAACATAGCAACAAAGCACATGGTAGTGATCCACTCAAGATGCTTGAGAAAATATGAACACTGAGCTATGGCTAAATCACACAAGAGCAGTTTCAAGCAAGCATGGCAAAAGTGCAAAAGATATCAGCATCTCAGACTTAGTGAAAATACTAACATGTCAGGAATTAACATCAGGAAGCAATGTTTAGAGCAAGATAACAACATGCTACAGGAACAGAACATAGCAAACAAAGGCATGTCAAGAATCTACTCAAAGCATATAACAAAAGTCCCTTACTGACCATAAGCCAAAAAGGATCGGAAGATATGATGGCACCCATGTAAACATAGCAAGTTTCGTTAACAGATTCAGACTTAGCAGAAAACTGGACATGGCATAAACAGAGTTATGAAGGTAAGTTTGCGAGCTTGATGCACTTAGCACAAGGAATTGCATTACAAGCTAAGCATACACCCAGCAAGAAGACATGTTCAAGAAGCTAACCATGACAAGAACAATCTCATAGCATGCATGGATCAACTACAACAACCTTGGCAAAATTGATTAACACATAAACAATCTGCCAGGAACATATTATAGCAAAAGTAGAGCAAGATTGAGTTATACTAGGGCACTCCATAAATGCAAACAAGGGCATGGATGGATAGAGCATAACAATATCTCAAAATAATCCTTACTGAACATACTGAAAATAAGCATGGATCACTCTGTAGCAACATGAATACATGACATTAAAATAACAGCAGGGAAATGACTTAGTGAAAATCCTAAGATCCTGAAATCAGCAATATCACGAGAGCTACTTTGCATGCTTGTGCTAGTCACCACACTGATCACCAAAATACATGGCATACACCCCTGTAAAGATGGCATGGCATAGCCCAAAACACATGTAGATCTCATGCTCATATGCAGCACACAATAATCATGGCAAAAATGACAAATGCTCATAAACTGATAAGAAACAACACCTAACATTATGAAGCACTCTTGCATCAACAATTTGGGCACCAAGATGGACTCAGACGAGCATGGCACAATGGAACAAAATGAAGAGGACATCATGATGAACATTTTGATATATCATGCATGCAAAACGGAGTTACGGTGAAGAAGTTATGATGCGATGAACATGGCCTGAAAATATCACAGAGAAGGGACTTAGGGAAAAATAGACCTCCGAGAAAAGTCAACGGGATGGAGACGTGCCGGAGGACATAGGAGTGCCGGATTGCAAAATGGACAACGGGGAAAATGCTCGGATGCATGAGACGAACATGTATGCAAATGTGATGCACATGGTGACATGATATGAAATGCATGACACGCAAACAAGAGACAAGACAACAACAGCGAATAACTGGAAGACACCTGGCGCATCGGTCTCGGGGCGTTACTGCTAACTCCTCGGTCCAAGGCATATCTCTCGCAGAAGAGAGGATCGCAGTCTCTTGCTGGCAAGTATTTACTAGGAGCACAAAGACATTTCTCTCACAACTTCCATAAGATTTGGATTTAGCATCAGATAATCAAAGCTTGAAAAGAAACACCCTCTTAATAGTACGATGGTCCAATGACTCAATGAAAGAAGAAGAAGAACGAAACATACGTCTTCACTTTGTCTTCATTCTTCCTCGAATGCAGTCATATGCTTCGTATAGACACCGAACAAATTGCTTGAACTTCAACAATTTTTAGGTGTCACTCTTGTTACACAGTAGGGAGATTATCTTCGTCGTTTGCATCAAACTCCTCGATAGTTCAAGGGCCTGTTACTTTGTGTTCACTAGCAAACACATAAGTCCAACGCTATTTATGTCAACAAACTCCAAAACATAAGGGTCCTGTTATTGCACCAACAAAATGGACGTATCACACATATTCAAACCTGTTAATGTCCTGGGAGCACGCAGCTACAATCAATGATCCACGATCTATGGTCTTGTTGCCCCGTCTCACGGACTTACGGCAAGGGCTAAGAATGCCCGATCGTACCGCGTAGTTATCTCGCGGTACCATCTAGGTCAACCTGACTCCACATCACTCATGGGTACCCTCACGGTCAACCCGACTTCACATTTCTCTCGCGGGTATCCCTCGGGGCCGGCCTGACTTCATCATGATTATGGGGTAAAGTCAAAGTAAACATGTGTCCATAACACCAAGGGGGAATCCGAGGAATCAGCCTCGATGGATTCCACTTGATGTAACCGTCAAGGTGAACTTGGAGCAATCACTCTCGAGGGTTCATGCGTGAGGTGTTGCACGATAGAGTCATTATCGGGAGTGGTGAAGGAGGAATCACCCTCCGTAGACCACGACCGATTAGCTACACTACAGAGATCTCATCAGAAGTGCTATACGAGGTATCACCCTCAGCACTCGATAGTAACTCTATAGAGTTGTAAAACTAAGGGGGAATGAGGTGATGTATCGGGCTCTGGACGTTGATCATGTTGATCGAGTCATCGATGATAAAGTAGGGGAAACAGGGACAAGGTGAGGGGTCATTGGTGGATCACTAACCAGTCTATACTAAGCATATAGGATAAACAAGTAGGTAACAATAGCAGGTTACAAAATCGGGCTATGCATCAGAATAGGAACAGACGAACAACAATAGCAAAATCTAATGCAAGCATGAGAGAGAAATAATGGGTGATATAGGAATGATAAAGGGGGTTTTGCTTGCCTGGAAGCTCTGCTGCATGTGGCTGGATGTCAGAGGTGTAATCGTACACGACAGCAGCATCAATCTCGGTGTCTACTGGAGAGAAGAGGGGGAAGAAATAATAAATATAAAGCAAACAAATGAATCATGATGCATGACATGACAATATGCAATGCTAGGGGTGACATAAAGCGGTGCTACACGTTACAAAGAAAGCAGGAAAACATGTGGGAATATTTACCATCGTTTGACAGTTTTCGGATAGATGAATTGGAGGGGAAGGATCCATGTTCATCACGCTAGAGGCGTGTGACAGTTGTGTGAGTAGCTTAATCGGATTCGTCACATTTTTTGAGAAACTTTCATATACAAATTATTTTCATCTGACTTTCGGTTTATTTTATATGATTTTCTAAAGTTTTAACCATTTCTAAATTATTATATTTAGTTTAATCTGAATTGGCCTAGTTAAAAGGGTAGGTGTGGCCCACATGTCATAGATAGTTTACCAAAACAAATAAATAAACATAGCTTATTTAATGGGGGCCTGCATGTCATCTGCACATAGGCTAATCTAGCCACTAATAAATCCCTAAAACTAACCTATCTCTAATTAAATAAACCGACCAAAAGCACAACCACCTGTGCACACTATGCTTACACGCGTGGCCATGGCCAAGCATTAGCAATGTATAATAGCAGCAGTAGTGCGACGTAGCAGTTGGCGAGCAGCAGAAACAACAATAAGCCGCGGCACTAGCGAAGCTAGCAGGAGCATTAAACATCAACAACAGTAGCGCATCAACGGGATCAACAAGCAGCGGTAGTAGCATGCAGCAGCTAGCAGGAGCGCACGGGCAGCGGCAGGCGGCGACGAGGCCACCCACGGGAGCACGGACATGAGGGCCCGGGCAGCAGGGCACGACCTGAGCAAAGCAGCGCACGGAGAGCTGCGGGCACATAGAGAGCTTCGGGGGCGGCCATGGCCATCTCAAGATGACGGCTACGGCAATGGATCGAAGGGGAAAATGAGAGTGATTGGCATAGGAGCTCACCCCGGGGCTTGTGGACACCTCGATTGCCGCGGGGACTGACCGGAGCAGCGGCAACCATCGACAAGATGTGGCGACCGTGGGCGAAGACAACGACGATGGCGAGCCTACGGGACATTGATACGTCTCCAACGTATCTATAATTTATGAAGTATTCATGTTGTTATTTTATCATTCTCAGATGTTTTACAATCATTTTATAGCAACTTTATATCATTTTTTTGGACTAACCTATTGACCCAGTGCCAGTTGCTGTTTTTTACATCGTGGGTAATCAATATCAAACGGAGTCCAAACACCGTGAAACATTACGGAGATTTTTTTGGGCCAGAAGGAACCCAATAGGCCAGAGTTGCACCTGGGGGTGCCTCGAGGGGGGCACAACCCACCAGGGCGCGCCAGGGCCCCCTAGTGCGCCCAGGTGGGTTGTGCCCACCTCGGTGGCCTCCCGCACCCCCTCTTTGCACTATAAATTCCCAAATATTCTGAAACCCTTCGGGGTTAACCTAGATTAGAAGTTCCACCGTCGCTGGGCTTCATAGCCACCGAAAATCAATCTAGACCCGTTCCGGCAACCTGCCGGAGGGGGGGATCATCTCCGGTGGCCATCTTCATCATCCCGGCGGCCACCACGATGAGGAGGGAGTAGTCCACCCTCGGGGCCGAGGGTTTGTACCAGTAGGTATGTGTTTAATCTCTCTCTCTCTCCCTCGCGATCTATATCATGGGCTTTGTTAATATAGTCGGATCATATGATGTTTCTCCCCTCTATACTCTTGTTGTGGTGAACTGAGTTTTTACCCTTTGAAGTTTTGTCTTGTCGGATTGAATATTCAGAGATTCACTACGGGAAACAGCTAATTTGCCGTCTGGGGGCGTCTTTGCCGTCAGCTTTTCGTCGGGCAGACGGCAAAGAAAGGGTTTGCCGTTATCAGCAGACGGCAAAGAAACACAGATGGTAAAATAGACTTTGCCGTCTGCAAAAAAAACACAGACGGCAAAGAGCTCACTTTGCCGTCTGCAAACAAAAACACAGACGGCAAAATACTTTGCCGTCTTCATTTTTTTCTATAGACGGCAAAATGAGCACTTTGCCACCTGTAAAAGAAAACGAAGACGGCAAAGTATTTTGCCGTCTTTAAAAAAATCAAAGACGGCAAAGAGAAAGCACAGCACACGGATCAACTACGCGGATTGATGACATGGCAGCGATCCAACAGCGCCCGCTCCTCCCGTGCACAATCCACACCACCCATTACCCCATCTGCCACGCACGGACGCAATCCCCATCCACCCACGCGCTATCTCCCTTATCCTCTCACACACGCACAAGGTCCACACCCACCCCCGCAAACACATGCCACGACCCACCCATGCCCATGATGGGGATGGCCACCGGCTGGACGGCGGACGGCGCGGACGGCGGCCGGCACGCGGGACCATGACTTGGCGGCGGCACGGGCTAGGCCAGAGGCGGCCAAGGCGGAGCGCGGCTAGGCGGCGCCGCGGTCGAGGCCAGCGGCGCGGCGGCACGGGCTAGGCCAGAGGCGTCCGCGGCAGAGCGCGGCTAGGCGATGGCGCGGTCGAGGCCAGCGGCGGGCGCGGGCGAACCTGGCTGGCCGCCGTAGCGAGCAGGGCCGGGCGGCTGCACGGGCGAGGGCAGAGGCGGCCGCGGTGCACTGCGGCTGGGCGGCGGCGGCCGCGGCGGAGCGCGGCTGGGCGGCGGTGCGGGCGAGGCCAGCGGCGGGCGCGGGCCAAACCTGGTTGGCCGCCAGCACGGCGAGCAGGGCCGGGCGGCTACGAGATCCTCTTCGTCCATCCTGCCGCGGGACCTCCCCTCCTCTACGCTCATGCTCGACGGCCTGTGCGCTGGACGAGCTGTGGCCATGGCAGGGGAACGGAGCCCTCCACCTCCCCGGTCCCTTGTGCGCTGGCGGCGCGGAACTCGACCTCCCCGGCGGCTCGGAGTCAACCACCTGCGCGTGCGCTGCAAGGGCCAGTTGCCCAGTTCGTCAAATAGAGTAGTCTTTTTTTAGAAGTTGAAATAGAGTTTTTTTTGTGGATCAGTGAGTGAATATGGATATATACTGTAAATAGACAAGTTCTATGTAAAATCCGTTCTTTTACATCCGTTCGTTCGATTCTTATACTGGTTGTTGCGAAATTGCTATGAAAGATTTTGCCTACGCCATCGACCATGCACGGCCTCTGCATCTGCACTATTGGTTCATATTTTTTAAAATAATAAAAACTTTTTTGCCGTCTGGGATGTACTAGGCTCACGGCAAAGGCATAGTCTAGCTGACGGCAAAGATGGTTTTCTTTGCTGTCTGCTATTACTGGGCTTGATGGCAAAGACAGAGTTGGCTGACGGCAAAGTCTTTGCCGTCTTCCCGATGAAAAGCTGACGGCAAAGTATTCTTTCCCGACTTATCTTTGCCGTCTAAGTTTGCCGTCTGCTTTCTGACGGCAAAATCTTTGCCGTCTGGATTTAGGTCTTTGCCATCTGTGATTCACAGACGGCAAATTACCTGTTTCCTGTAGTGATTAGAACACATGATATATGTCTTGCGGTATGAATAATTGAGGTGACAGTTGGTGTATCTTATTGATTCACTTGATATATGTTATGGCATTCAACTCGTGGATTCCCTCGGTGATATTAGGGTAATCTATGCATAGGGGTTGATGCTCATTTTTATTATCTTTTCTCCGATGGAAACTTTGGGGTCTCCTTGTAGTTCTTTGTGTGGATTGAGTACTATGAATATGAATATGCTTTGGTGTTATTCTAGTATGAACTTTAGGATAGATCGAACGGAAAAATAGCGTTGTGTTATTTTAGTACGGACTCTTGAATAGATCGAACGGAAAGAACAGCGTTGATGTGGGTTAGTACCCTACAAACAATTTATATCTTTGTTCCCCACTATTAGGAACTCGGGAATGATTCTTTGTTTCACTTTGAGGGATAATCATATGATCCAACTATGTTTGCACTGTTGGGAGATTGCACTAGTGAAAGTACAGACCCTAGGCCTTGTTTTTAAGCATTGCAATACCGTTCGTAGCCATTTACTAGTTTTGTTACCTTGTTGTTTTTATTTATTCAGATTATAAAAATATATTTCTACCATCCATATTACACTTTTATCACCATCTCTTCGTCGAACTAGTGCACCTATACAATTTGCCATTGTATTGGGTGTGTTGGGGACACAAGAGATTTCTTGTATTCGGTTGGAGGGTCGTTTAAGAGAGACCATCTTCATCCTACACCTCTCACGGATTGATAAACCTTAGGTCATCCACTTGAGGGAAAATTGCTACTGTCTTACAAAACTCTACACTTGGAGGCCCAACGCGTGTCTACAAGAATAAAGTTGCGTTGTAGACATCAAGCTCTTTTCTGGCGCCGTTGCCGGGGAGGTGAGTGCTTGAAGGTATATCTTTAGATCTTGCAACTGAATCTTTTAGTTTCTTGTTTTATCACTAGTTTGGTTTATAAAAGAAAAATGCATAAAAAATGGAGTTGAGGTTGCATCATATTATTGATCATCTTTATAATATCTTTCTTGAAAATGATTGTTCGGAATGTTGTGCTCAATTGTTAGAAGAAGAAGTCAATAAAATGCTTGGCACAAAATATTTGAATGATGAGCATGATTGCAATGTTGTTAGTGTGAATTCTTTGAATATCCAAAATGCTAATGATGATTGCACAAGTCATGACAAAAATGTTTCTTATAAGCATGTCAATTTTTGCGTAGTGAATTGGGAATGCATTTGCACACCAAAAAGGGAGGATAGATTTTGTAGCAAGCATAAATATTTAGAAATGAAAAAGTTGCAAGAGAAGCTAGAGGATTGTGCTGAAATATGTAATTTTTTTTCACCATCCTTGTGAACTTTGCAATGAACGTGGTCATTTAAATCTCCAATGCAAATTGTTTCATGATCAAATCGTGTCCAAAAATTGTGATAACTTGATTTCCCTTGAGCATCATAAAGATCTTAGTCTTATTTTGGGATATGACGAAATTAAACATATAACTAAGGGTTTTCCAAATCCCGGGAGATTTCTTGATTTTGATCTAGAAGAAGTTTATTTATTTTGTACGGTAAATTGCATTGAGAATCCTTATATTGACAACTATTTAAAGACAAGAAAACAAATAGAATATCAAGAGAGTACTAATGAAAGGGAAAATATTTGCCAAAACCCTCCTAGTGTTTATTATGATGAATCAGGTAACGTGGAGGAGCTTCCTATTCAACCAATCTCATCAATAAGAAGCTTGAAAGAATTAATTAAACCCACACATGGTGTGGTGATGAATAAGAAAAGAAGAAAGAATAGAGGTAAAAGGTATCTCTCCCAAATAATGTTGCTCCCATCACCATCGTGCCTCATGAAAGTGAATCAAATATGTTGATGGAGGATGATGATATTGATGATGATTTTGTGATGCCTATTTCTTGTTGTGATGATTATGATTGGGAAGACAACTATATCAATTATGATCTTGAAAATATTTCTATCACTTGCTTGGAAGAATATGATAATAATGTCTCCTATACTATTGGTGCCATTCATGCTATTGATAAAAATGATTGTGATGATATGCAAAACCACAAGCTTGGGGATGCTATGTTGATGAGTATGATCTGTTCGAAGATCTATTTGCTGGAAATAATGCATGTCCTAAGCTTGGGGATGCTTTTTTTAATGAATATGATCCTTTGATTCCTTCTACTTTCGATAAGAAAATTTATTATGATGATAGCATGCCTCCTATTTATGATGATTACATTGATGAAAGTGGGTTTGGAAGAGTGTCAACTCTAGGTAGTAGTGATCCCACTATTTTGGGGGGTGCTGAATCTTATTACAATATTTATGAAAGTGGATTTGGAGATGTCATGACTCTATTTAGTGATACATCCACTATTTTGGAAGAGGTTTCAATTGATTATGACAATGAAGTTGCTATCTATGATGATTATTATGATGACATCTATGCCATAAAGAGTGATAAATCTTCTATGATTGTGCATCATGAAGAGAGTGTTTTATGTGATGGTTATATAGTTGAATTCATTCATGATGCCTCTGAAAATTATTATGAGAAAGGAACTTATGCCCTTACATATCTCAATAATATAAAGTTTCTTCTCTATGTGTTGATTGTTTTGAAGTTGCACTTATTTTGCCTTCTTATGCTAGTTGATTATTGTTCCCATAAGTTGTTTGCTCACAAAATCCCTATGCATAGGAAGTGGGTTAGACCTAAATGTGCTAGTCTTATGCTTCATGATGCTCTCTTCATGTTTCAATTCTTATCTTTTCTGCGAGCATCATCGAAATCATCATGCCTAGCTTAAAAGGCATTAAAGAAAAGCGCTTGTTGGGAGACAACCCAACACTTTTACCTACTGTTTTGTGTGTTCGCATGCTTATGATACTTTATTAATCATGTTTTATTGCTTTTGTTTCAATAAAGTGCCAAGTAAAGCCTTTAGGATCTTGTTGGGTGATAGTTACTTTGATCTTGCTAGAAAACAGAAACTTTTGCGCTCATGAAAATAATTCTAGTTTTTAACAGAAGAGAGATATTGGGTTGATTCTTTTTGCAGAAGATTAATATACAAATTTCTCACGTGGTCCTAAATTTTCAAAAAAAATGGAGTAGTAGAAATAGGGTTTGAGTACAGATTACTACAGACTGTTCTGTTTTTGACAGATTCTGTTTTCAATGCATAGTTTGCTTGTTTTCTAGTTTCTATGGCTTATATTGCTCAATATAAATTGTAGAAATGATATGATACAGTAGGAATTGTGTGAAAACAATTATGAATCTTTTATTTTATAATACCAAAAGTGGAATGGTTTGCTCTTTATCATACTAACCTATTTCACAAAGTTCCGTTAAGTTTTGTGTGATTGAAATTCTGAAGTTTTGGGTGAGATGTCGATATGAGGAAAATAAGGAGTGACAATACCCTAAGCTTGAGGATTCCCGAGGCACCCCAAGGTAATATTCAAGGAAGATCCAAGCAACTAAGCTTGGGGATGCCCCGGAAGGCATCCCCTCTTGCGTCTTCAACATTATTGGTAACCTCACTTGGGGCTATGTTTTCATTCGTCACATGATATGTGTTTTGCTTGGAGCATCATTTTATTTTTTAGGATTTGCTTTCTGTTATTGAGAATAATGTTTGCGTCCTTTGTTTCAATAAAAGTGGCAATGATAGCCTTTGCCATGCATATTTTGTAAGTATACATGTTGCTGTTTGAAAACAGAAAGTTTACCGTTGTTGAAAAAAATCCCTACAAAATCCAGTATGTGATAAAATGTTGAAACTTTTTGCATATTAAGCTCTGATAAATTTTCTACGGTGTGGAAAATTTTCATAATGTTTGGAGTTGAATAAGTATTGATACTCTTGCTTTCTTTACAGACTGTACTGTTTTGGAAGATTGCTATTATACTTGCATTGTTTGCATATGTTTGCTTGTTTAATGATTCTATTTGTGGATAGGAGTATTAAATATGCAGAGGCATTTAGTATGCAATGTTGAATCATAATTTTAGTTAGTTGCTACAGTAGAGAATGATAAGGATTTTGCATTGGTTTATACTAACTTATCTCACGAGTTCTTGTTGAGTTTTGTGTGGATGAAGCTTTTGAGATTTAGGAAAACCGTGATATGAGAGGAATTAAGGAGATACAAAAGCTCAAGCTTGGGGATGCCCAAGGCATCCCAAGCTAATATTCAAGAAGTCTCAAGCATCTAAGCTTGGGAATGCCTCGGTAGGCATCCCACCTTTCTTCATCAACAATTATCGGTTAGTATCGGTTGAGCCTAAGTTTTTGCTTCTTCACAGGAGTTGTGTTATTGTTGGAATGTCATTTTATTTTGTTTTGCTTTATTTTTTAATAAAGTACTTAGATCTGAAAGTTTTTAAATAAAATAGAGTCCTCAAATAGTTGACAGAGAGGCTAAGTAAGCGGCATTCACATCCTGTCAACGAAGCTCTTTTCTATGTCATTTACTCTTGTGATTCACTTATATCATATGAGTAAATTGTTGAATAAATTGAATGTCATGAAGTTGAAATCATATCATGCCTAGTGGTAGCTTCACATTGGGTTTAGAAAGTGAAATCGTTTGAGGCTTGACAATCACAATATTGGTCATACAAGCAATTCACGAATAATTAGTATAAGGAAGAGAACCTTCACATGAAAATATACTATCACGGAAATCTTTTGTGATTGTGAGTCCCCTTCAAAATATTATATGCCAAAAAATTTGACGTTGGATAAGGAAGAAAACGTAATGATTTATGTTTGTTCATATTCACATAGAAGTTATATTGTCATAGATCCTTCAACATGTGGTGCTTGCCCCCCATCTTTGCTAGCCAAAAATTCCGCACCAAGTAGAGATACTACTTGTGCATACAAAAACCCTTAAACCCAAATCTTATTTTTAAGATTCCACCATACCTACCTATATTTGGTATTCTTTTGCCATTCTAATCAAATTTGTATGTGCCATCTCTAATTTTCAAAATAAATTTATCTTTTGTGTGGTCGTACCGCTCGCAAGGTGGTGAGAGGTGGACAATATTTTCCATGCTAGATGTGTTATTATCATGATGAGTGTTTATTCACTGGTCATTGCACGAGAGTAAGGCAAAGGTATTAGGGATGCCCAGTCCCGAAATGAAAAATGAATTTACTTTATGTTGTCAAATAATAAATTCCTTGGAAAGTGTTGGTATGGAGGGCACCCGTGGATACGGTAAGCCATGAAAGTGAAAGTATGGTGGAAAAAGGAATAAACTTTATTTTCTGTTTGGGAACCACCTATGATATATCTAGCATGGAAAGTGTTGGGAGCTCTAAGTCGTTTTCATTGGTGGGAAAGTATGCCTCCCAAAATGTTTTTATATCTCAATTTTCACTTTGAGCTCTGGCACCTCTACAAATCCCTACTTCTTTTTATGAAGGGCCTATATTTTACTTTTTAGTATTTACTTTTATGCAAAGAGTCAAAGTATTCCTCTCTATTCCTTTTTATTTTCTCTTTTGGTAAGCATCATGTGGTGAGGAAAGATCTAGGCACATATGTCGAGTTGAATATGGGTAGCATGAGTTATTATTGTTGACATCACCCTTGAGGTGAATACATTGGGAGGCAAAACAATAAGCCCCTATCTTTCTATGTGTCCGTTTGAAACATTTTGATCATGTGTATGCAGTGAGTGTTAAAAATCATAGAAGACTATATGATGGTTGAGTATCTGGAGCTCTTATTTAAACTCTGTTGAATAAGTTGAATTGCAATTGCTTGATGACTAAGAACATAGGTTGTTAGGTTTCAAGAGAATTCATTGTATACTTGGTAAAGGGTGGAAGGCTCGGCCTTATGCCTGGTGTTTTGTTCCACTCTTGCCACCCTAGTTTCCGTCATACCGGTGTTATGTTCCTTGATTTTGCGTTCCTTATGCGGTTGGGTGTTATGGGAACCCCTTGACAGTTCGCTTTGAATAAAACTCCTCCAACAAGGCCCAACCTTGGTTTTACATTTTCCTAACAACCTATTACCCTTCCCTTGGGTCGTCCAACCCGAGGGTCATCTTTATTTTAACCCCCCGGGCCAGTGCTTCTCTAAGTGCTGGTCCGAACAGGGCGATGTCCGGCGCCCCCTGGGCAACCCGGGCCTATGCCAACTCGACATCTTGCCCATCCGGTGTGCCTTGAGAACGAGATATGTGCAGCTCCTATCGGGATTGTCGGCACATTCGGGCGGCTTTGCTGGTCTTGTTTTACCATTGTCGAAATGTCTTGTATCCGGGATTCCGAGACTGATCGGGTCTTCCCGGGAGAAGGAATATCCTTCGTTGACCGTGAGAGCTTGTGATGGGCTAAGTTGGGACACCCCTGCAGGGTTTGAACTTTCGAAAGCCATGCCCGCGGTTATGTGGCATATGGGAATTTGTTAATATCCGGTTGTAGAGAACTTGACACTTAACTTAATTAAAATGAATCAACCGCGTGTGTAGCCGCGATGGTCTCTTCTCGGTAGAGTCGGGGAAGTGAACACGGTTCTTGTGTTATGCTTGAACATAAGTAGTTTCAGGATCACTTCTTGATCACTTCTAGCTTCTCGACCGTTGCGTTGCTTCTCTTCTCACTCTCATTTGCGTATGTTAGCCACCATACTTGCTTAGTGCTTGCTGCAGCTCCACCTCATTACCTTATCCTAGCTATAAGCTTAAATAGTCTTGATCTCGCGGGTGTGAGATTGCTAAGTCCTCGTGACTCATGGATACTTCCAAACAGTTGCAGGTGCCGATGATACCAGCGCGGGTGGCGCAACCGAGCTCAAGTGGGAGCTCGTTGAAGATCTTGATCGTTGTGTTGTTTCGTTTCCTGTTGATTAGTAGTGGAGCCCAGTTGGGACGACCGGGGATCTAGCATTTGGGGTTGTCTTCCTTTATTTTGGTTCCCTAGTCAGACCTTGATTGTATTCTGGATGATGTATGTTCAACTTGTATTTGTGTGAAGTGGCGATTGTAAACCAACTCTTTATCCCTTTCTTATTCAGTACATGGAATTGTGTGAAGCTTACCCCTCTTGCGACAAACCTACCATGCGGCTATGCCTCTAAGTCGTGCCCCGACACGTGGGAGATATAGCCGCATTGTGGGTGTTACAAGTTCGTATTCAGAGCCATCCCTGACTTAGGAGCCCCCTGCTTGATTGAATCGCTGACGTTGTTGAGTCTAGAACGAAATGTTTTGAGTCTTAGGAATATATATATTGGAGAGTAGGATTCGTTTTACTCCTCAGTCCCTTCGTCTCTCTGGTGAGGCCTCCTGACATAGAAGTTTTGACTCTTCTCTCCTCAAATTTCATGGAAATAAAATTTAGGATCATGTAGGTATCTTGGAACCATCCCGACAGTCTTGTGACGAGAACATTGTTCTTGGTGCCTCCTGACATTTAGGGGTTGTGGAAGTGTCCCGGGGAGTTGAGCTCCGAGGTGTTGTCGTCACAATTTTATCGTTGCAGTTCTGAAATACCTGAGTTCGTCGACATCGAAAATCTCTTTTATGCAATTTTTGGTGAGATAACCTCGACGCCAACCAGTACTGGGGCGGGAGCTCGGGAATATTGCCGTACCTCGTATAACGGATGCTTTTCAAAGGTTGAGGTACACGATTTCCGAAGGTTTCTTGGTTATGTGTTGAAGAATGGATACAACTGGATGTAGGAATTGTTATTTTGGGTGAGATATTATGCTTCCCCTGTATCCCCAACACCTGATTGCATAACCAGAAAGTTTTGGGAGTTTATAAGTGGGAACTCAAGTATCTCATAGGATATCTTTCCAACAGACACATGATACAATATGGGGTCTATCATATGTTTGTTTCCGGCTTATTCTGCGAGCCAAATCCTTTGTTTTGTTTTGGTTTGTGGTATTCGAGTTGCTTCAATGTCAAATGTTGATTCCATACCTTTTCCTAAGTGATGCTCTCATATTTCTATGAGAGTATTAATCCTTCATGATAATCGAGATTGTCATGTCAATCCTTTTCAACCGGCGTGTTTCTCTTCAAGTGGATCCGACCATTTCAACTTCCGCAAGATCAACTCTAAGTTTTTCTCGATGGTATCCATTCCATCTGCCCAAGTTGCCTTTGTTTTCCCGCCCTCCCACCCTTTTTCTTCAAGGACTCGGATTTCTTAATCAAGTATCCTTTTATTGATGGGGATTCTCTCCATTCTTTTCCATCAATGTTCTTATCCGGTGGTTCTCATGAAGATGCTCTACAAGTTTATCATTCTTCATTCTTTTCTTCTCCGGTGGATTTAATTCAAGCTTTGTCGATCATATCCTTTCCTAGGTCCAAATGTTTTCTCATGCCGGTGCACCTCTTAATCGTTCGTCTCTCTCTATTCATATCCAAAGTGCCGAAGATATCTCAGAAGATTCAAGTTTCCATTCTCAATTCGCTCATGTTCTTTTGAGGATGTTATCTCATTCAAGCCATTTAAATCAACCGGTGCAATCTCTCTTCCAAGCAACCATTTCAACGGTGGGTCTTTTGAGTGGGCCCTAACCCACAGGTCTTTTCCCAGGATCTTACCTGACTCTTCTAATTTTTCCGGAGTTATTTTCAAAGTCATTTCAAAGTTTGACATAAGAATGAATTTTCATCAGTCAAATGTCTTTCTCCAAGATCTTTCAAATTCTTTTCATCGTTGGTTCAACCTTTCTAATTTTCATTCTGGAGTGCCTCAACATTGCATGGTGGTGTTTCTCATCATCATTCTCAACATTTGAAGACCGAAGAAGAGTTTTCCTCCAAATCTTATCCGTTCTCTCAAAGACTCATGATTCTTGCTTGATGCCATCCTCTCATAATTGTATTCGATTGCGAGAATTCTTTTCACCCATCCGGAGCAATTCAAGAGTCTTTCCAGTTTGATTCTCCGGAGCCCATCATCTCAGAATTATTCACTCTCAGTGTGTAGCTATCGTTCTCCAAATCTTATCGGTGAATCGTTCAAATATCCTCTAATCAGTTCATGATCTCTCCGTTCTCATGTATCTAAATCCCCTCAAGTATCTTCGTTCATTTTCTAATTCTTCCCAGTGTTTCTTTATCTTTTCCTCGTTCATTTTCAATTCTTTTGGTGGTCCGTTCAAGATTCCTCTTCCTATATTCTCATATCAATTCATTCGTTCATTCCAAATCCTGCCGGTGGTTCGTTGAAGACCTTTCCAAGCTTGCGCTATATCGCTCTTTAATCCTTTTCAACGAGAATAAGTAGTATGCAAAATCCGTGAATTGTCATCAATCTAAATTGGTGAAGGATACGCATAATGTAATTGTTTCATCCAAGTGATCTAATCTCTTCTTTCTAGAGTGGTTCATCATGTCACATTCTCGGTTCGAGATGCTTCATCTTTTCTTTTCCGGAGTTTCAAGTTTTCCGCATTATCTCGTCGCGAAGCTCCATCTACATCATCGCAAGGCTTCACCTTATGTTCTCAACTTCTCTTTCTTTTTATCATCCTTTTATTACAAGAGTTCTTCATGGAGGCTCTACATCGTGGTTCGTCAAGGATTCCTTTCATTCTTCAATTGTCCTCAAGATTTCTATCGCCAAGCTGTACTGTAAAATAAACATGGTGCTCAACACATGTTTTGTTTTGAGGAGTTCAAGCATTCTTCGTATTGCATGCCAAAGTGCAATTCTTTCAAACTTATCTTTTGAGGTGGTGTTATGTAACTCTTGACAATTTCCCTTCGGGTGTCATGATTCAACAGTTGTAAAGAATGAGATAGTTAAACCCATCAATTTGTTCGAGCATGAGCTCTTCTCAACCCATCAATCTCTTCATTGGAGTTATCTTGGGTTATATTTCACCTAAAGACATCCCTAAGGAATATTTCTATTGTGGTGCTTAGCAATAATCCAAGTTTCCTCCTATTCTCGCGATGAAAGAAGTTTTTCATCTCTTCGTCGTTCAGCATCAATTATTGTTTTCATTGGTGGCAGAATTTCTCCTTAATTTCGAGGTGTTTTGCATAAGCCCACAACAAGCTTACTTTTTTCGTTGTTGGTTTTACAACAACTCCGTTCGACCCTTCTCCTAAAGATGTTTTTTCAAGCTCATTTGAGGTATAAGATGTTGTTTTATCCTTCGTTCTTTTGATTCCATTCTTAAATTTGCTCCGGAGGCATTGTGATGTTGCTCTCTTCGACCCATCATCTTGTTTTGTCAAGATCATGTTCAATTCCTTCCATTTATAGTCGGAGTGCTGCCCAAATTATATCATTCTTATTCCTTCCCTATCTTGTTTTAACCAGAGTGGTTTCAATTCTTTCTTCTCCATTGTGCTCGGCATTCATAGTTTTGCAAACTCCAAGGTTCACATGGTCTTCTGTGTTCCTCTTCCCTAACGGAGTGTTTTTAACTTCGTTCACCTTTGTTGTTTTTTCTCTTCTTTCCAGTTGTTCAACCTCTCAAGATTCTTTGGTTTCACTCGTTTGTCAAAGAAGCAACTTAGTTTTACCTCTTCTCTTCCTCTTCCATTTCTCTCCGGTGCGATCCTAGATCTCGGGACGAGATCCTCTCGTAGTGGTGGAGTGTTGTGACACCCCAAGACCGGTGCTCCAGATGCTTTCCTTGTTTTCCGAGATTCGTCATGTGATTTGTTTGGTTCATTGCATTCATCTTTGCATCATGTGCATTGCATCATGTCATCATGCCATCATTTTATGAAAGCTAACTAAAACTCACTTAAATATATTGCATGGATTTCTGATCCATTTAAATTGAGGGAACTCACATGGTGGTTTCTCTTTAAAACATATCCTCCCAATATTTAGGGAGCTATTATAAAATATTCCATTTTTCGGAATCACCCATAAACACACTTGCAAATATTCCCCATGTCTTTTCTAGTTCAAGTTTGACTTCAAAACCTTTCCCAAAATTCTCTTCCCATTTACCGAGGTTCCTTAAAAAATCCACACATTTTTGGGCACATCAAAATCCTACCCCTTGTTCAAACCATTTGAATTAAATTCAAATGCTTTTGAATTGAAACCTTGCAATCTTGCCTCTCCTATTTTTCGTGGACCGTGCTCTTTTTTACGAGTCCGTGAAAATTATTTCCATGCCCAGATTCCACCCCTACCTTCACTCTCTTTTCTTTCTCTTTTTTCTGTTTTGTTTTAAAATGGAAAAAGAGAGAGAGGGAGAGAGAAGCCCAGCCCAGGCCGGCCTCACTAGGCCCATCCTTCCCCCGTAGGCCCAGCTAACCTAAACCTAACCCTCTCCCCGACCGAAACCTCTCTCTCCCTCGATCCCTTCCCTCGTCTCCCTCCTATGTCGCCAGAGATACAAGCACGCAAGCGCAGCCATCTCGCCGATCCCCTGCTCGATCATCATCGCCGTCTCGCAAGCCGCCGTTAGTCACCGCAGAACCAGGCTGCTGTCGTGCCATCTCGCCTCCTCCCCGCGTCTGGTCGCCGCCGGTGCTCACGACCAGCGCAGTGCCTCTACTCGCGGATGCCGCTGCCAGTGCCCGGACATTGCTGCTGCTTCGCCGCCCACCTCCCATCATTGACCGCCAAGACTGTCTTGTGCTGCCATGTTTTGGTTTCACCAAGTTCCATCAAGCCGGCCGTGTACGTCTACCGTTGCCATGGGTTTTTCATCAAGTTCGACTACAACATGAAGATATGTACAAGTACGCGGGTTCGCCGAGTATGACTACTCATGGGATCCGTCAAGTTCATCTACGTGGTGTACGCGTACTCATCCGGGATGCGTCGAGTACCTCTATGGAAGACCCGAACGTCTACGAACCGTGTACGACGACCGTCGCCGAAGGCCATTGAGTGAACAACTACCATTGTCGTGGATTCAACAAGATAATGTGTACAACTACTTCCATGACGACCGTGTACCACTACCGTCGCGAGAACGACTACTTCCTACGACCGTCCCGAGAACACATACTTTACCAAACTCGAACCGCTCCGTAAACGCACCTTTCGAAGGTATAACCGCCAAGACGATACCCGTGGACGAATGCATGTGTGTTGTATGAGATGCCAGTGTTCGCACCGTGCCCGTTTGTTTCATGCACGTCCCCGTTAACCTTGCCTCGAACCCGTGGGACACCCGGAATCCGGGATCACCCCACCATTCTTGCGTGACTCGCTCCGTACACTTGCTCTTTGCACCAGTACTCCAACGAGTTACCGGGACCCGGAATGTTGACCAAATGCTTCATATCATGTTCATGTCAACTTTTAACAAAAATTGCATAAAAACTTGCACATGTCATCCGCATCATGATAATAACATTTAAAATGTTTAAAATTGTTGTTGCATTAAATTGCTAATGCACATGAGGTTTTACCGGAATTGTTGTTTGATGTTTTCAGCCTCATTTAAAATGCCTAACTGTGTATTTCAGTCATGCTTCACCCCTTGCCATGTTTAAGAACTTTAATATTGATGGGTACCTAGACGAGAGAGAACTAAATAAGTCATGTGGTGTTTCGTCAATATGCAACTCGTTGCATATTGAGCTCCACTTAATTTGTATTAAGGTTCGTGCACTTTGCCATGCCATGCCTCATTAAACCGGACATGCATCATACTTGGTTGTGCATCATGCCATGTTTATGTGATGGTTGTTTATGCTTGCTTCTTTCCGGGTTGCTTCTCTCGTTAGCTTCGGTTTCGTTCCGGAGTTGTGAGGATCCATTCAACTACGTCCGTTTGTCTTCTTCTTGGACCCGTTCTTCTTCCTTGCGAGATCTCAGGCAAGATGACCATACCCTCGAAATCACTTCTATCTTTGGGTGCTAGTTGTTTGTTCTATCTCTATGTCGCGCTACCTACCACTTGTTATATCATGCCTTCCATATTGCCATATCAAGCCTCTAACCCACCTTCCTAGCAAACCGTTGCTTGGCTATGTTACCGCTTTTGCTCAGCCCCTCTTATAGCGTTGCTAGTTGTAGGTGAAGTTGAAGTTTGTTCCTTGTTGGAACATGGATATGTTGGGATATCACAATATTTTTTTTAATTAATGCATCTATATACTGGGTAAAGGGTGGAAGGCTCATCCTTATGCATGGTGTTTTGTTCCATTCTTGCCGCCCTAGTTTCCGTCATACCAGTGTTATATTCCTTGATTTTGTGTTCCTTACGCGGTTGGGTGTTATGGGAACCCCTTGACAGTTCGCTTTGAATAAAACTCCTCCAACAAGGCCCAACCTTGGTTTTACATTTGCCTAACAACCTATTACCCTTCCCTTGGGTCGGCCAACCCGAGGGTCATCTTTATTTTAACCCCACTGGGCCAGTGCTTCTCTAAGTGTTGGTCCGAACTGGGCGATGTCCAGCGCCCCTTGGGCAACCAGGGTCTATGCCAACCCGACGTCTTGCCCATCCGGTGTGCTCTAAAAACGAGATATGTGCAGCTCCTATTGGGATTTGTCGGCACATTCGGGCGACTTTGCTGGTCTTGTTTTACCATTGTCGAAATGTCTTGTAACCAGGATTCCGAGACTGATCGGGTCTTCTTGGGAGAAGGAATATCCTTCGTTGACCGTGAGAGCTTGTGATGGGTAAGTTGGGACACCCCTGCAGGGTTTGAACTTTCGAAAGTCGTGCCCGCGGTTATGTGGCAGATGGGAATTTGTTAATATCCGGTTGTAGAGAACTTGACACTTAACTTAAATATGAATCAACCACGTGTGTAGCCATGATGGTCTCTTCTCGCCGGAGTCCTGGAAGTGAACACAGTTCTTGTGTTATGCTTGAACATAAGTAGTTTCTGGATCACTTCTTGATCACTTCTAGCTTCTCGACTGTTGTGTTGCTTCTCTTCTCACTCATTTTCGTATGTTAGCCACCATACTTGCTTAGTGCTTGCTGCAGCTCCACCTCATTACCTTATCCTACCCATAAGCTTAAATAGTCTTGATCTCGCGGGTGTGAGATTGCTGAGTCCTTGTGACTCACGGATACTTCCAAACAGTTGCAGGTGCCGATGATACCAGTGCAGGTGGCGCAACTGAGCTGAAGTGGGAGCTCGTTGAATATCTTGATCGTTGTGTTGTTTCGTTTCCTGTTGATTAGTAGTGGAGCCCAGTTGGGACGATCGGGGATCTAGCATTTGGGGTTGTATTCCTTTATTTTGGTTCCGTAGTCGAACCTTGATTGTATTCTGGATGATGTATGTTTAACGAGTATTTGTGTGAAGTGGCGATTGTAAGCCAACTCTTTTTACCTTTCTTATTCAGTACATGCAATTGTGTGAAGATTACCCCTCTTGCGATAAACCTACCATGCGGCTATGCCTCTAAGTCGTGGCCCAACACGTGGGAGATATAGCCTCATTGTGGGTGTTACATGCAGCCTCCAACTTGCGGGTCTCTTGGACGATGAAGGCTTGCTTCTCAGTGTACTGCCGCCTCGCCCTCTGCTTTAACGGGCGTACGTTGGGGTACACCTTCAGGTGGTGCTCTATCAGCCCTCTTGGGACCCGTACCAGCTGATCGGGCTCCCAAGCGAACACTTCCTTGTTCGCGCGCAAGAACTTCACCAGCGCCTCCTTCTGATCAGGATCGAGGTTGGCGCTGATGGTAAAGGTTGCCCCCGAGGACCCGTTCTCCTCGACTGGCACTTGCTTGGTTTCTGCCTTGTCTTGAGTGAACAACTGCTTCTTCTTGGTCGGTGCGGCTCCCTTGGTCTTGGAGGTGTCCGCGTCGGCGGGCTGCGCCGTCGCGGCGGTCTTGAGGGCAAGCTTGAGCGTCATCAAGGCTTCCTTGGTGTCCCCAACTACTGTGAGGACACCCTTGCTCCCGGGCATCTTCATGAGGTTGTAGGTCGGATGGGTCGCCGCCATGAACTGAACCAGGGCCGGGTACCCGAGGATGGCGTTGTACGGAAGGCCGATGTGGGCGATGTCGAAGTCGACCAGCTCGGTGCGGTAGTTGTCACGCGTGCCGAAGGTGATGAGAAGGTGGACCCGCCCCAGGGAGTGAGCGGAGCCTCCACCAACCCCTGAGAAAGGCTTGCTTGGGCGGAGCCGCTCGAGAGGTACATGGAGAAGGCCGAAGGCCTCGACTAAGAGCACGTTGAGTCCAGCGCCGCCGTCAATGGGCGTCTTGGTGATGGACACGTTGTAGATGGTGGGTGTGCAAAGCATTGGGAGCACACCCGATCCGACAGTAGAGACGGGGTGATCCCCTGAGTCAAAGGTAAGGTCGGCCTCGGGCGCGGCCCAGCCCAGTGGAGCCCCCGAGCGCTTGTAAGTGGCACCGATCTGGCGAAGGAATGGCTTGATATGACGATCCGAGGGCGGCGCTTGTGAGCCGCCGAGGAGGGCCGCGACCGCGTGGTGCGTCGGTGCCGCGTAGCGCGCAGCAAAGAGACCGCGCAGCTCCTCCCAAGATGCCACCATGGATCCAGGGAGGTTGAGCAGCCAGGCGCGCGGTGCACCAGTGAGGGCCATGGGAAGCCAGTTGGCCATGACCTTGTCGTCGCCCCTGGCCTTAAGGACGGCCTCCTTGTATGCGAGCAGGAAAGCCGACTGGTCCACTGCGTCGTCGTAGCACGGTGACATCTCCGGCTTGAACTTGGGTGGCCACTGCACCTGTCGCAAGGCGGGAGCAAGGGCTCGGAGCCCCCAGGCGTCACTGTGGGCACCCGTAGATCCAGCCGGAAGGGCGGCGCCAGTCATGGAGAATGGGCGTGAAGATGGTGGAGCGCGACTTGCCGGAAGGAAAACTCCGGTGCACCCCTACCTAGCGCGCCAAATGTCAGATCTCGGGTTCCGACAAAAACATCAAGGTTCGAACACTGGGGTGCGCATGAAGATCTCCCCCCTACCGAATCACGCCCTCAGCCACACCGGGATCTCTAAGATTGGCTCGACGAACTCGCAACACAAGGGACACAAGATTTATACTGGTTCGGGCCACCATTGTGGTGTAATACCCTACTCCAGTGTGGTGTGGTGGATTGCCTCTCGGGCTGAGGATGAACAGTACAAGGGGAAGAACAGCCTCCTGAGGTGAGGTGTTCTTGTGCTTGGTGGGTGTGAGGATGGGTTGGATCCCGTCCAAGATGAGATGGCTGAGGCTCAGTTGCCTCCTACTGTGGTGGCTTATCCTATTTATAGAGGCCCTGGTCCTCTCCCCAAATATTGAGCGTAAAGGGATGCCAGAACGGCCAATTTGAAAGGGGACAGCTAGTACAAGTTATCCAGCCAAAAGCAGTCTTCGCCTGCCAAAGGCTCTGGTGGTGACGCTGCCTTGGGCTCCATGGTGACCTCCGTCTTGCCGTCCTGCTAGTCTTGGTCTTGTTGCACCAATATGGAAACCTTTTCTTGACGCCTTGGTACTCCTCGCCTGCACTTTCCTCCTTAGCACCAAAGAGGAAACAAGGACAGTGCGCGTGCTGGCGCCCGCCTGGTGCCCGCCTGGTCTCGATCGTCACGGCTCACGTCATTGGAACCTCACGAGGTTTGCCTTGCCATGATCTCTCCGCCCCTCGCGAGCGAGCCTGGTGAGGCCGCTCCTGATGAGGTCTTGCGTCGCCCGCCTCGCGAGGCTTGGCCCGTCACGAGGGTCTCGAATGCTTGTTGGTGAAGATGGGCCGTATAGGCCCGTTTGCAGGGCCACGCCCTGGGCCACAGGCAGGCAAGTCTACAGACTCCCATTCCCAGAACGCCGACAGCCTTGTCTTGGTTTCCCGCTCCTGACGTAGTGCTCAGTCATTTTCCTCTTGATGGCCAGGCTGATGTTCGCAACGAACAGCAGGAAGGCGGAGGCCAAGGCCCTCGTGGCCAAGCGACCCACCGTGGCCACGGCAACCCCGACACAGAAGGAATAGGCTACCTCACGTCCTCCTGCAACTGGGTTGGCTTCTAGAGGCTTAGGGGGCCAGCCTCCGGAGAAGTCCGCCTCCGCGGCCAAGCTGACTCCGGAGGCGCCCGTCCTCAGCGCACCCACTGGGGGTCCGAGGGCTCCGAAGCCCCCAGCCATCCTTGCTGCCATTGCTTCGCCAGCCCTGGTGTCGGTGACACCTCGACTCCATACCGTCATGCCGGTGGGCCGTGGCTCCTGCGCCTTACCCGGTGCTCTGGAGGACCGGCTCTGAGCTGATCTTCAGGGCACCGACCGGCGCGTGGAGGCGGACTGTCTGGGGCTGGTTTGGGGTTGGCTCCAGGCCGACTCGTCCGCCAGGGTAGCCTGGGCCCAGGCCCAGGCCACTACCGACGAGGGCAAGAAGGCGGCCGGCGTGGCCGTAGCTGCTCGGGATGCATCACTGGCTGCGCAGCGACCGCTGAGAAGTGCTGCCGCATGGTGGTGGCTGAGTTGATGGCCCTCTGCGACGAGTAGGCCGCCAGCGCCCCCCAACTCGAGGTGCAAGAGGGGGAGCTAAAAGAGCGGGAGGCCACGCTCGACAACCGCGGCACTGAACTAGAGCAGGCAGCCCAGGAACAGGCCGCAGAGCGCAGTCGCCTGGAGAAGCTGAAGGAAGGAGTGGAGGCGACCCAGACGCTCATCTCCGAGGAGAAGACCCAGCTGGAGGCTAGGGAGAAAATCCTTGCCGCGGCTGAGAAGACGGCCACCGTGGGGCGCGACACCTTCGTCTTCCTCGAGCTGAGGTCCCACAAGGCACTACAAGATCTTTACGGGGGTCGGTACGAGAAGCAAGCTGGCGACTCCAGAGGAAGGCCCCGCCGGGCTGCTCCCCAAGCTTACCATGGCCCTCGAGGGCGTCGTTGTTGGAGTAAGCCCCATGGTGGAGGGAGAGGCTCGTGCACTTTTTACTTCGGCCGCGACACGCGTCTTCATCCATCTCCATCTTCGGGACCCCAGCTTCGACCTTGGCGCGCTGCTCGAGCCCGTGGATCCTGAACTCCATGATGATACCACCGAGGCCATGAAGGAGGAGGTGGAGGCCTTGCTGCAGAAGTTCCTCTGAGTCGACCTAGCGGCTGCGGCTGACAAGGATGGCGGCAACGTTGTCGATGACGGGCCTCCCGAGGCGGGCGATGGTGGTTTCCAAGGCTGAGGAAGAGGCTTGAAGGCAGCGCTCCTCCCTATTTAGTCCTACAACATTTATCATGCCTCGTGGAGGCGTAAGAACTTATGCTTTTGAACTTTTAAGAAACAGTATGTTTGTAATAATTTGCTCGGGTTCCATGATTTCCTGTACATTTGCCCAGCCCCACGCATACCTCAGCCGCCATTGGATCATCTGAATCACCAGGACGAGATCAAGGGGTGAGGGGCTACCTGACCAGTGAGGCTCCTGAGTCGCGATGCTCAAGAGTCCCCGTTGACGTACAAACAACCCTCAAAAAGAACATGCGGGTGTAGGTTTTGGCGTTCTTCATCGGCAGGGCCCGGCCTCGTGCATACCTCAGCCGCCATTGGGTCGTCCAGATCACCAGGACGAGACCAAGGGGTGAGGGTCTACGTGACCAGTGAGGCTCCTGAGTCGTGATACTCAGGAGTCCCCCTTGACGTACGAACAAACCTCCATACCTTTCCTCGTTGACTTCTCGCTTGGGAGGGGTGCGGAAGACCAGGTCCGTGGGATTTGGCGAGGTTGCGTACACTAGGCGTGACCTGAGCGTAGCCCCCGTACCCCAGCCCCCTGGTGGCTCTCCTGAGGTTACCACAGCCGCTAGGCTACCCTCAGTTGTTTATTCACTAGCGCGGAGCCTCGTGCTTCCACTCTTGCATGGGCATAGCCGCTCCTCGACAGTGTCCTCCGCCACCGAGGAACATGGGGCTTCCACTGGCACATTGATACGTCCCCAATGTATCTATAATTTTTGATTGTTCCATGCTATTATATTATCTGTTTTGGATGTTAATGGGCTTATTTATACACTTTTATATTATTTTTGGGACTAACATACTAACCCAAGACCCAATGCAAATTGCTGTTTTTTTGCCTATTTCAGTGTTTCGCAGAAAAGGAATATCAAACAGAATCCAAACGGAATGAAACCTTCGGGGGAGTTATTTTTGGAACAAACGTGATCCAGGGGACTTGGAGTGGACGTCAAGAAATCAATGAGGAGGCCACGAGGCAGGGAGGCGCGCCCCCATCGTCGTGGGCCCCTCGTGGCTCTACCAACCTACTTTTTCCTCCTATATATATCCATATACCCCAAAAACATCCAGGAGCACCACAAAACCCTATTTCCACCGCCGCAACCTTCTGTACCCAAGATATCCCATCTTGGGTCCTTTTCCGGAGCTCCGTCAGAGGGGGAATCAATCATAGATGGCTTCTACATCAACACCATAGCCTCTCCGATGATGTGTGAGTAGTTTACTTCAGACCTTCGGGTCCATAGTTATTAGCTAGATGGCTTCTTCTCTCTCTTTGGATCTCAATACAATGTTCTCCTCGATCTTCTTGGGGATCTATTTGATGTAACTCTTTTTGCGTTGTGTTTGTCTAGATCCGATGAATTATGGGTTTATGATCAAGTTTATCTATGAACAATATTTTATTCTCCTCTGAAATCTTTTATGTATGATTGGTTATCTTTGCAAGTCTCTTCGAATTATCAGTTTGGTTTGGCCTACTAGATTGATCTTTCTTGCAATGGGAGAAGTGCTTATCTTTGGGTTCAATCTTGTGGTGTCCTTTCCCAGTGACAGTAGGGGCAGCAAGGCACGTATTGTATTGTTTCCATCGAGGATAAAAAGATGGGGTTTATATCATATTGCTTGAGTTTATCCCTCTACATCATGTCATCTTGCCTAATGCATTACTCTATTCTTATGAACTTAATACTCTAGATGCATCCTGGATAGTGGTCGATCTGTGGAGTAATAGTAGTAGATGCAGAATCGTTTCGATCTACTTGTCGCGGACGTGATGCCTATATACATGATCATGCCTAGATATTCTCATAATTATGCACTTTTATATCAATTGCTCGACAGTAATTTGTTCACCCACTGTAATACTTATGCTATCTTGAGAGAAGCCACTAGTGAAACCTATGGCCCCTGGGTCTATTCTCCATTATATTAAGCTCCCGTCAACTAGCTATTTCTGGCGCCATTTATTTTGCAATCTTTACTTTCAATCTATATCATAAAAATAACAAAAATATTTGTCTTATTATTATTATGTCTATCAGATCTCACTCTCGTAAGTGACCGTGAAGGGCTTGACAACCCCTTTATCCTGTTGGTTGCGAGGTTCTTATTTGCTTGTGTAGGTACGAGGGACTTGCCTATAGTCTCCTACTGGATTGATACCTTGGTTCTCAAAAACCGAGGGAAATACTTACGCTACTTTTCTGCATCACCCTTTCCTCTTCAAGGGAAAACCAACGCAGTGCTCAAGAGGTTGCAAGAAGGATTTCTGGCGCCGTTGCCGGGGAGATCTACGCAGAAGTCAAGACATACCAAGTACCCATCACAAACTCTTATCCCTCGTATTACATTATTTGCCATTTTCCTCTCCTTTTCCTGTCCCCCACTTCACCCTTGCTGTTTTATCCGCCCTTCTTCTGTTCGTCTTTCCATTTGCTTTGATGTCTTACTTGGCACGTTTGTTCATTTGGTTGGAATAGTTGTTTATTTATTGCTAAACTGAGAACCTAAGATCTATGGATCCTCATCCTCTTGCTAATCTTTTTAAGAGATCCAATTATGATGAACCAATTGCTAGTGAGTTTAGTGCACTAGATTATCTTTATGAAGTTTTGCTTGAAATTCATGAATCTGAAATTTGTGATGAAGTACTTTATGGAGTGATTTACGATGGATCTTTGAATAGAAAGCATGATTGCAATGATGATAGTATAAATTCTATTAATGTCAATTGTGCTTATAATATGCAAAATCCTAAGCTTGGGGATGCTAGTTTTGCTATGTCTACTACTTGTTGCAATGATCATGATTGGGGTGGTTCTTCTTATGATCTTAAAAATTTATTTAAGCTCCATGATGATAAATGAGATTGATTATAATGTTTTCAATAATATTAAAAGTGGGATTGGAGAGGTCATGACTTTAGTTAATGTTAATCCCACTATTTTGGAAGAGTGTCAACTTTGCATACATGTGGATCGTGTTAAGAATATGTTTTGTGATGTCTATATTGTTGAATTTTCTTATAATCCTACATGTAATTATTATGAGAGAGGAAAATATGGTTGTAGAAATTTTCATGTTACTAAATTACCTCTCGTTATGTTGAGATTGCTATTGTTTCTTTCCTCTTCCATGCATATGCTAGTTTTTGCTTGCCTTGATAATTTGTTTGCCTATAAGATGCCTATGCATAGGAAGTATGTTAGACTTAGATGTGTTTGTCATGTGTTTTATGATTCTCTCTTTGTGCTTCAATTCTTGTCTTTCATGTGAGCATCGTTGAAATCTTATGCCTAGCTATAAGGCTTTAAAGAAAAGCGCTTGTTGGGAGACAACCTAATATTTCCCTTGCTGTTATTCAATAAATAATTCATCGAGCCTCTGTTTAGATGTGGTTTTATGCTTTTAACTAGTGTTTGTGCCAAGTAGAACCTTTGGAAAGACTTGGGGAAAGTCTTTGCGATCTTGTTGTAAAAAACAGAAACTTTAGCACTCACGAGATTTGCTGCCATTTTTTTACTGGAGAGTGCGATTAAGTTGATTCTTGTCAAATATGATCAATAGATAAATTCCTCACGTTCAAAAATTTATTTTAGAATTTTTGGGGTTACAGAAATATTTGAAACCTACAGCTTACTACAGACTGTTCTGTTATTGACAGGTTCTGTTTTTCGCGTGTTGTTTCCTTATTTTGATGAATATATGGCTAGTTGTAGCGACCCGACCCGAATGGATCAAGTGCTCTGTGCTCCGGTGTCATCCCTGGATCACTAATGCTGACACCACACAGTACATCGAAGGATTTATAGCAGAGTGGCAATCACACACTTATTACATCGTTGTCTCAAAGAGAACTTGTTACAATAAATATGGCTTAAGGCCATCTAATAACGATAACAGCGGAAGGCTTGGAAGATAAATGGGTCCATCAACTCCAACGGCATCACTAAGTATAGAACCACGACCTAAAAACACCTTACTCGTCGTCTGAAAAGTCTGCAACATGAAAAGTTGCAGCCCAAAAACGGGTCAGCACATGGAATATGCTGGCAATGTAACACATAGAGGGTAATGGAATGAAACAGCTATACTATATGCATATATGGCTGGTGGAAAGCTCTATGGTTACAGTTTTGCGTAAAGCTAGTTTTTCCCTACTGCAAAGGAATAAATTTATTTAACTATCATGGTGGTTGTTAAACATCGAGAATGGTTGACAGCATTCCGATCCCAATTAAGTGAACAATTAAAACCCAACAACATTAATTAGAAGTAACATGTTGAGATTCACATGATATTCAAGTACTAGAGACTCAAGTTGTCCATAACCGGGGGACACGGCTAATCATGATTAGTTTGTACACTCTGCAGAGATTTGCGCACTTTTCCCCACAAGACTCGATCGCCTCCGTTTGGTTTCTCGCACTACATGGTGTTTGAGAAGACGGATGACCGAGACACAGTCTTTCAGAAGCACTAGCACCTTACATGTGGGGTAGACCGTACCACCTACAACCCCTACATCTGCTAGTCCACCCCGTAAGAGTTCGCACAACTTAGTCAACTATGCCAGAGCCCATAGTAGCATGTGGCTGCACACGGAAGTTTCTAGCATGAATGATCTTATGATCCCTTTGAGCCTGGGTGGCGGTCCAAAATAAAATAGGCAAGTCCTGATAGACATCAGGTGCCTCAATCCACCCAGATGTGTGTTTAAGTTGCCACCTTAGATAAACCATTAAAATTATCAACTCACATCTGTCATGGATATCACTCACCCAATCCACGTCTACTAGCATAGCATGGCATAATAAGCAAACGTAGAAGTAACTCCCAAAGGTTTCATAATAAACAGGTAATAGGTACTACCTCATCTACTTCCCATCCCACAGTTTAATTAGATCCTAATCATGCAATGTGAGAGGATTGATCTAATGCAATAAAATATGGGTTATAGAAAAGGTATGATCAAAGTGTTACTTGCCTTGCTGATGATCCGCGAGACCTAGGGTTTCGAAGTAACAAGCGGCGCAATCCGGGTGATCTATCGCAGACAAACAACAAGCACACAATAAGTACTCATCTAATGCACAGGAAAAACTCGAACGAGAGAACGAACCAGAAAGTTCAACTTAAGAACTCCGGTTGCAAAGAAAGAACGAACCGAACAAAGAAACGGAAAACAAACGGCGGAAGAAAACAACTCGGTTCTAGAAAGTTGAAACTATGTCAAATTTTACTATAGCAAGGCTTGTTCAAGTTGATTAGTCGGAACGGCGGTTTCGAAACGAAACTCCAGGCGCTTGAATCACCTGATTCCGATAAACGAGCGAGAAGAAAGACTAGAACGAAGATCGGATCTGAGATCACGATCGCGGAATAAATCCGACGAGAAGAAATAGACGAACGGTTAAACGAACGGGCGTCGTTAACCGGGAAAAATCGGTGATCACGTTCGTTGAGACGAATGGTCCGAAATAAGAACGAAAACCGATCTAGGGTTTTCGGAAAAGAAAACCGAAACAAAGAACGAAAGAAAACCGGAACGGTTAAGAAAGAACCGGAACGGTTTAGAAGAAAAACTGAACCGAGGGGAGAAAAAGAGACGCGGCGCGGGACAACCTCGGCGAGGCTCCGGCGAACGTGCGGCGACAGCGGCTATAGGGCGGCGGCGGCGGGTGAGGGGCGCGGGGTGGGGCGCGGCTAAGGAGGAGAGGGGCTTGGGATTGATGTGAGGAGAGGGGGGGTTTGGGGTGTATTTATATAGGTGGGGGGGATTACTTGGGGTAGGGGGCAAGCAAAAGAGGGAAAACAAAACAAGGAAAGGGGGGGCTAACCGGCATAGAGTCCCTCTGGGACTCGGCCTAGAGCGAGGGAGGCGGCGGCCTGGCGCTGCGCCTGGCGCTGCACCTGGCGCGCGCGCTGGCGGGGGAGGCGGCCGGTTGGCTGGGCCTTTGGCCCGGCTGGCCTTGGTCCCTTTTTTTTAACTGGATTCGCGCGCAGAAAAACAAAAGAAAACTAAACTAAACGAACTCCAAAATTACTAAAGTAAATTTTCCCCGACTCCTAAAAATGAGTCGAACAAAATGAACTTTACTCCGGACCTAGAATGCAATTTTTGAAAACACGCATTTTTCCCTATCCAAAAAAAAAGCAAACGAAACTCCGGCAAAACCAAAATTTGATATTCATTAAATCTTCATTTTTCCTAAATTTTGGAAAGTCATATTATTCCCTCTCTTGTATTTTTGATATTGGAAAAATAATTGAAGATGAAATAAATAAATCAAATGATCCTCTTTTCAAAATTTGAGAAAACTCTCAAATATGAAAATAACGAAATCTCCAACTCTCTCCGAGGGTCCTTGAGTTGCGTGAAATTTCTAGGATCGACCAAAATGCAAGAAAATATGCTATGCATGATGATCTAATGTATAACATTCCAAATTGCAAATTTGGGATGTTACACTAGTATCGGAGGTTATGAACAATAGAGAAGTTGGAATACAGTAGGTTTAACAGAAATATAAATAAAGAATGAGTTCATTACAGTACCTTAAGTGGTGGTTTGTTTTCTTATACTAACGGAGCTCATGAGATTTTCTGTTTAAGTTTTGTGTTGTGAAGTTTTCAAGTTTTGGGTAAACATTTGATGGATTATGGAACAATGAGTGGCAAGAGCCTAAACTTGGGGATGCCCAAGGCACCCCAAGGTAAAATTCAAGGACAACCAAAAGCCTAAGCTTGGGGATGCCCCAGAAGGCATCCCCTCTTTCGTCTTCTTCCATCGGTAACTTTACTTGAGGCTATATTTTTATTCACCACATGATATGTGTTTTTCTTGGAGCGTCTTGTATGATTTGAGTCTTTGCTTTTTAGTTTACCACAATCATCCTTGATGTACACACCTTTTCATATATACACACATGAATTGGAATTTATTAGAATACTCTATGTGCTTCACTTTTATCTTTTGAGCTAGATAATTTTGCTCTAGTGCTTCACTTATATATTTTTAGAGCACGGTGGTGGTTTTATTTTATAGAAATTACTGATCTCTCAAGCTTCACTTATATTATTTTGAGAGTCCTTTAGAATAGCATGGTAATTTTCTTTGGTTATGAAATTAGTCCAAATATGATAGGCATCCAAGATGGGTATAATAAAAACTATTTGAGGAAGTGCATTGAATACTATGAGAAGTTTGATACTTGATAATTGTTTTGATATATAAAGATGGTGATATTAGAGTGTGCTAGTTGAGTAGTTGTGAATTTGAGAAATACTTGTGTTGAAGTTTGCAAGTCCCGTAGCATGCACGTATGGTAACTGTTGTGTAACAAATTCCAAACATGAGGTGTTCTTTGTTTGTCTTCCTTATGATTGGCGGTCGGGGACGAGTGATGGTCTTTTCCCACCAATCTATCCCCCTAGGAGCATGCACGTAATGCTTGGTTTTTGATTACTTGTAGATTTTTGCAATAAGTATCTGAGTTCTTTATGACTAATGTTGAGTCCATGGATTATACACACTCTCGCCTTTCCATCATTGCTAGCCTCTTCGGTACAGTGCATTGCCCTTTCTCACCTTGAGAGTTGGTGCAAACTTTGCCGGTGCATCCAAACCCCGTGATATGATACGCTCTGTCACACATAAAACTCCTTATATCTTCCTCAAAACAGCCACCATACCTACCTATTATGGCATTTCCATAGTCATTCGGAGATATATTGCCATGCAACTTTCCGCCATTTCATTTATGACACGATTCATCATTGTCATATTGCTTTGCATGATCATGTAGTTGACATCGTATTTGTGGCAAAGCCACCATGCATAATTTATCATACATGTCAGTCTTGATTCATTGCACTACCCAGTACACCGCCGGAGGCATTCATATAGAGTCATATTTTGTTCTTGTATCAAGTTGTAATCATTGATAGAGCATTGTCCCAAATAAAAAAAGAGAAAGGCCAAATGAAAAAAAGGCCCAAATAAAGAGAAAAAAGGAAAATAAATAAAAAGGGACAATGCTACTATCCTCTTTTTCCACACTTGTGCTTCAAAGTAGCACCATGATCTTTATGATAGATAGTCTCTTGTTTTGTCACTTTCATATACTAGTGGGAATTTTTCATTATAGAACTTGGCTTGTATATTCCAACAATGGGCTTCCTCAAATGCCCTAGGTCTTCATGAGCAAGCAAGTTGGATGCACACCCACTTAGTTTCTTTTGTTGAGCTTTCGTACATTTATAGCTCTAGTGCATCTGTTGCATGGCAATCCCTACTGCTTGCATTGACATCAATTGATGGGCATCTCCATAGCCCGTTGATTAGCCACGTCAATGTGAGATTTTCTCCTTTTTTGTCTTCTCCACGTAACCTCCATCATCAGATTCTATTCCACCCACAGTGCTATATCCATGGCTCACACTCATGTATTGCATGAAAGTTGAAAAAAGTTTGAGATTACTAAAGTATGAAACAATTGCTTGGCTTGTCATTGGGGTTGTGCATGATGAGAGCATTCTTGTGTGACGAAAATGGAGCATGACCAAACTATATGATTTTGTAGGGATGAACTTTCTTTTGCCATGTTATTTTGAGAAGACATGATTGCTTAGTTAGTATGCTTGAAGTATTATTATTTTTATGTCAATATTAAACTTTTGTCTTGAATCTTTCAGATATGAACATTCATGCCACAATAAAGAAAATTACATTGAGAATTATGCTAGGTAGCATTCCACATCAAAAATTCTGTTTTTTATCATTTACCTACTCGAGGACGAGCAGGAATTAAGCTTGGGGATGCTTGATACGTCTCCAACGTATCTATAATTTTTTATTGTTCCATGCTATTATATTATCTGTTTTGGATGTTAATGGGCTTATTTATACACTTCTATATTATTTTTGGGACTAACCTACTAACCCAAGGCCGAGTGCAAATTGTTGTTTTTTTTGCCTATTTCAGTGTTTCGCAGAAAAGGAATATCAAACGGAATCCAAATGGAATGGAACCTTCGGGAGAGTTATTTTTGGAACAAACGTGATCCAGGGGACTTGGAGTGGATGTCAAGAAATCAACGAGGAGGCCACGAGGCAGGGAGGCGCGCCTGCCTCCCTGGGCGCGCCCGCACACTAGTGGGCCCCTCGTGGCTCCACTGACCTACTTCTTCCTCCTATATATATCCATATACCACGAAAACATCCAGGAGCACCACAAAACCCTATTTCCACCGCCGCAACCTTCTGTACCCAAGAGATCCCATATTGGGGCCTTTTCCGGAGCTCCGCCGGAGGGCGAATCAATCACGGAGGGCTTCTACATCAACACCATAGCCTCTCCGAAGATGTGTGAGTAGTTTACTTCAGACCTTCGGGTCCATAGTTACTAGCTAGATGGCTTCTTCTCTCTCTTTGGATCTCAATACAATGTTCTCCTCGACCTTCTTGGCGATCTATTTGATGTAACACTTTTAGCAGTGTGTTTGTCAAGATCCGATGAATTGTGGGTTTATGATCAACTTCATCTATGAACAATATTTGATTCTTCTCTGAAATCTTTTATGTATGATTGGTTATCTTTGCAAGTCTCTTCGAATTATCAGTTTGGTTTGGCCTACTAGATTGATCTTTCTTGCTATGGGAGAAGTGCTTAGCTTTCTTATAATTATGCACTTTTCTATCAATTGCTCGATAGTAATTTGTTCACCCACCATAATACTTATGCTATCTTGAGAGAAGCCACTAGTGAAACCTATGGCCCCCAGGTCTATTCTCCATTATATTGATCTCCCATCAACTAGCTATTTGTGGCACCATTTATTTTGCAATCTTTACTTTCAATCTATATCATAAAAATACCAAAAATATTTATCTTATTATTATTATCTCTATCAGATCTCACTCTCATAAGTGACCGTGAAGGGATTGACAACCCCGTTATCGCGTTGGTTGTGAGGTTCTTATTTGTTTGTGTAGGTATGAGGGACTTGCATGTAGTCTCCTACTGGATTGATACCTTGGTTCTCAAAAACTGAGGGAAATACTTACGCTACTTTGTTGCATCACCCTTTCCTCTTCAAGGGAAAACCAACGCAGTGCTCAAGAGGTAGCAGACGTGTGTGGGAGCTCCCTCTGAGGGGAGACTCCGGGGCGTGTACAACCCCGCCCTGACATGTGGCTTGCACAACAGAGCCGGAGGAGGTGTGTATGGGCACTCGTGAGCCAGTGCGGGACTCACGAGGCCCTACCTCAAGGCGGGTTGTGCCTGAATTTGATTCGGAACACTTGTGATAGTCTTGCGAGATGGTTAGGTAGCCTGCACCGAGTGAATCTCCTGAGGTTATCGCATGAGAAAGCCAAACACCAATGACCCCAGGAAGTGACGTGAACGGGGCCGACCTGCCAGACAGAGCTCAGCCGTTGGGTTTGTCGATGCTGCAGGGACGGACCCGAGCACAAAAGTCGTGCCCGGTCTTCTCATGTGAAAGTCCTGAAGAAAGACAATAGGCACGCGGCTCTCGCGACGGCAAGGCACCACGTCGCGTGCCCTAACTTATCCACCCCGATTAGCTCATGCGAGAACAAGGCACCAAGGACCATGGGGGTGACGTGCACGGGAGCTGGCCCGTGAGCCAGAGCTCAGCCACTTGGGTTTAGCGACGCTGGAGGGACAAACCGGAGCACAGACATCGTGACAGTCCTTAATCAAGAGGCGGTTGTGGGTGGGTTTGCAAGGGCATACGACGTTCATGGCGACAAAGCACCGGACAGGCAGGTGATAATCATAAAGCAACTCATGGAAGAGGGTAAAGCCAGTTCCGATAGATGCAAAGAGTGATACACGCCGCAGGGGCGCGCCCAACTGAACAAACAAAAAAGTGTCACCTGGCACTGTTGCTAAAGAAGTGTTGAAGTAGCTGAAGACGCATGCTACAGAAGTCGCTCCTCATGAGTCGCTCGGGTGCTGAACCTTGCGAGGCTCCGGAGGTTCGGGAGGCTCACGAGGATCCGGTGCCACATCTGATAGGACCACCTGGTGCCTGGCCTCATGAGCCCCTAGTACGCCCTTGCACCGGCCAACGTGGGACGGCTAGAAGAGCTCCTGAGATGCGGCCCTATTGAGCCTTGAGATGTTGCGTAGGCACGCAGCTTGCTACCCTTGTTGAGGGACAGAGCCACGCCGGGTGGCGCGGGGCGAGGCTCGCCTCCCATGGCTCTTACCTCCTAAAGCTCCTCGATCGCCTTGGTGATGAACTCCTAAGCGCTTGGCGCCTCGCGCCCTCCTCGCGAAAGCGCGCGTTGAAGCACACCTCCACATGGTGCTCGTACGCCTCCCTCGTGATGCTGGCCAGGTCAGAGGGCCTCTACAGGAGAGCCCCCGAGCCCAGTCTGAGAGTGGCGCCGAGCGCGCCTTCCTATGCGGAACGGGAAGGCGCCCCGTCAGTGAGAGCAGGTCCTGAGGCACAACCGTCGGGCGCCCCACCCTCCCGAGGTCCCAGGTGTAGCATCTGCTTCTTCTTGGGGACAACATCAGGAGGGTAGACAGCGCCCTCATCATCTGGGTCCTCAAACCGCTGCAGCCTGGTAGGCGCGCTCGAGAGAGCACACTGCGTCCTTCTCATCGTAGGCGACCATGATGATGCCACAACTCCCTGTCATCTTGACGACGTTGTAGCCATGTTGAGTTGCAGCCATGAACTTGGCCAGGGCTGGATACGAAAGGATGGCGTTGTACGAGAGGCGAATGTGGGCAACGTCGAAGTCAATGAGCTCAATGTGGTAGTGGCTGCACTTGTCGAAGGTGATAGGGAGGCGGATCTGCCCTATTGGGGTGGTGGAGCCATCAGTCACTCCCAAGAAAGGCATGGTACGCTGAAGCTGGTTATAGGCACTACAAAAAAATACACTTCCGTGATGATACGTGTTTGTCACAGTAGGTCACATTTTTTGTCATGCATGTACATCCATGATGATTTTATGATAGAATCAAGATAGTCATACCTGTGTTGTCGTAGAAGTGTTGCATGACAATACCAAAATTATCATCACGGAAGTGTCCACTTCCATGACGATAAATGGTGCGTCATGGAAGTGCTTTCGTCAAGGGTAATCAACACGTGGCATCCACCGTAACGGGTCACTGTTAAGCTATGTCGGAGGAGAACAACAGCAACAACGCCTCGATGGTCATGCTCTGCAAGGTGTGGGCGATGGGGTCGCTCCGTCTGTGCCCTCTCCTCCCACTAATAGGCACAGCCGCAGCAATGGCACTCGGTCCGGGGTGAGCCATCGCCTTCCGGCCGCCCCCACTACGGGAGCGACCGTGGCCAATGTGTCTCCTCCCAAACGAGTCAACCAAATTGCTGCACGCGGCGGAGCTGCTAACCCTCGAACACCACCGCCGTGTGACCTCGCTGCCCAGATGGTCACCTCACAACTGCGTGGATGCAGCACCACCTCCGTCGCCGCCGCTGGTGCCATCAGGAGTGAGGCAACGGTGCTGCCGGCGTCATCAACATCCATGCCAAGCGCCGCCATGGAGCCTGTGGCGCGAGGTCAGTTGCTGCTAAGGTTTCGACTCATGGCCGAGCAGATGGATGAATGGCATGCTGCCATCTAGAGCCTACTCGGTTTCGCCGAAGCTGGGGGATCATGACAAGCCGGCCCGCCACGACCTCCCCAAGCAACGGCAACCGCCCGTACTGCTGGCCGAATGGAGGGGGCCGCCCCCACTGTGCAGTTCCAACCATGGCAGTCAACGCATGTGCGGCTGAATTAAGACCCTGATGACGTCTCGATGGCCTCTTCCGACCCTCGAGCATGTCAGGCCAACGTCGAGCCCCGGAGGGTAGGCGATGGGGATATGCGTGCGTTGACATCAATCGATGCCTCGACGACCTCCGCCAGACTGACGGGTGCGACGGACTAGACGTCGACGAACTTGCGCTTGGTGTTGGCGGGTGCCTACCTTTCGAGGTTGGCTACACTGCCTTTACATGAGAGCTACGGCAAGTCCGTTGGCTGTCCGTTTGCACGTTCAAGCTAGAGATACCTGAGAAGTACGACGGTAGGCTGAACCCGACAGAGTTCCTGAGGATCTACACCATCGTTGTTCAAGCTTCCTGGGGAAGAGATGAGAAGGTGTTCTCCAACTACTTCCCATTGGTCCTCAAGTCCAACATGAAGTCTTGGTTGATGCACCTGCCGAAGAACTCCATTTCGTCTTGGGCGGACGTGTGCCACGAGTTCATCGGTGCCTTCACCGGTGGCCACCAAGAGCCCGGCAGACCCAGCGACCTGCAACTTCTCCAGCAGAAAGAAAGAGAAATTCTCCATAAGTATTTGCAGAGATTCAGTAAAGTTCATAGGAATATTCCAATGTGTGCAACTTCTCCATAAGTATATCCATCCGGCAGCCGTTAGAGCAGCCTACCATTCCAATGTGCGCAACCGTCGCATTCGTTCTAAGATGAATGTGCGGTTGCCCAAGACTGTGAAGGAGCTATACATGCTGGAGTTTAAGTGTGCTCGGATGGGGGAAGGAAGGATGTTGCCTGGAGAGGAGGATTGCACCAACGTTGATTCAGAGGATGAAGATGAATCAACTAGCCAGAGAAAGGGCAAGAAGCGCAATAAGAAGCCAAGGGATAAAGCATTGATGAATGTAGAAGTTTCGGGCACACCTAGTACGAGCAAGAAAGCTAAGGTTGAGGCCCCCGGCAAGGAAGTTGCCGCTTGCACAGCCTGCCGAGAAGCCGCTGCCACTGAGAAAGCTGGGAAAGGTGATGGCCCGTACTGCAAGATCCACCAGACCAAGGGCCATGATCTTCAGGAATGTTACCAAGTTGAGCAGCTTGTCAAGAAACAGAGGGCAGAATATAACAAGCGTGATAGGGAAAAAGGACAGAATGCCGCTCGCGGAAAGGGCCGAGGCGGTGAAGCAAATCGCCCCGGCAAGCCCTATCGGAACCAAGGAAAACCCGCCAGGGGTGAAGAGAAGGAAGTTTGTGATGATGGGAGTGATGAAGGGAATGAAAAGGAAACAAGTGAGCAGGAATTTCGGAATGCCGCTAACGCCCTATGTGTTGATGGGAGTGCATCTTTGTACACCTCCCACCACTAGCTCAAGCGATGGGCACGAGAGATCAATGTTGTGGAGCCAGTGCCGGAGACCTAGAAACCGCTCAAATGGTCCCGCACGCCAATCATCTTTGATGAGGAGGATCACCCTAACCGCACCATCGCAGTAGGATGCTTGCCTTCGTTGGTCTCGCCGACAATTCGCGACCTCAAGGTCACAAAGATGTTAGTGGATGGTGGGGCCGGTCTGAATCTGATTTACCCAGCAGTCATCAGTAGGCTTCAGATAGGAGAGGAAGAGCTAGAGGTTACTGGCACGTTTCAAGGAGTTTACCCTGACAGGAGCCATCCTAAAGGGAAGATTACATTGCCGGTAACGTTTGGGGGAGAACTAAACTACCGGATAGAGAAGGTTGTGTTTGACGTTGTTGATCTCCCCTTGCCATACAATGGGATTCTAGGAAGCCTAACCCTAGCCAAATTTATGGCAGCATCCCACTATGCTTATAACACTCTGAAGATGCCTGGGCCACTAGGAGTCATCACTATCCCGTCAAATGAGAAGGATGCAATTATTTGCATGGACAAGATGTACCGGGATGTAGTCGCAGTAAAGGTTGCGGCAGCAACGGTTCCTGCCAAGGAAAGTAAAGGAAATAAAAGGGATTGTAGGACCTCCAGCAAGGAGTCCGAGAAGCATGCCCCCTCCAAGTGCACGGTACCCGTTGATGAAGTGCCGGAGCATTCCAACAACAAGAGATCCAAGGTTGTTGCGCCCCTAGTGAACAAGATCCCGACAGGGCTGGTTGGCGTTGATGGTACTTTCACCATTGGCGGCACCCTTGATGAAAAATAGGAAAGCGCGCTCATTGCCTTCGTGCGGACGAATATCGATGTGTTTGCCTGGCAACCATCTCATATCCCCGGTGTTCCCAGGGAGATAATCGAGAACCACCTTATTGTCTGCCCACATGCCAGACCTGTCAAGCAGAATGTTTGAAAGGAAGCCTTGGGGAGGCAGCAGTTCATTACCGAGGAAATCAAGAAATTGGGGGCAGCTAGTTTAGTCAGAGGAGTACTGCATCCAACCTGGTTAGCAAATCCAGTTGTAGTCCAGAAGGCTAATGGGAAATGGAGGCTTTGCATTAACTTCACAGACCTTAACAAGGCTTGCCCGAAGGACCCATTTCCCTTGCCGCGTATCGATCAGATTGTGGATTCCAGCTCAGGGTGTGATTTTCTCTCCTTCCTGGACGCGTACTCTGGATATCACCAGCTCTTCATGTCCAAACAATATGAAGAGAAGACATCATTCATCACCCCATGTGGTACATACTTCTTTGTCTGCATGCCCTTCGGACTAAAGAGTGTCGGGTCCACTTTTGCAAGGGCAGTTCAGATTGGTTTTGAGCCACAGTTACACATAAACATAGAAGCTTACATGGATGATATTGTGGTCAAGACCAAGGACAAGACCAGTCTTATCCAGGATTTGGAGGAGACGTTTGCTAATCTGCGCAAGATCAACTTGAAGATTAATCGAGAGAAGTGTGTGTTTGGAGTTCCCTCCGGCAAGCTACTTGGTTTCTTCATGTCCCATCGGGGGATCGAAGCTAACCCCGACAAGATCAGTGCCATCGAGCAAATCCAAGAACCAAGTGTGAGACGCTTGACGCTTGACGGGATGCGTTGCCACGCTAAGTAGATTCATTTCCATGTCTGTCGAGCGTGCCCTATCGTTCTTCAAAATTTTGAAGAAGGCAGGGCCTATGAAGTGGACCCCAGAAGCAGATGCAGCTCTATAGGAGTTGAAGGCCTACTTGTCGTCTGAGCCTACCTTGGTTGCACCCAAACCCCAAGAGCCATTGTTGTTGTACTTGGCGGCAACCAGCCAAGTGGTCAGTGCGGCCTTGGTAGCACAACGAGAAGTGGATGAGGCAGAAAGTGGATAGATAATGGCAGAGTGAGAAAAGGACCAGAGCAGTAGTGAGCACGGCAACGAGAACAACCCCAGGGATGCGGCAAGGAAGAACGTGGTGTAGCGCCTAGTGTACTTCGTCAGCTCCTTGTTGCAGGGGGCTAGATTGAAGTACTCTGGCGTGCAAAAGTTGATTTTTGGTCTCATTATGGCCTCAAGGAAACTGTGCCACTACTTCCAAGCTCATGAGATCACGGTCGTTACTCGTTTTCCGTTGCAAAGGTTACTTCGAAACCCTGAGGCTACTAGTAGAAAAGTGGAGTGGGCTTTGGAGTTATCCATCTTTGTTTGAAGTTTGAGAGCACATCAGCCATTCAGAGTAGGGTGCTGGCAGAGTTTATTGCGGAATGGACGCTAACCCCTGATGAGGAAGTGGCAGAGACAGCTATCCCCGGCAAGGAATCGCCCCAAGAATGGATTATGTATTTTGATGGTGCTTTTCCCCTGCAAGGTGCAAGGGCTGGTGTGCTTCTTTTTGCCCCCTCAGGGTAGCACTTGAAGTACATTGTCCAAATGAACACTTTTCCCGGGAAGAAACCACCAACAATACAGCTGAGTATGAAGGGCTCCTTGCCGGGCTCGGAATTGCAGCAGAATTGGGAATCAAGAAGTTGATCATATGAGGAGATTTGCAGCTTGTGGTGAGACAAGTCAATAAGGATTATCAAAGCCCGTTGATGGAAGCATACATCGAGGAAGTGAGGAGATTGGAGGAGCGCTTTGACGGGTTGCAAACAGAGCATGTACCCTGTGCGGTAAACAGCATAGCTGATCACCTGTCAATGAGTGCTGCCCAGAAGCTTCCTGTGGAACCAGAAAATTTTGTTCTCCGTCTCAATCAACCCTCCATATCGCCAACCCCAATGGCCAAAAAAGGAGAAAGTTGGACTACGGTAAGCCTCTCCTGATCCAGCCGTCCGCTCCCGGCAGAGACCCTGCCGGATACAACTCCTCATAGCCTTCCGGACCACCCCATCCAACTAGGCCAATGGACCCCGCGAATGAAGATGGTACTCCTGTAGCCGAGGAGGTTTCGCTAGTCCTTGTTGCCGAGCCCCAGGCTCTAACTTGGTCAAGGCACGTCGTCTGCTTCCTCCAAACGGGAGAGCTTCCCAGTGACCAAGATGAAGCTGAGAAAGTAGCCTGGAGCGCCAGTATGTATCAGTTTGTCGATGACACTCTGTACAGAAGGAGGCGCAACGGTGTGAAATTGAAGTGTGTCTACCGGGAAGATGGAAAGGAGTTGTTGGCTGAGATCCACAGAGGAATGTGCGGCTCACACATTGGATCAAGGGCATTAGTTGGGAAAGCATTTCAGCAAGGATTCTATTGGCCCACAACCCTCCAAGATGCGGTCGAGCTGGTCACGACATGTCAAGCCTGCCAGTTCCATTCCAAGAGAACACACCTGCCTTCCCAAGCCCTTCAGACAATCCCTTTATCATGGCCATTTTCGGTCTAGGGGCTCGATATCGTCGGTCCCTTCCCCTGATCAATCGGGGGATTTGAATTCTTGTTCGTCGCTATCGACAAGTTTACAAAGTGGCCGGAAGTGACAACCGTGAGAAAGTTGACTGCTCAGTCAGCTATCATGTTCTTGAAAGAATTGGTGTGTCGTTTTGGAGTTTCGGCAAGGATCATCACCGACAACGGCACCCAATTCACGAGCCACGCCTTCATGCAATATGTTCATACCCTCGGATGCAAGATCTCGTTCGCCTCTGTGGCACACCCCCGGAGTGATGGACAAGCTGAGAGGGAGAACACTGAAGTGTTGCGTGGATTCAAGACAAGAACTTTCGATACGCTGCAGAAGCATGGCAGGCGGTGGATCGAGGAGCTACCAGTAGTTCTCTGGTCCATTAGAACGACACCTAATCGAGCTACCGGGTAGACTCCCTTCTCCCTGGTCTACGGGGAAAAAGCAGTTATCCCCATGGAACTCATTTACGGGTCTCCTCGAGTGCTTGCCTACGATGAAGTACTGCAAGATCAGCACCGGCGTGATGACTTTGTGTGACTCGAGGAGAACTGTCTCCTGGCTGCTACGTGTGTTGCACGCTACTAGCAAGCCCTGCGTCGCTATCACAGCCGCAGGGTTCATGCCCGGTGTTTTGAGGAAGGTGACCTTGTCCTTAGGCGCATCCAGTCCTCCAAGGGTACAAACAAGTTGTCACCGAAGTGGGAAGGCCCTTACCGGTTGGTACGAGCCACCAGACCCGGCACATTCCATCAGGAGACCGGAGATGGCACTCAGTTGCAAAACTCATGGAATATTGAGCATATCCGCAAGTACTACCCGTAAGGGGCAAGGCTGCCGGGCACTGCCCGGCAGCCACCCTTTTGTACAGCCCTTGCCTCAGCTGCATGTAACCCCTTGTACAAAGCTAGTGCGTTGACCCCATGCGAGAGAAAATAAAGAAGCATTGTATAGGGGCAACTAAGATTGCATGCATGCATGAGCACACCAAGATCACTACATAAGCATCTCATGAGCATTTGCATATGCATATAGATAGGATTGCATCCTACATTCATTCTCATCTATATGAAGTGGCAGGTTCCTGCCGTGAACTTGGCATCGACAAAGGTCGAGAAGATTGCACGGCATAGTGATCCCCGACAAAGCAAAACATATAAGTTTTATCTCTTGTCCAATAGTGTTTCGTAAAGCTATAACTTTGCATGAGAAAACCTCGCCCCTCTTTTGAAACCTAGGTGCTCCCGTCCATGACTCAAATCTTGCTTCAGTCAGGATGGTCGCAGTTGCCTTTGGTAGTAGAAAAAAGGGAGCTGCGGGGGGCTGGCCCCTCTATCTGTTCCCCGGCAGACGTAGCTCTCCAGTAGACAAAGAGGGTGCTGGCAGGATATCCTGCCAGGGAAAACTCTTTTATTTACATTAAAGAGGCATTCCACCTCTGCATGGACATACACATGTACGGGTTCCCGGCAAAGTTTATCTTTTTCATTCATATGCTGATACAAGTACAAGCATTACAGAACACAAAGCTGGACTCAAGAGATTACATTATTTGAATTAAAATTTGGCGATTGCCTACAAGTATAAGACTGAAAAAGGTAAGTATCCTATAAACCCTCTTTTCCTTTCTCTTCCGCTCCTCCCCAGGAAACTGGCACAAGAGGGAAAGGAGAATACAAGGATCATTTAGGAGAGGAAGGCGATGAAGGGGTCGGCAGAGCAGGCATCCATCACAGTCCGTGGATGACGTACCCTCGGGAGTTGCCCAAGGTGACGATTAAGGCCCGTCGCCCCTCCCGAACAAAAAAAAGGGGAGGGAGAGGGAAGCGGCAGAAACGGTAGCAGCATCGTGCACAACGGGCATGCAACGCTGCCATCGCCCCACCTTGACAGGAAAGAAGGTGCACCCCTCGTCGACAACAGCCTCGAGGCCTCCGGGAGGGGCGATGCTGAAATTACCAGTGATCTCCAGCCCCACGTTCCGGCCAAGCCTTGAACATATCAAGAGATTTGCCACGCCAAGGAACTGGCTCACACCCCGAGCATCAGCACCAACATGGGGTGATAATAGCCCCACGCAGGAGCCTGGGGGCTGGCCCCTAGCTCTACTCTTCGGCATCACCGACAGAAGTAGGAAACAAAGGAAGAAGAGGAGGATGCGAAGGTGGATTACTCCGGCCTCCTCCGCTCCTCCCCTTTATAGGCCGGGCGGAGGAGGGCAACTGCTCCATCAGCGGGCGGCCACCGTCCTCCTCCACCAATTCAAGGGTAGGCGTGCCCTCTCCAAGATGCTCTCCCACGCCACGCGCCTCTGTTACCAACCCCAAGCGATGCATGTAGCATACATGGCCAAGGATAAGAGCGCGAAGTGGGAAGAGTAAATTGGCAGTTTCTACCCCGTGTGATAAAGCCGTTCACGGACCATTACTGGAGCGGCCCCACCACTATCGGCTTTACGCCGTGCGTGGGGAACCCAGAAACTGAGCCGAAATCAAGGCTAATGAAGCAGCAATGGAAATCTCAAGGGGCCAACCCGTTCAGCAACCTTGCATGTGCACTTATTAGGCCCTACCCTGAAGACGCTCAGTAGCACGTTCGGGGCAGGCCCGAGGGCTTCTGTCCGTGCAACAGACCCTGGGTCCATTGCCCAGACTATGCACAGGCACAAGAGCACAATTGAAGCTTCAGCTGGAGTCAGAGATTGAAGGACCAAGAGATTTGAGGAACCAACATGCAGCTCAGAGGGATCAAGATCAAGCCAGAGAAGCAGTATACCGGCAAGAGAAGGGCCTCCCTTGCCGGGCAGGCGATCCCGGCAAGGGGCCGGGCCACCGCTAGAAGCAAGCAACCAAGTTGATTAAGTGACAGCCATTCGCCACATGGCGGCTGTTTCCTACAGAAGGAACATACAGATGACACCCGTCCTACGACGTGTCAATAGAACAAGCGCGAAGTTGGCGAGATAGCCCAACAAGCCTTACCGGGCAACCAGTGATGACACTAAGTAGTGCATTTAATGCACCCTGTCAGCCCGTAGAGTTAGGTATGATAGCACTATTTGCTATCATATCCGTGGATAATGACCAATTTGCCATTGTGGTTGATACGTCTCCAACGTATCTACTTCTCCAAACACTTTGGCCCTTGTTTTAGACTCTAACTTGCATGATTTGAATGGAACTAACCCGGACTGACGCTGTTTTCAGCACAATTGCCATGGTGTTATTTTGTGCAGAAATAGAAGTTCTCGAAATAACATGAGAATCCACGGATACGCGTTTTGGAATTAATAAAAAATACTGGCGAAAGAATCAGCATCAGGGGACCCACATCCTGTCCACGAGGGTGCAGGGCGCGCCCCCTAGGGTGTGCCCCCTCCCTCATGGGCCCTCTGAGACTCCACCGACCTCAACTCCAACTCTATATATTCACATTTGGGGAGAAAAAAAATCAGAGAGAAGGATTCATCGTGTTTTACGATACAGAGCTGCCGCCAAGCCCTAATCTTCATCGGGAGGGTTGATCTAGAGTCCGTTCCGGGCTCTGGAGAGGGGAATCCGTCGCCATCGTCATCATCAGCCTTCCTCCATCACCAATTTCATGATGCTCACCGCAGTTTGTGAGTAATCCCATCGTAGGCTTGCCGGACAGTGATGGGTTGGATGAGATTTACCATGTAATCAAGTTAGTTTTGTTAGGGTTTCATCCCTAGTATCCATTATGTTCTAAGATTGATGTTGCTATGACTTTGCTATGCTTAATTATTGTCACTAGGGCCCGAGTGCCATGATTTTAGATCTGAACCTATTATGTTTTCATGAATATATGTGAGTTCTTGATCCTATCTTTCAAGTCAATAGTCACCTACTATGTGTTATGATCTGGCAACCCCGAAGTGACAACAGTCGGGACCACTCCCGGTGATGACTGTAGTTTGAGTAGTTCATGTATTCACTAAGTGTTAATGCTTTGGTCCGGTACTCTATTAAAAGGAGGCCTTAATATCCCTTAGTTTCCAATAGGACCCCACTGCCATGGGAGGGTAGGACAAAAGATATCATTGATCCATTGCCTACAAGATTTTCACATATTGATCTTTGCTTATTTACTTTTCCGTTGCCACTGTTACGATTGCTACAAAAACTACCACTGTTACTTTTTCCACCGTTACCGTTACTTCCGTACTACTTTGTTACTAAATACTTTGCTGCAGATATTAAGTCTTTCAGGTGTGGTTGAATTAACAACTCAACTTCTAATACTTGAGAGTATTCTTTTGCTCCCCTTGTGTCGAATCAATAAATTTGGGTTGAATACTCTACCCTTGAAAACTGTTGCGATCCCCTATACTTGTGGGTTATCACGACTATTTTCTAGCGCCGTTGCCGGGGATCATAGCTCTATTCTGTGAGTCACTTGGGATTTATATCTATTGATCACTATGAGGAACTTGAAAGATGAAAGAACCAAGATTTTTCCCTCAACTACGAGGGGAGGTAAGGAACTTCCATCTAGCTCTGCACTTGATTCTCCTTCTGTTTTGAGTAAACTTGTGACACCTACTCCTGCTACTGATTCTCATATGTCGCATGTTATTGATGATGCCACTTCGGCTATGCATGATGCTTATGATGAAACTACTTCTATGCTTGATAATACTATGCCATTAGGTGAATTTCTTGATGAACAACTTGCTAGGGTTAGAGAGAATGAAATTATTGAAACAGATAATATTGATGAAAGTGATGATGAAGATTCTCCCCCTAGATATGAATTGCCTGAAGTGCCTGAGGGTTATGTTATGGATGAAGAAACTGCTAGAGACCTTTTTGCTTGCAAAGATAGATATGATCTTAAGAAACTGTTAGCTAAGCTGAAAGAAAAAACTTTGAATGCTAGAATGAAATATGACCCTGCTTTTGCAACTTCACCTATCTTTATTTCTGATAAGGATTATGATTTCTCTCTCGATCCTGAGTTAATTACTTTGGTTGAATCTGATCCTTTTTATGGCTATGAATCTGAAACTCTTATAGCATATCTTACTAAATTGAATGATATAGCCACCCTATTCACTCATGAGGAAAAAATTCATTACTACTATATCCTTAAGTTATTTCTGTTCTCATTAAAGGGTGATGCTAAAACATGGTTTAATTCTCTTGCTCCTGCTTGTGTGTGTAGTCCCCAGGATATGATTTATACTTCTCTACTAAATATTTCCCCGCTCATAAGAAACAAGCTGCCTTAAGGGAAATATATAATTTTGTGCAAATTGAAGAAAAGAGTCTCCCACAAGCTTGGGGGAGGCTTCTCCGATTATTTAATCAGAGGTAAAAGAATAGCACAAGGGTCGAACCCATATCCTAGTTCGGCGGGAGTTCGCTACGGTGACAATGGTGGAGCAGATTTCCGTTAACGGCGATGGAGACCAGCGGCAGGAGGTCGCTGGCAGCTAGGAGACGATCCGGAGACGCGAGGAGGCAGAGCAGGACACACGCGCGGTCTGAGAAGTTTGAAGAAATTTCCAAAATCTCACCCGTGGGTATATATATCCCGACCCTGTCGATGTGACCGAGTGGAACAACTCAGTGGCATAGAGATGCAGAATCCCAAGAGGTTACTGCAACTCAGTGTGACGGAAAACTTCAAATCGGATGCACCGAGATTGAAAACCTAGATAAACATAGTGATCTTGGTGTGACCGAAATGGATGACTCGGTCATACCTAAATGCACAAAGAGGTTTTGGAAGTTTAAGTCTATGACGAATCGGGGACTCCGAGTGCTCCTCACACATAGTGGTTCGAATCTGACTTGATGAAACTTTGTGATGTAGCATGAATAGAGTTTGAGACGAGAAAAGCATAGATAGCTAGAGGAAGTCCTTAGGCATTCTTGTCCATCCATTTGGCAAAAGAGAAAAAGCCAAACAATCAAGGCAACAAATGGATGTCCTCGAATGAGTAAAAATGCAACCAACAAGCTCACACAATAAGATGGCAAATGAAATATGTGGCAAAGCATGTACAATCACTCTAGCATCTATCAAGCAATTTGGCGATGACTAGGTCATCTATATATGAGTATATTGACTAACAAGTCAAATGAGAACATTTGATCGTAGGTCATAGTCATCGTTTAAGCACAAGTTGGGTTACCACTTTTACATAATGCATTGTTGTGTTCACATTGTTAGAGTTGCTTTAGCTCAATTGATTATTGTAAAGGTCCCCCTAGATGTGATATCCCCCTTAGGAGGGATGAACTAACCTTGGGTTTTGTTGATGATGACTTCACATAGGTGTTGAAGATGTCGGTGCTCAAAGTTGATGTAGATCATTCAGAGCAATCCTTTGGAGTGAGTAGCACTTTCAATACCTACACGGGTTAGTCCCACAAGGAACAAACAAGGATATCCATAGACATAGAGTGATATTCACATGAGATGATGTCCATGAATGCATTAGGTTACCTTGTCCCTTGTCTTACCAACAAGAGGGTTTGTAACTTCTTGAACTAGTGCAAGATATGGAAGTTGTTTGCATTTGTCCTTGCCAAAATGATATGAGTGAAGTACGTTGGCGGAGTCACCCTCAAGAACTCTCTAGTTCTTCTTCTTCGGGGTCCACACCATCTTGATGGTAATCCTTGGAGTTGTAGTCATACTTGATGAAGTAGAACTTGATGTAGTCTTGAGAACCCACTTGACTAATGCTTTAGGGGCTTCTTCAAATGTATCAATCTCCTTTTGAAGCTTGTCCTTGCCCTTTAGCTTGTGGTCTTGTGGTGGAAGATCATCTTGAGCTTGTGTTCCTTGGAAAGAAGTAGGATCATACTTCTCTTGTTGGGGAACAAACTTCGTCTTGGGGTATTGATCTTCTTCGCACTCAACTCCGTTGACATTGAACTTTCATTCAAAACCAACACCTTGATTCTTCCGGTGTCTTCCTTGCTTGCGTACAATTTCCTCAAATTGCTTACTTCCGGCAAGACTCTTGTAAACACATTTCTCTATAATTCCCTTCAATAAGCTATTTTCTTGCTCAAGTGTAACTTGGCTAAGAGGGTCATTAGTGGAATCAAGAGAACTACTAGAAGCAACAACATTGGTTTTAGCATGATTATTGTTACTACTAGAAGAAGAATCTTTCTTGTTCTTGTTGCTAGATTTAACTTGTGGAATGTAAGTAGACAAGAGTAAATGCTCAGCAATGTAGGAAGACCTTTTTTTGTGAAGATCATAATTGATTTCCTTTAAGAACTCATGCTCTTGCTCAAGGTTGAGCTTTTCAAAGCGTAGCTTCTCATGAGTCTTTAAAAGTTCTCGATGATCTTCCAACGTAGTTTCATGAGCTAACATAAGAGTGTTTAGTTCTTTAGTTAGACGCTCAATCTCCTTCTTATCATTGTCATTCATTTTATCTTGATTAGCATGTTTAGTAGCAAGTTCATCATAGCTTTCATAACTAGAATTGTCAACAAGTAAATCATCATCACCTAGCAAATCATCTTCATCACTATTGAAATCAACATAGTCGGGGTGTGATACCTTTGGGCTTTTAGGCATGAAGCATCTTCCAATTCCTTCATTTGGTGAGTCATATATGTCGTAGGAGTCAGTTGACACAAGTGGTAGACCAGCAACACCTTCATCTTGAGTGTATTCAGAGTCGGAGTGGTAACTTCTTTCGGAGTGATTGTCGGAGTCGGAGCCGGATACTCATTCACCAACATGAGCTTGATGTCTTTGTTTTGTGTAGTTCTTTGATGACTTGTCCTTCCTTTCCGAATCCTTGCTTCTCCGAGAGTGTCTTCACTCATAACGATCATCTCTACTCCTTCTCTCTCTAGGTGGTGATTCTTCTCTTCTACTTCTTCTTTTGGGAGAATCTTCTCTTCTTTTGTAGGGAGCCGTACTGTCGGGGATATACCCCGTGGCGTAAACCGGCACGAATTATAACCCGGCCGAACTTAGCGACTCATTGGTAGCCCGGCGGGAGGACAGACGGATGACAAGGCCCAAGACCCAGAAGGCCGGTTCATACTATGGTGGGCCGGTTTACAAGGAAAGGCATATGAAATATTTCCTTATAAAGGAAGCAAGACTAGGACTCCACTTGTAATAGAGTAATCCTAATCCTACTAGGACTAGTCATGTAACCTGCCCCTTCAACATATATAAGGAGGGGCAGGGCTCCCCAAAAGGGAGATGTTTACAGGTTTTTACAAGTTAGGTTTAGACAGACAACTCAATAACTCTCGAGATAGAGCTCCCTTGTAATCGTGATCATCATTATCAATATCAATGAAGAAGGATGTAGGCTTTTACCTCCACCATGAGGGGCCGAACCTGGGTAAAAACCTCACGTCTCTCGTTCCACTCAACCCCTCTCAAGCTACCAAATAGATGCGTTGGCCTCGCGGCTAAGTCCTGACACTAAGGACATATGCCGTGACAATTCCACGACAGTTGGCGCCCTTCATGAGGCCTGCACACGGTGGTTTTGAGTTCTTGGAGGGATCTCTCCTAGAGATCGAGGAGCTCATTATTTTCCGGGTAAAAAGAGCCGGTTTGAAAGGATCTGGATCAGGTTCAAGTTCATCGGACCAGTTTTATGATCTGTGAGGTTTAAAAGTTAAACAAAAATTTAGGGCTGGGTGCGTCGTCGTCGCGTCGTCTCAATACGCCGAATCCGAGACACGATCTTCTTATCTGGCACGTTACAACTCCGAGGCCAACTGGAGTTCAAGCAATCAGTCCGAGCACAGATTCCGCCGAGTTGCCGCAGCCGCAGTCGTCCTTGCTGTTCCGCCGAGTTGTCACAGCTGTACTCGTCCGACCACAGATTATACCCCGTGAAAATCCCTAAAAGCTGCAGCTGTCCTTGCTGTTCCGCGGCGTTGCAATTACTGTTCCGTACGGAGCGTCCATAGTGGCTGCCGCTCACGAGGGAATCAAGTCCCGAGGCAAACATCAATCTGCCGCTGCTGCTTTGCACGCGAAGACCAAAATCAAGCCATCAACTACTACTTCATTAACCACTGTGGAGGCACTAGTAAAAAGTTGCTCAGCCCGTTAAAAAAAGGGTTTTTATCAGTTATGCCACCGGTTATGTCCCACTACTCAGTTTTGCCACTAAAAATTTCAACTGCTCAAAAATGCCATCGCTTCATTAGATACATGCTCAAAAATGCCACTAAACACCATTATTGTGATCGCAAATCTCTTTTGCCATGTTATAATGACATAAATACCTATGAACCAACATGCCAGCTCTCCCTCTATCTCACTACAATAAAGTATAGGGCCCCCTTGATCCCAACAATGTTCTTATTTTCCTATAAAATTATTTGCTTGGTTACTCCTGACAAGTGGGGCCACACATATCATTGTGAGATAGAGAGAACTGACATGTGGGTCTACGCTTATTTTTCTCATAGAACATGGTCAACGGATTTGACGTAAAAATAACAATGTCTAATGGCATTTTTGAGCAAACATTTAACAGAACGATGGCATTTTTGAGATATCTAATGGCATTTTTGAGCAAGCATCTCACAGATTGATGGCATTTTTGAGCAGTTGTAATTTCTAATGGCAAAACTAAATAGTGAGACACAACCGATGACATAACTGATAAAAACCCTTAAAAAAAGGGGGGGACGCGGATGTGGATCCATCCAAACCAAGCACAACCCGTGGCTGACTTCGCTCCGCCTAGTCTCGCCTGCGCCAGCAAGCTGCTTCTGCTGCCGTGTTATGGCTAGCCCTGAGCCGCCCCGCCTCTTCGCCTGCGTGTCAAGGCCGCCGCAGCCACGACCCTCTGAGCTCCGGCCGGCACCAGCTCGCTACTACCTCCCGCTGGTCGTCACCGCCTTCGGCCCCGCTGCGACCCCACAACCTCGCCAAGTGGCCGGGCTTCCCGGCTGCCTCTGCCGTAGCTCATTGCAGCCGCGGTCTTGCGCCTTCCAAGCTATCGCTGAGCCGCCGTCCCTGCCTCGACCCGCCGCCTCCGCCGACTCGGCCGCCTTCGTCATTGCGGCCTCATTGAGCCGCCGTCCTTGCGGGCCGCTTGCGACTCCGTGCCGCCGCCGCGAGACGCCACTGCCTGTGGGCCACTCCGACCCCCGCTGCTGTGGCCGCATCGTCAAGCCACTTCCGAACCGTCTCCTTTCATCGGTCGAACTGGGCCGCCTCGCTCCCGTTACCTCGGCCGCTTGCCGTCGTGGCTCGACCCGCCCCGGCCTCAAGCCGCTGCCGCGGTCTCCGCCGTCTGCCTTGACTATAGTAGGGGAGGCCAATACTTCTGACCCGCCGCACGTGAGCCGCCTTGGCCCCTCAAGCTGCTGCTACAGGATAAATATGAAGATGATTACGATGAGGATGGGCAGAAATTATCTGAAGCTATTTCTGTCGCAAAAATGCGTTCTGAAGATTATTCATCATCTCTAAAGAGCAATTCTCAGGAGATCTGCAAAGAAGTTGCCGGAGGGGATTAACACAGATATTCCTGGCATAATGATCGAAAGGCATTTAGCAAACAACGTTGAACAGTGACGCTCTCATATGAAGAGACCACTGATTGTCAAAGTGATATGTTTACACTGGATTGGATGGGAGGTACCATTACAAGGTTATCTATGCACGTTGCGTACGGACCATCTGCTCTATAGATGCACCAGGTGATATTCCTTCAGTTTTCCCCGTTGCCGGGTTAGGCCGGCCCTGTTGCCACGAGTCGCTGCCAATCTTAGGCCGCTCCTCACTCGGCTTTGCGCCGAACCGTCAGACGCCTTCGTCGCGGCCGCCTCAAAGCTGCCTCTCCCTTGTGCTTTGTTACAAGTATTGAGCGATGAATTTTTAGATGCTTGTGACTGCAGTTCTTGTACGTTGCTTGCAGCAGTATATATGGCACCTATGTCAATGCTTCATGATTCCTCGAAGACAGTGGTTTAATAGGGAGTCAAAGACTACGTGCTGACTTTCTAATACTACTTTGTGATATCAATCGATCTGGATGTCTGAACGTACGCGTGTTGCTGCTATCTAAATGCGTGCATTGGTGCTTATGCCCGTGGCTACGGCGTCAGATATTACCGCTTGTGGAGAACTAACATCAAGAGATAAAGATCAGTTTTGATGCATGAGGACATCTGGCTTAAGTGTTCGTCAAAGCTCATCAATATATAAAGGTTAAGAGCTGCGGCAGTATCTGGCAGAGTGCTCAAGGGGATTAATGCAAGTATCCTTTGCGTGCATACAAGGATCAACTGTATTAAAAAGTTATCTACGGATGCCCCTTTAAGGATCATCAGTCATTCGAACAAGTCAGGTGATATCTCATCTAAAGTTTAATTTATTAAAACACATATTGTTTTTTATCAAAGAACAATTACTCTGGCTTGCGATATTTTTTGATGCAGGACAATTGTTCACTGCAAGAGCGATGGTCATGCTATGGATATCATGCACTAGCATCTGACTCGCCATAATGATCAATGAATATATGTGGAAGCCACGGCCTCTGCGACCCTGTTTACATTAACACAACGTCACTGCCGGCTCACCCGTTCGCACCGGCTTACGAACGCTGCGGCCAACTCACCCGTCCGCACCGGATTATAATGCCACAGCTGGCTCGCCCGCCTGCACCGTATGTTTCAATGGATAGGGCACATAAGTCGCCGCCACTACGTTTTGGTTAAAACAACTAGCTGGGATAAACTGCTGGCCGGATTACTGACACAAATCATATGGAGTCATTTATAACCCGCCACGATCGACCTCAAGTTTCCGTGGATTCACATCGCATTATCAACGCCAAGGATATACAATGAGTGTTGCGAAGATCATTAACTCGCCGTCCTGCTTCCAACTTCAAAATATGACAGCGTTCCGCTGTTCAGCTTTATGCCGGTCTATATCACGGTCAAATATGGGAAATCTCAAGCCAACTCCTCGAGTCGTCTTGAGACTCGGGGGCTACAATGACATGACTTGGCAGAATTAGCCGGTTTTAGTGAATTCAAGAGCTCCGGGTCATTGAAGGGAAGATAACCCGGTCCCGAAAGCTATTACCATATTGATGAAAAATTAAAGGCTGTCAGAAAATTTCCGGTTCAAAATGAAGAATGCTGGTTTAAAATCCGGTTCAAGGGAAATCTGTTCTTCCACAAGGCTCTAAAGCTCTCAATTCCGGTTTAAGAATTTCCAGTTCAAAAAGAGTTAATTTCTCGCAAGTTCGAGTTTAAAGGCCGTCAGAAAATTTCTGGCTAAAAATGAAGATTCGGTTTTAAAAATCGGTTCAAGGGAAAGATGTCTCCCACAAAGCTTTGAATCTCTCAATATCCGGTTTAACATCCGGTTCAAGAAGAAATATCTCTTGCAAAGTTTGATTTCTTAGAAAAATCACTTGGGGGCTTGGTCGTATTCGAACCGTAGCTACACCTCTTGATCGGCGTAAGGCTATCAGGGAAATCACTTGGGGGCTTGGTCGTATTCGAACCATAGCTACACCTCTTGATCGGCATAAGGCCACCAGGGAAATCACTTGGGGGCCAAAGAGAGTGTTGCAAAAGCACAACTCAAACATAGGAACCCACTGAGCACAGCTCAAAATATTGCCCGGGGGCTCATTGCTTCTCAAGGAACAAAGAGTCTACACCCTTGTAATAGACTATCAAGCCAGGCTTGGAAGCCAGGTGTATTCACCTAAAACCCCGGGTTATCCTGCCTCTTTAAGTAAGCCACTCTGTCCAGGTAATCCTGCTATGACCCGCCGAACGTTTGACAAGTCAATCTCATAGACCCTGAACTTGTCAAAGTTAAAATGACGATTGGTTAATGTGAGGTCCATTGCTACCTGTTGAGCACTGCGTTGGTTTTCCCCGAAGAGGAATGGATGATGCAGCAAAATAGCGTAAGTATTTCCCTGAGTTTTTGAGAACAAAGGTATCAATCCAGTAGGAGGCTACACGCGAGTCCCTCGTACCTACACAAAATAAATAAATCCTTGCAACCAACGCAAAAAGGGGTTGTCAATCCCTACACGGCCACTTACGAGAGTGAGATCTGATAGATATGATAAGATAATATTTTTGGTATTTTTATGATAAAGATGCAAAGTAAAATAAAAGCAAAGTAGAAAGCAAAGGAAATAACTAAGTATTGGAAGATTAATATGATGAAGATAGACCCCGGGGGCCATAGGTTTCACTAGTGGCTTCTCTCAAGAACATAGGTATTCTACGGTGGGTGAACGAATTACTGTTGAGCAATTGACAGAATTGAGCATAGTTATGAGAATATCTAGGTATGATCATGTATATAGGAATCACGTCCGAGACAAGTAGACCGACTCCTACCTGCATCTATGTAACACCCTCGATGCGACTATATCTCCCACGTGTCGAGGCACGACTTAGAGGCATAATCGCATTGAAGGCATATGTCGCAAGTTAGGCAATCTTCACAACATCCCATGTAATATGAATAATAAAGGGGAGATAACATAGTTGGCTTACACTCGCCACACCAATCAAGTACATAAATAACATTACATCATCCAAACACTCATGGCCCGACTACGGCGCCAAAATAAAAGAGAACCCAACATGCGACACGGTCCCAATCACCCCCAACTGGGCACCACTACTGATCATCGGGAAAGGAAACATAGTAACGTTGAGAGTCTTCGTCGAACTCCCACTTGAGCTAAGTGCGTCTCCTGGAGTGGAATCATCAGGCCCTGCATCTGGTGTAATAGTAATCTGTGGGCCACAGGGACTCAGCAATCTCGCACCCTCGCGATCAAGACTATTTAAGATTATAGGTAAGGCAAGGTAAATATAAGTGGAGCTGCAGCAAGCGACTAGTAAGTATGGTGGCTAACTTATTCGCAAAAGAGAGCGAGAAGAGGAGGCAAAGCGCGAGCGAGAAACTAGAGAGCAACCTGCGCAAACATTACTCCAACACCGTGTCCACTTCCCGGACTCCGCCGAGAAGAGGCCATCACGGTAACACACTCAGTTGATTCATTTTAATTAAATTAAGGTCCAAGTTATCTACAACCGGACATTAACAAATTCCCATCTGCCCATAACCACGGGCACGGCTTTCGAAAGTTCAATCCCTGCAGGGGAGTCCCAACTTATCCCATGACAAGCTCTCACGGTCAACGAAGGAATATACCTCCTCCCAAGACGTTCCGATCAGACTCGGTATCTCGGTAATTCAAGACACTTCGACAGGTTAAAACAAGACCAGCAACACCGCCCGAATGTGCCGACAAATCCCGATAGGAGCTGCACATATCTCTTTCTTAGGGCACACTCAGATTGTCTAAACTTCTGGTAGGCCAGCCCAGAGTTGCCCCTGGTAGCCACCGGCGGCTGACAGCTTGGACCAACACTCAAAGGAGCACTGGCCCGGGGGGTTAACATAATGATGACCCTTGAGTCTGCAGAACCCAAGGAAAAGAAAATGCTAGGTGGCAAATGGTAAAACCAAGGTTGGGCATTGCTGGAAAAGCTTTAATCAAGGCAAAATATCAAGGGGTTCCCATTATAACCCAACCACGTAAGGAACGCAAAATCCAGGAACATAACAGCGATATGACGGAAACTAGGGCGGCAAGAGTGGAACAAAACACTAGGCGAGAGGCCGAGCCTTCCACCCTTTACCAAGTATATAGATGCATTAAGATAACCTGGCAATATAATGATATCCCAACAAGTAAATAAATGTTCCAACAAGGAACGGCCTTCAATCTTCACCTGCAACTAGCAACGCTATAAGAGGGGCTGAGCAAAGCGGTAACATAGCCAATCAACGGTTTGCTAGGACAATGGTGGGTTAGAAGGTTTGACATGGAAATTTGGGAGGCTTGAAAGCAAGTGGTAGGCATCGTAGCATTGGCATAGCAAAAGAGCGAGCAAACTAGCATAGCAAAGATAGTAGTGATTTCGAGGGTATGATCATCTTGCCTGCACAGTTGTCAGAGTTGACTGGATCCTCGAAAGAAAACTCAACGGGCTCCTCGTTAGAGAACTCGTCTCCCGGCTCTACCCAAACAAGACAAACAAGCAACAAGGATACAATCAACCACGTGCAAGACCAAGCAATATGATGAAATGATGATATGCTATGCGGGATGCGATGCGGGATGCAAAATGCAAGATATGACAGGAAAAGCATGAACCTGGCCTCAACTTGGAAATCAAAGTGTTACACTGGAAAGATGAGATTAAATCGCTTGAAAACGATATAAAGAACGCCGGAATCGGAGTTACGGTTTGGAAATGGCAAGCGATTCAAAAATGACACCGGTCTGCGATTTACAGCAAGTAGGTATCTAAATGCAACGAAATGAACATGCTACAGCACCCAAACATGACAACAAAATACATGGCAGGGATGCACACAAGATGCTTAACAAAAGTCTAGCACTGAGATACGGCCAATTCATCCATTAACAGGTTCAAACAAGCATGGCAAAAATGCATATGGCAAACAGATCTCAGACTTAGTGAAATTAACACTTGTCTGGAATTTCAGATCAGGTAGCCCTCTTCGGAGCAACAAAACTACATGCTACAGGACCTGATCAT